>NW_024097917.1:0-388637 GCF_016545835.1 Crotalus tigris
TGAACTCATACAGCAAAATGGACATCGCCAACAAATTCGGAGTGCTTTTGGGAATAGTTAGGATGGCAACAAAATTTCTAGCCTGCCAAATCTATGTTTCCTGGTAAAATACATGGGAAAAACCATTGGAGGAAAATTCCACTTAGGGTTAGGATTAGGTCACCATAAACTTAAAGGGGAAAATGGACATTGCCAACAAACTCAGAGGTCTTGGGTATGGTAAGGAGAGCACTGGCTTTTCTAGCCTGCCCTACTATGTTTCCTGGTAAAATACATGTGAAATTCCCATTGGAGGAAAATTCCACTTAGGGTTACGGTTAGGTCACCATTAGTGTTTAGAGCAAAATGGACATCGCCAACAAATTCGTAGTGCTTAGTTATGGTGAGGAGGGCACTGACTATCGATGTTTCCTGGTAAAACACATGAGAAAATCCCATTGGAGTAAAATTCCACTTAGGGTTAGGGTTAGTTCACCATGAATTCATGCAGCAAAATGGACATCGCCAACAAATTCGGAATGCTTGGGAATAGTTAGGATTTCTAGCCTGCCAAATCTATGTTTCCTGGTAAAATACATGGGAAAATCCCATTGTTGGAAAATTCCACTTAGGGTTTGGGCTAGGTCATCATGAACTCATACAGCAAAATGGTCATCACCAGAAAATTCAGAGTGCACGGGTATGGTGAAGAGGGCACTGACTTTCCTAGCCTGCCCTATCGATGTTTCCTTGTAAATCACATAGGAAAATTCATTGGACGAAATTTCCACTGAGGGTTAGGGTTAGGTCACCATGAACTCATACAGCAAAACGGATATCGCAAACAAATTCGGAGTGCTTGGGAATAGTTAGGAAGGGACCAAAATTTCTAGCCTGCCAAATCTATGTTTCCTGGTAAAATATATGGGAAAATCCCTTTGGCGGAAAATTCCACTTAGGGTTAGGTCACCATGAACTCCTAGAGCGAAATGGACATCGCCAACACATTCGGAGTGCTTGGGTATGGTTAGGATGTCACAGAAATTTCTACCCTGCCCTATCGATGTTTCCTGGTAAAACGCATGGGAAAATCCCATTGGTGGAAAATTCCACTTAGGGTTAGGGTTAGGTCAACATAAACTCATAGAGCAAAATGGACATTGCCACCTAACTCGGAGTGCTTGGGTATGGTTAGGAGGGCACGAACCTTTCTATCCTATCCTATCTATGTTTCCTGGTAAAATACATGGGAAAATCCCATTGGCGGAAAATTCCACTTAGGGTTAGGGTTAGGTCACCATGAATTCCTAGAGCGAAATGGACATAGCCAAAAAATTCGGAGTGCTTGGGTATGGTTAGGATGGCACAGAAATTTCTATCCTACCCTATCTATGTTTCCTGGTAAAATGCATGGGAAAATCCCATTGTCGGAAAATTTCACTTAGGGTTTGGGTTAGGTCATCATGAACTCATACAGCAAAATGCTCATCGCCAGCAATTTCAGAGTGCAGGGGTATGGTGAAGAGGGCACTGACTTTCCAACCATGCCTATCGATGTTTCCTGGTAAAATGTAGGGAAAATCCCATTGGAGGAATATTTCACTTAGGGTTAGGGTTAGGTCACCATAAACTTAAAGGGGAAAATGGACATTCCACTTAAGATTAGGGTTAGGTCACCATGAACTCCTAGAGCGAAATGGACATCGCCAACAAATTCGGAGTGCTTGGTTATGGTGAGGAGGGCACTGACTTTTCTAGCCTGCACTATCGATGTTTCCTGGTAAAACACATGGGAAAATCCATTGGAGGAAAATTCAACTTAGTGTTAGGGTTAGGTCACCATGAACTCATACAGCAAAATGGACATCGCCAACAAATTCGGAGTGCTTGGGAATAGTTAGGATGGCAACAAAATTTCTAGCCTGCCAAATCTATGTTTCCTGGTAAAATACATGGGAAAAACCATTGGAGGAAAATTCCACTTAGGGTTAGGATTAGGTCACCATAAACTTAAAGGGGAAAATGGACATTGCCAACAAACTCAGAGGTCTTGGGTATGGTAAGGAGAGCACTGGCTTTTCTAGCCTGCCCTACTATGTTTCCTGGTAAAATACATGTGAAATTCCCATTGGAGGAAAATTCCACTTAGGGTTACGGTTAGGTCACCATTAGTGTTTAGAGCAAAATGGACATCGCCAACAAATTCGTAGTGCTTAGTTATGGTGAGGAGGGCACTGACTATCGATGTTTCCTGGTAAAACACATGAGAAAATCCCATTGGAGTAAAATTCCACTTAGGGTTAGGGTTAGTTCACCATGAATTCATGCAGCAAAATGGACATCGCCAACAAATTCGGAATGCTTGGGAATAGTTAGGATTTCTAGCCTGCCAAATCTATGTTTCCTGGTAAAATACATGGGAAAATCCCATTGTTGGAAAATTCCACTTAGGGTTTGGGCTAGGTCATCATGAACTCATACAGCAAAATGGTCATCACCAGAAAATTCAGAGTGCACGGGTATGGTGAAGAGGGCACTGACTTTCCTAGCCTGCCCTATCGATGTTTCCTGGTAAAATACATGGGAAAATCCCATTGGCAGAAAATTCCACTTACGGTAATGGTTAGGTCACCCTGAAGTCCTACAACGAAATGGACATCGCCAACAAATTCGGAGTGGCTTGGGAATAGTTAGGAAGGGACCAAAATTTCTAGCCTTCACATCTATGGTTCCTGTAAATACATGGGAAAATCCCTGTTGGCGGAAATTCCACTTAGGGTTAGGTCACATGAACTCCTAGAGGCGAAATGTACTCGCGAACCACATCCGGCTGCTTTGGGTATGGTTAGGATGTCCAAAATTTCTAACCCTGCCCCTATCGCTGTTTTCCTGGAAAACGCATGGGAAAATCCATTGGTGGAACATTCACTGGGGTTAGGGTTAGGTCAACATAAACTCATAGAGCAAAGTGCATTGCCCCCTAACTCGGAGTCTTGGGTATGGTTTAGGAGGGCAACGAACCTTTCCTATCCGATCCTATCCTATATTTCCTGTAAAATACATGGAAATCCCATTGGCGGAAATTTCCACTGTAGGGTTAGGGTTAATGTCACCATGGGACTCCTATAGCAAAAAGGACATAGCCCAAAAAAATTTTCGGAGTGCTTGGTAGGTTAGGATGGCACAGAAATTTCTATCCTACCCTATCTATGTTTCCTTGTAAAATGCATGGGAAAATCCCATGGCGGAAAATTTCACTTAGGTTTTTGCTTAGGTCATCATGAACTCATACAGCAAAATGCTCATCGCCATCATTTCAGAGTGCAGGGGTAGAAGAGGGAACTGACTTTCCAACCATGCCCTTAATCATGTTCCTGTAAAATGTATGGAAATCCATTGATGAATATTTCACTTTAGGGTTAGGTGTTAGTTCACCATAAACTTAAAGGGGAAAATGGCATTCCACTTAAATTAGGGTTAGGGTCCATGAACTCCTAGAGCGAAATGGAATCGTCACCAACAAATTCAGAGTGCTTGGTTATGTGAGGAGGCACTGACTTTTCTGCCTGCACTATCGATGTTTCCTGGTACAACACATGGGAAAATCCTGTAGGAAAATTCCACTTAGGATTAGGGTTTGATCACTATGAACTCATAGAGCAAAATGGACATTGCCAACAAATTCAGAGTGCTTGGTTATGGTTAGGAGGGCAGTGACTTTTCTTACCTGGACTATCTAAGTTTCCTGGTAAAATACATGGGAAAATCCATTGGAGGAA
Organism: Crotalus tigris; assembly: GCF_016545835.1. NCBI lineage: Eukaryota > Metazoa > Chordata > Lepidosauria > Squamata > Viperidae > Crotalus > Crotalus tigris. The sequence goes on from NW_024097917.1 coordinate 3,759, forward strand.
AATTCCACTTAGGGTTAGGGTTATGTCACCATAAACTTAAAGGGGAAAATGGACATTTCCAACAAACGCGGAGTGCTTAGGTATGGTTAGCAGAGCACTGGCTTTTCTAGCCTGCCCTACTATGTTTCCTGGTAAAATAGATGGGAAACTCCCATTGGAGGAAAATTCCACTTAGGGTTACGGTTAGGTCACCATTAGTGTTTAGAGCAAAATGGACATCGCCAACAAATTCGTAGTGCTTAGTTATGGTGAGGAGGGCACTGACTATCGATGTTTCCTGGTAAAACACATGAGAAAATCCCATTGGAGTAAAATTCCACTTAGGGTTAGGGTTAGTTCACCATGAATTCATGCAGCAAAATGGACATCGCCAACAAATTCGGAATGCTTGGGAATAGTTAGGATTTCTAGCCTGCCAAATCTATGTTTCCTGGTAAAATACATGGGAAAATCCCATTGTTGGAAAATTCCACTTAGGGTTTGGGCTAGGTCATCATGAACTGATACAGCAAAATGGGCATCGCCAGCAAATTCAGAGTGCAGGGGTATGGTGAAGAGGGCACTGATTTTCCAACCATGCCCTATCGATGTTTCCTGGTAAAACACATGGGAAAATTCATTGGAGGAAATTTCCACTTAGGGTTAGGGTTAGGTAACCATAAACTTAAGGGAAAAATGGACATTGCCAACAAACTCGGAGTGCTTGGGTATGGTTAGCAGAGCACTGGCTTCTCAAGTCTGCCCTATCTATGTTTCCTGGTAAAATACATGGGAAAATCCCATTGGCAGAAAATTCCACTTAGGGTTATGGTTAGGTCACCATGAACTCCTACAGTGAAATGGACATTGCCAACAAATTCGGAGTGCTTGGGTATGGTTAGAATGGCACAGAAATTTCTAGCCTGCCCTATCGATGTTTCCTGGTAAAATGTATGGGAAAATCCCATTCGAGGAATATTTCACTTAGGGTTAGGGTTAGGTCACCATAAACTTAAAGGGGAAAATGGACATTCCACTTAAGATTAGGGTTAGGTCACCATGAACTCCTAGAGCGAAATGGACATCGCCAACAAATTCGGAGTGCTTGGGTATGGTTAGGATGGCACAGAAATTTCTAGCCTGCCCAATCTATATTTCCTAGTCAAATACATGGGAAAATGCCATTGGAGGAAAATTCCACTTAGGGTTACGGTTAGGTCACCATTAACGTCTAGACCAAAATGGACATCGCCAACAAATTCGGAGTGCTTGGTTATGGTGAGGAGGGCACTGACTTTTCTAACCTGCACTATCGATGTTTCCTGGTAAAACACATGGGAAAATCCATTGGAGGAAAATTCAACTTAGTGTTAGGGTTAGGTCACCATGAACTCATACAGCAAAATGGACATCGCCAACAAATTCGGAGTGCTTGGGAATAGTTAGGATGGCAACAAAATTTCTAGCCTGCCAAATCTATGTTTCCTGGTAAAATACATGGGAAAAACCATTGGAAGAAAATTCCACTTAGGGTTAGGATTAGGTCACCATATACGGCAAAATGGACATTGCCAACTAACTCGGAGTGCTTGAGTATGATTAGGAGGGCAGCAAATTTTCTATCCTACCCTATGTTTCCTGGTAAAATACATGGGAAAATCCCATTGGCAGAAAATTCCACTTAGGGTTAGGGTTAGGTCACCATGAACTCTTAGAGCGAAATGGACATCGCCAACAAATTCGGAGTGCGTGGGTATGGTTAGGATGGCACAGAAATTTCTAGCCTGCCCTATCGATGTTTCCTGCTAAAATGCATGGGAAAATCTATTAGAGGAAAATATTACTTAGGGTTAGTGTTAGGTAACCATAAACATAAAGGGGAAAATGGACATTGCCAACAAACTCGGAGGTCTTGGGTATGGTAAGGAGAGCACTGGCTTTTCTAGCCTGCCCTACTATGTTTCCTGGTAAAATACATGTGAAATTCCCATTGGAGGAAAATTCCACTTAGGGTTACGGTTAGGTCACCATTAGTGTTTAGAGCAAAATGGACATCGCCAACAAATTCGTAGTGCTTAGTTATGGTGAAGAGGGCACTGACTATCGATGTTTCCTGGTAAAACACATGGGAAAATCCCATTGGAGTAAAATTCCACTTAGGGTTAGGGTTAGTTCACCATGAATTCATGCAGCAAAATGGACATCGCCGACAAATTCGGAATGCTTGGGAATAGTTAGGATTTCTAGCCTGCCAAATCTATGTTTCCTGGTAAAATACATGGGAAAATCCCATTGTTGGAAAATTCCACTTAGGGTTTGGGCTAGGTCATCATGAACTCATACAGCAAAATGGTCATCACCAGAAAATTCAGAGTGCACGGGTATGGTGAAGAGGGCACTGACCTTCCTAGCCTGCCCTATCGATATTTCCTGGTAAATCACATAGGAAAATTCATTGGACGAAATTTCCACTGAGGGTTAGGGTTAGGTCACCATGAACTCATACAGCAAAACGGATATCGCAAACAAATTCGGAGTGCTTGGGAATAGTTAGGAAGGGACCAAAATTTCTAGCCTGCCAAATCTATGTTTCCTGGTAAAATACATGGGAAAATCCCTTTGGCGGAAAATTCCACTTAGGGTTAGGTCACCATGAACTCCTAGAGCGAAATGGACATCGCCAACACATTCGGAGTGCTTGGGTATGGTTAGGATGTCACAGAAATTTCTACCCTGCCCTATCGATATTTCCTGGTAAAACGCATGGGAAAATCCCATTGGTGGAAAATTCCACTTAGGGTTAGGGTTAGGTCAACATAAACTCATAGAGCAAAATGGACATTGCCACCTAACTCGGAATGCTTGGGTATGGTTAGCAGAGCACTGGCTTTTCAAGCCTTCCTTATCTATGTTTCCTAGTAAAATACATTGGAAAATCACATTGGAGGAAAATTGAACTTAGGGTTAGGGTTAGGTCAACATAAACTCATAGAGCAAAATGGACATTGCCACCTAACTCGGAGTGCTTGGGTATGGTTAGGAGGGCACGAACCTTTCTATCCTATCCTATCTATGTTTCCTGGTAAAATACATGGGAAAATCCCATTGGCGGAAAATTCCACTTAGGGTTAGGGTTAGGTCACCATGAACTCCTAGAGCGAAATGGACATAGCCAAAAAATTCGGAGTGCTTGGGTATGGTTAGGATGGCACAGAAATTTCTATCCTACCCTATCTATGTTTCCTGGTAAAATGCATGGGAAAATCCCATTGTCGGGAAATTTCACTTAGGGTTTGGGTTAGGTCATCATGAACTCATACAGCAAAATGCTCATCGCCAGCAATTTCAGAGTGCAGGGGTATGGTGAAGAGGGCACTGACTTTCCAACCATGCCCTATCGATGTTTCCTGGTAAAATGTAGGGAAAATCCCATTGGAGGAATATTTCACTTAGGGTTAGGGTTAGGTCACCATAAACTTAAAGGGGAAAATGGACATTCCACTTAAGATTAGGGTTAGGTCACCATGAACTCCTAGAGCGAAATGGACATCGCCAACACATTCGGAGTGCTTGGGTATGGTTAGGATGTCACAGAAATTTCTACCCTGCCCTATCGATGTTTCCTGGTAAAACGCATGGGAAAATCCCATTGGTGGAAAATTCCACTTAGGGTTAGGGTTAGGTCAACATAAACTCATAGAGCAAAATGGACATTGCCACCTAACTCGGAGTGCTTGGGTATGGTTAGCAGAGCACTGTCTTTTCAAGCCTTCCTTATCTATGTTTCCTAGTAAAATACATGGGAAAATCCCATTGGAGGAAAATTGAACTTAGGGTTAGGGTTAGGTCAACATAAACTCATAGAGCAAAATGGACATTGCCACCTAACTCGGAGTGCTTGGGTATGGTTAGGAGTGCACGAACCTTTCTATCCTATCCTATCTATGTTTCCTGGTAAAATACATGGGAAAATCCCATTGGCGGAAAATTCCACTTAGGGTTAGGGTTAGGTCACCATGAACTCCTAGAGCGAAATGGACATAATCCAAAAATTCGGAGTGCTTGGTATGGTTATGATGGCGACAGAAATTTCTAGCCTACCTATCTATGTTTCCTGGTAAAATGCATGGGAAATCCCATTGTCGGAAAATATCACTTAGGGTTTTGGGTTAGGTCATCATGACTCATACAGCAAAATCCTCATCGCCATCAATTTCTGAGTGCAGGGGTACTGGTGAAGAGGGCACTGACTTTCCAAGCCTGCCCTATCGATGTTTCCTCCTGGTAACAAAAAAAAGAAAAAAAGAAAAAAATGTGGGAACTCCCATTGGAGGAATCTTTTCACTTAGGGTTAGGGTTAGGTCACCATACTTAAGGGGAAATGGACATTCCACTTAAGATTGGGTTAGTCACGCATGAACTCCTAGAGCGAATGGACATCGCCAACAAATTCCGAGCTGCTTTGTTATGTGAGAGGGCACTTGACTTTTCTAGCCTGCACTATCGATGTTTTCCTTTGGGGTAAAACCATGGGAAAATCCATTGCGAAAATTCACTTAGTGTTAGGGTTAGGTCACCATGACTCCCATACAGCAATGGACATCGCCAACACTATTGGAGTGCTTGGGAATAGTTAGATGGCAACAAATGTCTAGCCGGCCAAATCTATTGTTTCCTGTAAAAACATGGGAAAACCCTCTTGGAGGAAAATCACTTAGTGTTAGGATTAGGTCACCATATACGGAAAAATGGACATTGCAACTTAACTCGGAGTGCTTGAGTAGTTATCTAGGAAGCACACAAATTTTCTATCCGACCCTATTGTTTCCTGGTAAATACAAGGGAAATTCCATTGGCAGTAAAAATTCCACTTAGGGTTAGGGTTAGTTCACCATGAACTCCGAGATCGAAATGGACATCTCCACAAATTTGGAGTGCTTGTGTCTGTAGAGAGCACTGTTCCTGGCTTTTCTAGCCTGCCCTACTAGGTTTCCTGGTAAAATACTGTGACCTCCATTGGAGGAAATTCCCACTTAGGGTTACTGTTAGGCACCATTAGTGTTTAGAGCAAAATGGACATCGCCAACTAATTCTAGTGCTTTAGTTATGGTGAGGAGGGCACTGTACTATGCGATTGTTTCCTGGTAAACACATGGGAAAATCCCATTAAGTAAAATATCCACTTAGGGTTAGGGTTAAGTTTCCACCACGAATCATGCAGGAAAATGACATCGCCACAATCGGATCGTGGGGAAGTTAGGATTTCTAGCCTGCCAAATCTATGTTTCCTGGTAAAATACATGGGAAAATCCCATTGTTGGAAAATTCCACTTAGGGTTTGGGCTAGGTCATCATGAACTGATACAGCAAAATGGGCATCGCCAGCAAATTCAGAGTGCACGGGTATGGTGAAGAGGGCACTGACTTTCCTAGCCTGCCCTATCGATGTTTCCTGGTAAATCACATAGGAAAATTCATTGGACGAAATTTCCACTGAGGGTTAGGGTTAGGTCACCATGAACTCATACAGCAAAACGGATATCGCAAACAAATTCGGAGTGCTTGGGAATAGTTAGGAAGGGACCAAAATTTCTAGCCTGCCAAATCTATGTTTCCTGGTAAAATATATGGGAAAATCCCTTTGGCGGAAAATTCCACTTAGGGTTAGGTCACCATGAACTCCTAGAGCGAAATGGACATCGCCAACACATTCGGAGTGCTTGGGTATGGTTAGGATGTCACAGAAATTTCTACCCTGCCCTATCGATATTTCCTGGTAAAACGCATGGGAAAATCCCATTGGTGGAAAATTCCACTTAGGGTTAGGGTTAGGTCAACATAAACTCATAGAGCAAAATGGACATTGCCACCTAACTCGGAATGCTTGGGTATGGTTAGCACAGCACTGGCTTTTCAAGCCTTCCTTATCTATGTTTCCTAGTAAAATACATGGGAAAATCCCATTGGAGGAAAATTGAACTTAGGGTTAGGGTTAGGTCAACATAAACTCATAGAGCAAAATGGACATTGCCACCTAACTCGGAGTGATTGGGTATGGTTAGGAGGGCACGAACCTTTCTATCCTATCCTATCTATGTTTCCTGGTAAAATACATGGGAAAATCCCATTGGCGGAAAATTCCACTTAGGGTTAGGGATAGGTCACCATGAACTCCTAGAGCGAAATGGACATAGCCAAAAAATTCGGAGTGCTTAGATATGGTTAGGATGGCACAGAAATTTCTATCCTACCCTATCTATGTTTCCTGGTAAAACACATGGGAAAATCCATTGGAGGAAAATTCCAATTAGGGTTAGGCTTAGGTCACCATAAACTTAAAGGGGAAAATGGACATTGCCAACAAACTCGGAGGTCTTGGGTATGGTAAGGAGAGCACTGGCTTTTCTAGCCTGCCCTACTATGTTTCCTGGTAAAATACATGTGAAACTCCCATTGGAGGAAAATTCCACTTAGGGTTACGGTTAGGTCACCATTAGTGTTTAGAGCAAAATGGACATCGCCAACAAATTCGTAGTGCTTAGTTATGGTGAGGAGGGCACTGACTATCGATGTTTCCTGGTAAAACACATGGGAAAATCCCATTGGAGTAAAATTCCACTTAGGGTTAGGGTTAATTCACCATGAATTCATGCAGCAAAATGGACATCGCCAACAAATTCGGAATGCTTGGGAATAGTTAGGATTTCTAGCCTGCCAAATCTATGTTTCCTGGTAAAATACATGGGAAAATCCCTTTGGCGGAAAATTCCACTTAGGGTTAGGTCACCATGAACTCCTAGAGCGAAATGGACATCGCCAACACATTCGGAGTGCTTGGGTATGGTTAGGATGTCACAGAAATTTCTACCCTGCCCTATCGATATTTCCTGGTAAAACGCATGGGAAAATCCCATTGGTGGAAAATTCCACTTAGGGTTAGGGTTAGGTCAACATAAACTCATAGAGCAAAATGGACATTGCCACCTAACTCGGAATGCTTGGGTATGGATAGCAGAGCACTGGCTTTTCAAGCCTTCCTTATCTATGTTTCCTCGTAAAATACATGGGAAAATCCCATTGGAGGAAAATTGAACTTAGGGTTAGGGTTAGGTCAACATAAACTCATAGAGCAAAATGGACATTGCCACCTAACTCGGAGTGCTTGGGTATGGTTAGGAGGGCACGAACCTTTCTATCCTATCCTATCTATGTTTCCTGGTAAAATACATGGGAAAATCCCATTGGCGGAAAATTCCACTAAGGGTTAGGGTTAGGTCACCATGAACTCCTAGAGCGAAATGGACATAGCCAAAAAATTCGGAGTGCTTGGATATGGTTAGGATGGCACAGAAATTTCTATCCTACCCTATCTATGTTTCCTGGTAAAATGCATGGGAAAATCCCATTGGTGGAAAATTTCACTTAGGGTTTGGGTTAGGTCATCATGAACTCATACAGCAAAATGCTCATCGTCAGCAATTTCAGAGTGCAGGGGTATGGTGAAGAGGGCACTGACTTTCCAACCATGCCCTATTGATGTTTCCTGGTAAAACACATGGGAAAATTCATTGGAGGAAATTTCCACTTAGGGTTAGGGTTAGGTCACCATAAACTTAAAGGGGGAAATGGACATTGTGAACAAACTCGGAGTGCTTGGGTATGGTTAGGAGAGCACTGGCTTTTCTAGCCTGCTCCATCTATGTTTCCTGGTAAAATACATGGGAAAATCCCATTGGCAGAAAATTCCACTTAGGGTAATGGTTAGGTCAACCTGAACTCCTACAACGAAATGGACATCGCCAACAAATTCGGAGTGCTTGGGTATGGTTAGGATGGCACAGAAATTTCTAGCCTGCCCAATCTATATTTCCTGGTCAAATACATGGGAAAATGCCATTGGAGGAAAATTCCACTTAGAGTTACGGTTAGGTCACCATTAACGTCTAGACCAAAAGGGACATTGCAAACAAATTCGTAGTGCTTGTTATGGTGAGGAGGGCACTTACTTTTCTAGCCTGCACTATCGATGTTTCCTGGTAAAACACATGGGAAAATCCATTGGAGGAAAATTCCACTTAGTGTTAGGGTTAGGTCACTATGAACTGATACAGCAAAATGGACATCGCCAACTAACCCGGAGTGCTTGGGTATGGTTAGGAGGGCACCAAAATTTCTAGCCTGCCAAATCTATGTTTCCTGGTAAAATACATGGGAAAAACCATCAGAGGAAGATTCCACTTAGTGTTAGAGTTAGGTCACCATAAACTCATACGGCAAAATGGACATTGCCAACTAACCCGGAGTGCTTGGGTATGGTTAGGAGGGCACGAACCTTTCTATCCTATCCTATCTATGTTTCCTGGTAAAATACATGGGAAAATCCCATTGGCGGAAAATTCCACTTAGGGTTAGGGTTAGGTCACCATGAACTCCTAGAGCGAAATGGACATAGCCAAAAAATTCGGAGTGCTTGGATATGATTAGGATGGCACAGAAATTTCTATCCTACCCTATCTATGTTTCCTGGTAAAATGCATGGGAAAATCCCATTGGTGGAAAATTTCACTTAGGGTTTGGGTTAGGTCATCATGAACTCATACAGCAAAATGCTCATCGCCAGCAATTTCAGAGTGCAGGGGTATGGTGAAGAGGGCACTGACTTTCCAACCATGCCCTATTGATGTTTCCTGGTAAAATACATGGGAAAATCTCATTGGCGGAAAATTCCACTTAGGGTTAGGGTTAGGTCACCATAAACTTATAGGGGAAAATGGACATTGCCAACAAACTCGGAGTGCTTGGGTATGGTTAGGAGAGCACTGGCTTTTCTATCCTGCCCTATCTATGTTTCCTGGTAAAATACATGGGAAAATCCCATTGGCAGAAAATTCCACTTAGGGTTACTGTTAGGTCACCCTGAACTCCTAGAACAAAATGGAGATCGCCAACAAATTCGGAGTGCTTGGGTATGGTTAGGATGGCACAGAAATTTCTAGCCTGCCCTATTGATGTTTCCTGGTAAAATGCATGGGAAAATGCCATTGGAGGAGAATTCCACTTAGAGTTACGGTTAGGTCAGCATTAACGTCTAGACCAAAATGGACATCGCGAACAAATTCGTAGTGCTTGGTTATGGTGAGGAGGGCACTGACTTTTCCATCCTGCACTATTGATGTTTCCAGGTAAAACACATGGAAAAATCCATTGGAGGAAAATTCCACTTAGTGTTAGGGTTAGGTCACCATGAACTCATACAGCAAAATGGACATCGCCAACAAATTCGGAGTGCTTTGGAATAGTTAGGACGGCACCAAAATTTCTAGCCTGCCAAATCTATGTTTCCTGGTAAAATACATGGGAAAAACCATCGGAGGAAGAATCCACTTAGGGTTAGGGTTAGGTCACCATAAACTCATACGGCAAAATGGACATTGCCAAGTAACTCGGAGTGCTTGGGTATGGTTAGGAGGCCACCAAATTGTCTATCCTACCCTATGTTTCCTGGTAAAATACATGGGAAAATCCCATTGGCGGAAAATTCCACTTAGGGTTAGGGTTAGGTCACCATAAACTCATAGAGCGAAATGGACATCTCCAACAAATTTGGAGTGCTTGGGTATGGTTAGGGTGGCAAAGAAATTTCTAGTCTGCCCTATTGATGTTTCCTGCTAAAATGCATGGGAAAATGCCATTGGAGGAAAATTCCACTTAGGGTTTGGGTTAGGTCATCATGAACTCACACAGCAAAATGGTCATCGCCAGCAAATTCAGAGTGCAGGGGTATGGTGAAGAGGGCACTGACTTTCCAACCATGCCCTATCGATGTTTCCTGGTAAAACACATGGGAAAATTGATTGGAGGAAATTTCCACTTAGGGTTAGGGTTAGGTCACCATAAACCTAAAGGGGGAAATGGACATTGCCAACAAACTCGGATAGCCTGTCCTATCTATGTTTCCTGGTAAAATACATGGGAAAATCCCATTGGAGGAAAATTCCACTTAGGGTTAGAGTTAGCTCAACATAAACTCATACAGCAAAATAATCCCATTAGCAGAAAATTCCACTTAGGGTTATGTTAGGTCACCTTGAACTCCTAGAGCAAAATGGTCATCGCCAGCAAATTCAGAGTACACGGGTATGGTGAAGATAGGGCATTTTGCCCTAGGACTTTCCCATGTATTTTATCAGGAAACATAGATAGGGTAGGATAGAAAAGTTGGTGCCCTCCTAACCATACCCAAGCACTCCGAGTTAGTTGGCAATGTCCATTTTGCTCTATGAGTTTATGTTGACCTAACCCTAACCCTAAGTGGAAATTTCCTCCAATGGATTTTCCCATGTATTTTACCCATGTATTTTACCTATGTTTGGCAGGCTAGAAATTTTGCTGCCATCCTAACTATTCTCAAGCTGTCCGAATTTGTTGGCGATGTCCATTTTGCCGTATGAGTTCATGGTGACCTAACCGTAACACTAAGTGGAATTTTCCTCCAATGGACTTTCCCATGTGTTTTACCAGGAAACATTGATAGTGCAGGCTAGAAAAGTCAGTGCCCTCCTCACCATATAAAAGCACTACGAATTTGTTGACGATGTCCATTTTGCTGTGTGAGATTATGTTGACCCAACCCTAACCCTAAGTGGAATTTTCCTCCAATGGGATTTTCCCATGTATTTTACCAGGAAACATAGATACGGCAAGCTTAAAATGCCAGTGCTCTGCTAACCATACCCAAAAACTCCGAGTTTGTTGGCAATGTCCATTTCGCTCTAGGACTTCATGGTGACCTAACCCTAACTCTAAGTGAAATTTTCCTCCAATGGATTTTCCCATGTGTTTTACCCAGAAACATCGATAGTGCAGGCTAGAAAAGTCAGTGCCATCCTCACCATAACCAAGCACTTCGAATTTGTTGGCAATTTCCATTTTGGTCTAGATGTTAATGGTGACCTAACGGTAACCCTAAGTGCAATTTTCCTCGAATGGCATTTTCCCATGTATTTGACCAGGAAATATAGATTGGGCAGGCTAGAAATTTCTGTGCCATCCTAACCATACCCTAGCACTCCGAATTTTTTGGCGATGTCCATTTTGCTCTAGGAGTTCATGGTGACCTAAGCCTAACCTTAAGTGGAATTTTCCGCCAGTGGGATTTTCCCATGTGTTTTACCAGGAAACATCGATAGAGCAGGCTAGGAACATCAGTGCCCTCTTCACCATTCCCGTGTACTCTGAATTTGCTGGCGATGACCATTTTGATGTATGAATTCATGATGACCCTATCGATGTTTCCTGGAAAAACACATGGGAAAATCCATTGCAGGAAAATTCCACTTAGGGTTACGGTTAGTTCACCTTGAACTCATACAGCGAAATGAACATCGCCAACAAATTCAGAGTGCGTGGGAATAGTTAGGATGGCACCAAAATTTCTAGCATGCAAAATCTATGTTTCCTGGTAAAATACGTAGGAAAATCCATTGGAAGAAAATTCCACTTAGGGTTAGGGTTAGGTCACCATAAATTTATAGGGGAAAATGGACATTGCCAACAAACTCGGAGTGCTTGGGTATGGCTACGAGAGCATTGGCTTTTCTAGCGTGCCCGATCTATGTTTCCTGGTAAAATACATAGTAAAATCCCATTGGAGGAAAATACCACTTAGGATTAGGGTTAGGTCACCATAAACTCATAGACCAAAAAATCGACATTGCCAACTAACTTGGAGTGCTTGTGTATGGTTAGGATGTCACAGAAATTTCTAGCCTGCTGTATCGATGTTTCCTGTTAAAATGCATGGGAAAATCCCATTGTTGGAAAATTCCACTTAGGGTTTGGGTTAGGATGGCACCAAAATTTCTAACATGCCAAATCTATGTTTCCTGGTAGAATACATGGGAAAATCCATTGGAGGAAAATTTCAATTAGGGTTAGCTCACCATAAACTTAAAGGGGAAAATGGACATTCCACTTAAGGTTAGGGTTAGGTCACTATGAACTCCTAGAGCGAAATGGACATCGCCAACAAATTCGGAGTGCTTGGGTATGGTTAGGATGGCACAGAAATTTCTAGCCTGCCCAATCTATATTTCCTGGTCAAATACATGGGAAAATGCCATTGGAGGAAAATTCCACTTAGGGTTACGGTTAGGTCACAATTAACATCTAGACCAAAATCGACATCGCCAACAAATTTGTAGTACTTGGTTATGGTGAGGAGGGCACTGACTTTTCTAGCCTGCACTATCGATGTTTCCTGGTAAAACACATGGGAAAATCCATTGGAGGAAAATTCCACTTAGTGTTAGGGTTCGGTCACCATGAACTCATACAGCAAAATGGACATCGCCAAGTAATTCGGAGTGCTTGGGAATAGTTAGGATGGCACCAAAATTTCTAGCCTGCCAAATCTATGTTTCCTGGTAAAATACATGGGAAAAACCATTGGATGAAAATTCCACTTAGGGTTAGGGTTAGGTCACCATATACGGCAAAATGGACATTGCCAACTAATTCGGAGTGCTTGAGTATGGTTAGGAGGGCACCAAATTTTCTATCCTACCATATGTTTACCGGTTAAATAAATGGGAAAATCCCATTGGCAGAAAATTCCACTTAGGGTTAGGGTTAGGGCATCATGAACTCCTAGAGCAAAATGGACATCGCCAACCAATTCGGAGTGCTTGGGTATGGTTAGGATGGTACAGAAATTTCTAGCCTGCCCTATTGATGTTTCCTGGTAAAATGCATGGGAAAATGCCATTGGAGGAGAATTCCACTTAGAGTTACGGTTAGGTCACCATTAACGTCTAGACCAAAATGGACATCGCCAACAAATTCGTAGTGCTTGGTTATGGTGAGGAGGGCACTGACTTTTCTATCCTGCACTATTGATGTTTCCAGGTAAAACACATGGGAAAATCCATTGGAGGAAAATTCCACTTAGGGTTAGGGTTAGGTCACCATGAACTCATACAGCAAAATGGACATCGCCAACAAATTCGGAGTGCTTGGGAATAGTTAGGACGGCACCAAAATTTCTAGCCTGCCAAATCTATGTTTCCTGGTAAAATACATGGGAAAAACCATCGGAGGAAGAATCCACTTAGGGTTAGGGTTAGGTCACCATAAACTCATACGGCAAAATGGACATTGCCAAATAACTCGGAGTGCTTGGGTATGGTTAGGAGGGCACCAAATTGTCTATCCTACCCTATGTTTCCTGGTAAAATACATGGGAAAATCCCATTGGCGGAAAATTCCACTTAGGGTTAGGGTTAGGTCACCATAAACTCATACGGCAAAATGGACATCGCCAGCAAATTCAGAGTGCAGAGGTATGGTGAAGAGGGCACTGACTTTCCAACCATGCCCTATCGATGTTTCCTGGTAAAACACATGGGAAAATTGATTGGAGGAAATTTCCACTTAGGATTAGGGTTAGGTCACCATAAACCTAAAGGGGGAAATGGACATCGCCAACAAACTCGGAGTGCTTGGGTATGGTTAGGGTGGCAACGAAATTTCTAGTCTGCCCTATTGATGTTTCCTGCTAAAATGCATGCGAAAATGCCATTGGAGGAAAATTCCACTTAGGGTTAGGGTTAGGTCACCATAAACTCATACGGCAAAATGGACATTGCCAAATAACTCGGAGTGCTTGGGTATGGTTAGGAGGGCACCAAATTGTCTATCCTACCCTATGTTTCCTGGTAAAATACATGGGAAAATCCCATTGGCGGAAAATTCCACTTAGGGTTAGGGTTAGGTCACCATAAACTCATACGGCAAAATGGACATCGCCAGCAAATTCAGAGTGCAGAGGTATGGTGAAGAGGGCACTGACTTTCCAACCATGCCCTATCGATGTTTCCTGGTAAAACACATGGGAAAATTGATTGGAGGAAATTTCCACTTAGGATTAGGGTTAGGTCACCATAAACCTAAAGGGGGAAATGGACATTGCCAACAAACTCGGAGTGCTTGGGTACGGTTAGGAGAGCACTGGCTTTTCTAGCCTGTCCTATCTATGTTTCCTGGTAAAATACATGGGAAAATCCCATTGGAGGAAAATTCCACTTAGGGTTAGAGTTAGCTCAACATAAACTCATACAGCAAAATAATCCCATTAGCAGAAAATTCCACTTAGGGTTAGGTTAGGTCACCTTGAACTCCTAGAGCAAAATGGTCATCGCCAGCAAATTCAGAGTACATGGGTATGGTGAAGATAGGGCATTTTGCCCTAGGACTTTCCCATGTATTTTATCAGGAAACATAGATAGGGTAGGATAGAAACGTTGGTGCCCTCCCAACCATACCCAAGCACTCCGAGTTAGTTGGCAATGTCCATTTTGCTCTATGAGTTTATGTTGACCTAACCGTAACACTAAGTGGAATTTTCCTCCAATGGACTTTCCCATGTGTTTTACCAGGAAACATTGATAGTGCAGGCTAGAAAAGTCAGTGCCCTCCTCACCATATAAAAGCACTACGAATTTGTTGACGATGTCCATTTTGCTGTGTGAGATTACGTTGACCCAACCCTAACCCTAAGTGGAATTTTCCTCCAATGGACTTTCCCATGTGTTTTACCAGGAAACATAGATTTGGCAGGCTAGAAATTTTGCTGCCATCCTAACTATTCCCAAGCACTCCGAATTTGTTGGCGATGTCCATTTTGCCGTATGAGTTCATGGTGACCTAACCGTAACACTAAGTGGAATTTTCCTCCAATGGACTTTCCCATGTGTTTTACCAGGAAACATTGATAGTGCAGGCTAGAAAAGTCAGTGCCCTCCTCACCATATAAAAGCACTACGAATTTGTTGACGATGTCCATTTTGCTGTGTGAGATTACGTTGACCCAACCCTAACCCTAAGTGGAATTTTCCTCCAATGGACTTTCCCATGTGTTTTACCAGGAAACATCGATAGTGCAGGCTAGAAAAATCAGTGCCATCCTCACCATAACCAAGCACTACGAATTTGTTTGCAATGTCCCTTTTGGTCTAGACGTTAATGGTGACCTAACCGTAACCCTAAGTGCAATTTTCCTCGAATGGCATTTTCCCATGTATTTGACCAGGAAATATAGATTGGGCAGGCTAGAAATTTCTGTGCCATCCTAACCATACCCTAGCACTCCGAATTTTTTGGCGATGTCCATTTTGCTCTAGGAGTTCATGGTGACCTAAGCCTAACCTTAAGTGGAATTTTCTGCCAGTGGGATTTTCCCATGTGTTTTACCAGGAAACATCGATAGGGCAGGCTAGGAACGTCAGTGCCGTCTTCACCATTCCCGTGTACTCTGAATTTGCTGGCGATGACCATTTTGATGTATGAATTCATGATGACCCTATCGATGTTTCCTGGAAAAACACATGGGAAAATCCATTGCAGGAAAATTCCACTTAGGGTTAGGGTTAGTTCACCTTGAACTCATACAGCGAAATGAACATCGCCAACAAATTCAGAGTCCGTGGAATAGTTAGGATGGCACCAAAATTTCTAGCATGCAAAATCTATGTTTCCTGGTAAAATACGTAGGAAAATCCATTGGAAGTAAATTCCACTTAGGGTTAGGGTTAGGTCACCATAAACTTATAGGGGAAAATGGACATTGCCAACAAACTCGGAGTGCTTGGGTATGGTTAGGTGAGCACTGGCTTTTCTAGCCTGCCCTATCTATGTTTCCTGGTAAAATACATGGGAAAATCCCATTGTCAGAAAATTCCACTTAGGGTTACTGTTAGGTCACACTGAACTCCTAGAACGAAATGGACATCGCCAACAAATTCGGAGTGCTTGGGTATGGTTAGGATGGCACAGAAATTTCTAGCCTGCCCTATTGATGTTTCCTGGTAAAATGCATGGGAAAATGCAATTGGAGGAGAATTCCACTTAGAGTTACGGTTAGGTCACCATTAACGTCTAGACCAAAATGGACATCGCCAACAAATTCGTAGTGCTTGGTTATGGTGAGGAGGGCACTGACTTTTCTTTCCTGCACTATTGATGTTTCCAGGTAAAACACATGGGAAAATCCATTGGAGGAAAATTCCACTTAGTGTTAGGGTTAGGTCACCATGAACTCATACAGCAAAATGGACATCGCCAATAAATTCGGAGTGCTTGGGAATAGTTAGGACGGCACCAAAATTTCTGTTAAAATGCATGGGAAAATCCCATTGTTGGAAAATTCCACTTAGGGTTTGGGTTAGGATGGCACCAAAATTTCTAACATGCCAAATCTATGTTTCCTGGTAGAATACATGGGAAAATCCATTGGAGGAAAATTTCAATTAGGGTTAGCTCACCATAAACTTAAAGGGGAAAATGGACATTCCACTTAAGGTTAGGGTTAGGTCACTATGAACTCCTAGAGCGAAATGGACATCGCCAACAAATTCGGAGTGCTTGGGTATGGTTAGGATGGCACAGAAATTTCTAGCCTGCCCAATCTATATTTCCTGGTCAAATACATGGGAAAATGCCATTGGAGGAAAATTCCACTTAGGGTTACGGTTAGGTCACAATTAACATCTAGACCAAAATCGACATCGCCAACAAATTTGTAGTACTTGGTTATGGTGAGGAGGGCACTGACTTTTCTAGCCTGCACTATCGATGTTTCCTGGTAAAACACATGGGAAAATCCATTGGAGGAAAATTCCACTTAGTGTTAGGGTTCGGTCACCATGAACTCATACAGCAAAATGGACATCGCCAAGTAATTCGGAGTGCTTGGGAATAGTTAGGATGGCACCAAAATTTCTAGCCTGCCAAATCTATGTTTCCTGGTAAAATACATGGGAAAAACCATTGGATGAAAATTCCACTTAGGGTTAGGGTTAGGTCACCATATACGGCAAAATGGACAATGCCAACTAACTCGGAGTGCTTGAGTATGGTTAGGAGGGCACCAAATTTTCTATCCTACCCTATGTTTACTGGTAAAATACATGGGAAAATCCCATTGGCAGAAAATTCCACTTAGGGTTAGGGTTAGGGCATCATGAACTCCTAGAGCAAAATGGACATCGCCAACCAATTCGGAGTGCTTGGGTATGGTTAGGATGGCACAGAAATTTCTAGCCTGCCCTATCGAGGTTTCCTGCTAAAATGCATGGGAAAATCCATTAGAGGAAAATTTCACTTAGGGTTAGGGTTAGGTCACCATAAACTTAAAGGGGAAAATGGACATTGCCAACAAACTCGGAGTGCTTGGGTATGGTTAGGAGAGCACTGGCTTTTCTAGACGGCCCTACTATGTTTCCTGGAAAAATACATGAGAAAATCCATTGGCGGAAAATTCCACTTAGGGTTAGGGTTTGGTCACCATAAACTCATAGAGCGAAATGGACATCGCCAACAAATTCGGAGTGCTTGGGTATGGTTAGGATGGCACAGAAATTTCTAGTTTGCCCTATTGATGTGTCCTGGTAAAGTGCATGGGAAAATCCTATTGGTGGAAAATTTCACTTAGGGTTTGGGTTAGGCCATCATGAACTCATACAGCAAAAGGGGCATCGCCAGCAAATTCAGAGTGCAGGGGTATGATGAAGAGGGCACTGACTTTCCAACCATGCCCTTTCGATGTTTCCTGGTAAAACACATGGGAAAATTCATTGGAGGAAAATTCCACTTAGGGTTAGGGTTAGGTCAACATAAAGTCATAGAGCAAAATGGACATTGCGAACAAACTCGGAGTGCTTGGGTATGGTTAGGAGAGCACTGGCTTTTCTAGCCTGCCCTATCTATGTTTCCTGGTAAAATACATGGGAAAATCCCTTTGGCAGAAAATTCCACTTATGGTTAGGGTTAGGTAACCATGAACTCCTAGAACGAAATGGACATTGCCAACAAATTCGGAGTGCTTGGGTATGGTTAGTATGGCACAGAAATTTCTAGTCTGCCCTATTGATGTTTCCTGGTAAAACACATGGGAAAATCCATTGGAGGAAAATTCCACTTAGGGTTAGGGTTAGTTCACCATGAATTCATGCAGCAAAATGGACATCGCCAACAAATTCGGAGTGCTTGGGAATAGTTAGGATGGCAACAAAATTTCTAGCCTGCCCAATCTATATTTCCTGGTCAAATACATTGGAAAATGCCATTGGAGGAAAATTCAACTTAGAGTTACGGTTAGGTTACCATTAACGTCTAGACCAAAAGGGACATTGCAAACAAATTTGTAGTGCTTGGTTATGGTGAGGAGGGCACTGACTTTTCTAGCCTGCACTATCGATGTTTCCAGGTAAAACACATGGGTAAATCCATTGGACGAAAATTCCACTTAGTATTAGGGTTAGGTCACCATGAAATCATACAGCAAAATGGACATCGCCAACAAATTCGGAGTGCTTGGGAATAGTTAGGACGGCACCAAAATTTCTAGCCTGCCAAATCTATGTTTCCTGATAAAATACATGGGGAAAACCATCGGAGGAAGATTCCACTTAGGGTTAGGGTTAGGTCACCATAAACTCATAGGGCAAAATGGACATTGCCAACTAACTCGGAGTGCTTGGGTATGGTTAGGAGGGCACCAAATTTTCTATCCTACCCTATGTTTCCTGGTAAAATACATGGGAAAATCCATTGGCGGAAAATTCCACTTAGGGTTAGGGTTAGGTCACCATAAACTCATAGAGCGAAATGGACATCGCCAACAAATTCGGAGTGCTTGGGTATGGTTAGGATGGCACAGAAATTTCTAGTCTGCCCTATTGATGTTTCCTGGTAAAACACATGGGAAAATCCATTGAAGGAAAATTCCACTTAGGGTTAGGGTTAGTTCACCATGAATTCATGCAGCAAAATGGACATCGCCAACAAATTCGGAATGCTTGGGAATATTTAGGATTTCTAGCCTGCCAAATCTATGTTTCCTGGTAAAATACATGGGAAAATCCCATTGGAGGAAAATTCCACTTAGGGTTAGGGTTAGGTCAACATAAACTCATAGAGAAAAATGGACATTGCCAACTAACTCGGAGTGCTTGGGTATGGTTAGGAGGGCACGAACCTTTCTATCCTACCCTATCTATGTTTCCTGGTAAAATACATGGGAAAATCCCTTTGGCGGAAAATTCCACTTAGGGTAAGGGTTAGGTCACCATGAACTCCTAGAGCGAAATGGACATCGCCAACAAATTCGGAGTGCTTGGGTATGGTTAGGATGGCACAGAAATTTCTATCCCACCCTATCTATGTTTCCTGGTAAAATGCATGGGAAAATCCCTTTGGTGGAAAATTTCACATAGGGTTTGGGTTAGGTCATCATGAACTCATACAGCAAAATGCTCATCGCCAGCAAATTCAGAGTGCAGGGGTAAGGTGAAGAGGGCACTGACTTTCCAACCATTCCCTATCGATGTTTCCTGGTAAAACACATCGGAAAATTCATTGGAGGAAATTTCCACTTAGGGTTTGGGTTAGGTCACCATAAACTTAAAGGGGAAAATGGACATTGCCAACAAACTTGGAGTGCTTGGGTACGGTTAGGAGAGCACTGGCTTTTCTAGCCTGCCCTATCTATGTTTCCTGGTAAAATACATGGGAAAAACCCATTGGAGGAAAATTCCACTTAGGGTTAGGGTTGGTCACATAACTCATAGAGTCGAAAATGGACATCGCCCAACAAATTTTCGGGTGTCTTGGTATTGTAGGATGGCACAAGAAATTTCTAGTTTGCCCATTGATGTGTCCTGTAAAATGCATGAAAATCCTATTGGGGTGGAATTTCACTTAGGGTTTGGGTTGGCCATCATGAACATCAGACAGCAAAAGGGGCGATCTGCCAGCAAATTTCAGAGTGCATGGGTATGGTGAAGAGGGCACTAGACTTTCCAAACCTCCCTTGTCGTGTTTCCTGGTAAAATACATGGGGAAATCCATTGGAGGAAAATTCCACTTAGGGTTAGGGTTAGGTCAACATAAAGTCATAGAGCAAAATGGACATTGCGAACAAATTCGGAGTGCTTGGGTATGGTTAGGAGGGCACTGACTTTTCTAGCCTGCCCTATCTATGTTTCCTGGTAAAATACATGGGAAAATCCCTTTGGCAGAAAATTCCACTTATGGTTAGGGTTAGGTAACCATGAACTCCTAGAACGAAATGGACATTGCCAACAAATTCGGAGTGCTTGGGTATGGTTAGTATGGCACAGAAATTTCTAGTCTGCCCTATTGATGTTTCCTGGTAAAACACATGGGAAAATCCATTGGAGGAAAATTCCACTTAGGGTTAGGGTTAGTTCACCATGAATTCATGCAGCAAAATGGACATCGCCAACAAATTCGGAGTGCTTGGGAATAGTTAGGATGGCAACAAAATTTCTAGCCTGCCCAATCTATATTTCCTGGTCAAATACATTGGAAAATGCCATTGGAGGAAAATTCAACTTAGAGTTACGGTTAGGTTACCATTAACGTCTAGACCAAAAGGGACATTGCAAACAAATTTGTAGTGCTTGGTTATGGTGAGGAGGGCACTGACTTTTCTAGCCTGCACTATCGATGTTTCCAGGTAAAACACATGGGTAAATCCATTGGACGAAAATTCCACTTAGTATTAGGGTTAGGTCACCATGAAATCATACAGCAAAATGGACATCGCCAACAAATTCGGAGTGCTTGGGAATAGTTAGGACGGCACCAAAATTTCTAGCCTGCCAAATCTATGTTTCCTGATAAAATACATGGGGAAAACCATCGGAGGAAGATTCCACTTAGGGTTAGGGTTAGGTCACCATAAACTCATAGGGCAAAATGGACATTGCCAACTAACTCGGAGTGCTTGGGTATGGTTAGGAGGGCACCAAATTTTCTATCCTACCCTATGTTTCCTGGTAAAATACATGGGAAAATCCATTGGCGGAAAATTCCACTTAGGGTTAGGGTTAGGTCACCATAAACTCATAGAGCAAAATGGATATCGCCAACAAATTCGGAGTGCTTGGGTATGGTTAGGATGGCACAGAAATTTCTAGTCTGCCCTATTGATGTTTCCTGGTAAAACACATGGGAAAATCCATTGAAGGAAAATTCCACTTAGGGTTAGGGTTAGTTCACCATGAATTCATGCAGCAAAATGGACATCGCCAACAAATTCGGAATGCTTGGGAATATTTAGGATTTCTAGCCTGCCAAATCTATGTTTCCTGGTAAAATACATGGGAAAATCCCATTGGAGGAAAATTCCACTTAGGGTTAGGGTTAGGTCAACATAAACTCATAGAGAAAAATGGACATTGCCAACTAACTCGGAGTGCTTGGGTATGGTTAGGAGGGCACGAACCTTTCTATCCTACCCTATCTATGTTTCCTGGTAAAATACATGGGAAAATCCCTTTGGCGGAAAATTCCACTTAGGGTAAGGGTTAGGTCACCATGAACTCCTAGAGCGAAATGGACATCGCCAACAAATTCGGAGTGCTTGGGTATGGTTAGGATGGCACAGAAATTTCTATCCCACCCTATCTATGTTTCCTGGTAAAATGCATGGGAAAATCCCTTTGGTGGAAAATTTCACATAGGGTTTGGGTTAGGTCATCATGAACTCATACAGCAAAATGCTCATCGCCAGCAAATTCAGAGTGCAGGGGTAAGGTGAAGAGGGCACTGACTTTCCAACCATTCCCTATCGATGTTTCCTGGTAAAACACATCGGAAAATTCATTGGAGGAAATTTCCACTTAGGGTTTGGGTTAGGTCACCATAAACTTAAAGGGGAAAATGGACATTGCCAACAAACTTGGAGTGCTTGGGTACGGTTAGGAGAGCACTGGCTTTTCTAGCCTGCCCTATCTATGTTTCCTGGTAAAATACATGGGAAAAACCCATTGGAGGAAAATTCCACTTAGGATTAGGGTTAGGTCACCATGAACTCCTAGAGCAAAATGTCCATCGCCAGCAAATTCAGAGTACCCGGGTATGGAATTTTCCGCAAATGGGATTTTCCCTTGTGTTTTACCAGGGAACATCGATAGGACAGGCAAGGATAGTCAGTGCCCTCTTCATCATACCCGTGTACTCTGAATTTGCTGGCGATGACCATTTTGCTCTAGGAGTTCATGGTGACCTAACCCTAACCCTAAGTGGAATTTTCTGCGAATGGGATTATTCCATGTATTTTACCAGGAAACATAGATAGGGTAGGATAGAAAAGTTGGTGCCCTCCTAACCCAAGGACTCCGAGTTTGTTGGCAATGTCCATTTCCCCCTTTAAGTTTATGGTGACCTAAAAATAACCCTAAGTGAAATTTTTCCTCCAATGGATTTTCCCATGTATTTTACCAGGAAAAATAGATTTGGCAGGCTAGGAATTTTGCTGCCATCCTAACTATTCCCAAGCACTCCGAATTTGTTGGCGATGTCCATTTTGCTGTATGAGTTTATGTTGAGATAACTCTAACCCTAAGTGGAATTTTCCTCCAATGGATTTTCCAATGTGTTTTTCCAGGACACCTCGATAGGGCAGGTTAGAAAAGATAGTGCTCTCCTAACGGTACCCAAGCACTCCGGGTTTGTTGGCAATGTCCATTTCCCCCTTTAAGTTTATGGTGACCTAACCCTAACCCTAAGTGGAAATTTCCTCCAATGAATTTTCCCATGTGTTTTACCAGGAAACATCGGTAGGGCATGGTTGGAAAGTCAGTGCCCTCTTCACCATACCCCTGCACTCTGAATTTGCTGGCGATGACCATTTTGCTGTATGAGTTCATGATGACTTAACCCAAACCCTAAGTGAAATTTTCCACCAATGGGATTTTCCCATGCATTTTACCAGGAAACATCAATAGGGCAGGCTAGATATTTCTGTGCCCTCCTAACCATACTCAAGCACTCCAAGTTAGTTGGCAATGTGCATTTTCCCGTCTAAGTTTATTGTGACCTAACCCTAACCCTAAGTGGAATTTTCCTCCAAAGGAAATTCCCATGTGTTTTACCAGGAAACATCAATAGGGCAGACTAGAAATTTCTGTGCCATCCTAACTATTCCCAAACATTCTGAATTTGTTGGCGATGTTCATGTCGCTGTATGAATTCATGGTGAACTAAACCTAACCCTAAGTTGAATTTTCCTCCAATGGATTTTCCAATGTGTTTTTCCAGGAAACATCGATAGGGCAGGTTAGAAAAGTCAGTGCCCTCTTCCCCATACCCGTGCACTCTGAATTAACCGGCGATGACCATTTTTCAATATGAGTTCATGATTACCAAACCCAAACCCTAATTGGAATTTTCCCCTAATGGGATTTTCCCTTGCATTTTACCAGGAAAAGTAGATATGGCAGGCTAGAAATGTTGGTGCCCTCCACATCATAACTAAGCAATACGAATATGTTGGCGATGTCTGTTTTGCTCTAGACACTAATGGTGACCTAACTCTAACCCTAAGTGGAATTTTCTGCAATGGGATTTTCCCATGTATTTTACCAGGTAACATAGATAGGGCAGGCTAGAAAAGCCAGTGCTCTCCTAACCATACCCAAGCACTCCGAGTTAGTTGGCAATGTCCATTTTGCTCTATGAGTTTATGTTGACCTAACCCTAACCCTAAGTGGAATTTTCTTCCAATGGGATTTTCCCATGTATTCCACTTAAGGTTAGGGGTAGGTCACCATGAACTCATACAGCAAAATGGACATCGGCAACAAATTCAGAGTGCTTGAGAATAGTTAGGATGGCACCAAGATTTCTAGCCTGCCAAATCTATGTTTCCTTGTAAAATACGTTGAAAAATCCATTGGAGGAAAATTCCACTTAGGGTTAGGGTTAGGTCACCATAAACTTACAGGGGAAAATGGACATAGCCAACAAACTCGGAGTGCTTGGGTATGGTTAGGAGAGCACTGGCTTTTCTAGCCTGCCCTATCTATGTTTCCTGGTAAAATACATGCGAAAAACCCATTGGAGGAAAATTCCACTTAGGATTAGGGTTAGGTCACCATGAACTCCTAGAGCAAAATGTCCATCGCCAGCAAATTCAGAGTACCCGGGTATGGTGAAGATAGGGCATTTTGCCCTAGGACTTTGCCATGTATTTTACCAGGAAACATATATAGGGTAGGATAAAAAAGTTGGTTCCCTCCTAACCATACCCAAGCACTCCGAGTTAGTTTGCAATGTCCATTTTGTTCTATGACTTTATGTTGACTTAACCCTAACCCTAAGTGAAATTTCCTCCAATGGGATTTTCCCATGTATTTTACCAGGAAACGTAGATAAGGTAGGAATGAAAAGTTGCTGCCCTCCTAACCATACCCAAGCACTCTGAGTTAGTTGGAAATGTCCATTTTGCTCTATGAGTTTATGTTGACCTAACCCTAACCCTAAGTGGAATTTTCCTCCAATGGGATTTTCCAATGTATTTTACTAGGAAATATAGATAGGGCAGGCTTGAAAAGCCAGTGCTCTGCTCACCATACCTAAGCACTCGGAGTTGGTTGGCAATGTCCATTTTCCCCTTTAAGTTTATGGTGACCTAACCCTAACCCTAAGTGGAATTTTCCTCCAATGGACTTTCCCATGTGTTTTACCAGGAAACATCGATAGTGCAGGCTAGAAAAGTCAGTGCCCTCCTCACCATAAAAAACCACTACGAATTTGTTGGCGATGTCTATTTCGCTCTAGGAGTTCATGGTGACCCAACCTTAACCCTAAGTGGAATTTTCTGCCAATGGGATTTTCCCATGTATTTTACCAGGAAACATAGATAGGGTAGGATAGAAAAGTTGGTGCCCTCCTAACCATACCCAAGCACTTCATTTTAGTTGGCAATGTCCATTTTGCTCTATGAGTTTATGTTGACATAACCCTAACCCTAAGTGGATTTTTCCTCAAATGGATTTTCCCATGTATTTTACCAGGAAACATAGATTTTGCAGGCTAGAGATGTTAACTATTCCCAAGCACTCCGAATTTGTTGGCGATGTCCATTTTGCTGCATGAATTCATCGTGAACTAACCCTAACCCTAAGTGGAATTTTCTGCCAATGGGATTTTCCCATGTATTTTACCAGGAAACATAGATAGGGCAGGCTAGAAAAGTCAGTGCCCTCCTCACCATAACTAAGCACTACAAATTTGTTGGCGATGTCCATTTTGCTCTAGACAGTAATGGTGACCTAACCGTAACCCTCAGTGAAATTTTCCTCCAATAGGATTTTCCCATGTATTTTACCAGGAAACATAGATAAGGTAGGAATGAAAAGTTGCTGCCCTCCTAACCATACCCAAGCACTCCAAGTTAGTTGCAAATGTCCATTTTGCTCTATGAGTTTATGGTGACCTAACCCTAACCCTAAGTGGAATTTTACTCCAATGGGATTTTCCTACGTATTTTACCAGGAAACATAGATAGGGCAGGCTAGAAAACCATAGAAAAGCCAATGCTCTCGTAACCATAACCAAGCACTCCGAGTTTGTTGGCAATGTCCATTTTCCCCTCTAAGTTCATGGTGACCTAACCCTAACCCTAAGTGGAATTTTCTGCCAATGTGATTTTGCCATGTATTTTACCAGGAAACATAGATAGGGTAGGATAGAAATTTCTGTACCATCCTAACCATACCCAAGCACTCCGAGTTAGTTGGCAATGTCCATTTCGTTCTATGAGTTTATGTTGACCTAAACCTAACCCTAAGTGGAATTTTCCTCCAATGGGATTTTCCCATGTATTTTACTAGGAAATATAGATAGGGCAGGCTTGAAAAGCCGGTGCTCTGCTCACCATACCTAAGCACTCCGAGTTTGTTGGCAATGTCCATTTTTCCCTTTAAGTTTATGGCGACCTAACCCTAAGTGGAATTTTCCTCCAATGGCATTTCCCCATGTATTTGACCAGGAAATATAGATTGGGCAGGCTAGAAATTTCTGTGCCATCCTAACCATACCCAAGCACTTCAAGTTAGTTTGCAATGTCCATTTTGCTCTATGAGTTTATGGTGACCTAACCCTAACACTAAGTGGAATTTTCCTCCAATGGATTTTCCCATGTATTTTGCCAGGAAACATAGATTTGGCAGGCTAGAAATTTTGGTGCCATCCTCACCATAAAAAAGCACTACGAATTTGTTGACGATGTCCATTTTGCTCTAGGAGTTCATGTTGACCTAACCCTAATCCTAAGTGGAATTTTCCGCAAATGGGATTTTCCCTTGTGTTTTACCAGGGAACATCGATAGGACAGGCAAGGATAGTCAGTGCCCTCTTCATCATACCCGTGTACTCTGAATTTGCTGGCGATGACCATTTTGCTCTAGGAGTTCATGGTGACCTAACCAAAACCCTAAGTGGAATTTTCTGCGAATGGGATTATTCCATGTATTTTACCAGGAAACATAGATAGGGTAGGATAGAAAAGTTGGTGCCCTCCTAACCCAAGGACTCCGAGTTTGTTGGCAATGTCCATTTCCCCCTTTAAGTTTATGGTGACCTAAAAATAACCCTAAGTGAAATTTTTCCTCCAATGGATTTTCCCATGTATTTTACCAGGAAAAATAGATTTGGCAGGCTAGGAATTTTGCTGCCATCCTAACTATTCCCAAGCACTCCGAATTTGTTGGCGATGTCCATTTTGCTATATGAGTTTATGTTGAGATAACTCTAACCCTAAGTGGAATTTTCCTCCAATGGATTTTCCAATGTGTTTTTCCAGGACACATCGATAGGGCAGGTTAGAAAAGATAGTGCTCTCCTAACGGTACCCAAGCACTCCGTGTTTGTTGGCAATGTCCATTTTGCTGTATGAGTTTATGTTGAGATAACTCTAACCCTAAGTGGAATTTTCCTCCAATGGATTTTCCAATGTGTTTTTCCAGGACACATCGATAGGGCCATGGTTGGCAAGTCAGGCTCCTCTTCACCATACCCCTGCACTCGAATTGCTGGCGATGAACTTTTGCTGTATGCGTTCATGATGACTAACCCAAACCCTCAGGAAATTTTCCACCATGGTATTTTCCCATGCATTTTGACCGGAAAATCCAATATGACAGGCTAGATATTTTCTGTGCCCTCCTAACAATACTCAAGCACTCCCAGATTTAGTTGGACAATGTGCATTTTCCCCTCTAGTTTATTTGTGACCTAACCCTAACCCTATTGTAATTTTCCTCATGGAAATTCCCATGTTTTTTACAGGAAACAGCAATAGGGCAGACTATAAATTTCTGTGCCATCCTAACTATTCCCAAACATTCTGAATTTGTTGGCGATGTTCATGTCGCTGTATGAATTCATGGTGAACTAAACCTAACCCTAAGTTGAATTTTCCTCCAATGGATTTTCCAATGTGTTTTTCCAGGAAACATCGATAGGGCAGGTTAGAAAAGTCAGTGCCCTCTTCCCCATACCCGTGCACTCTGAATTAACCGGCGATGACCATTTTTCAATATGAGTTCATGATTACCAAACCCAAACCCTACTTGGAATTTTCCCCTAATGGGATTTTCCCTTGCATTTTACCAGGAAAAGTAGATATGGCAGGCTAGAAATGTTGGTGCCCTCCACATCATAACTAAGCAATACGAATATGTTGGCGATGTCTGTTTTGCTCTAGACACTAATGGTGACCTAACTCTAACCCTAAGTGGAATTTTCTGCAATGGGATTTTCCCATGTATTTTACCAGGTAACATAGATAGGGCAGGCTAGAAAAGCCAGTGCTCTCCTAACCATACCCAAGCACTCCGAGTTAGTTGGCAATGTCCATTTTGCTCTATGAGTTTATGTTGACCTAACCCTAACCCTAAGTGGAATTTTCTTCCAATGGGATTTTCCCATGTATTCCACTTAAGGTTAGGGGTAGGTCACCATGAACTCATACAGCAAAATGGACATCGCCAACAAATTCAGAGTGCTTGAGAATAGTTAGGATGGCACCAAGATTTCCAGCCTGCCAAATCTATGTTTCCTTGTAAAATACGTTGAAAAATCCATTGGAGGAAAATTCCACTTAGGGTTAGGGTTAGGTCACCATAAACTTACAGGGGAAAATGGACATAGCCAACAAACTCGGAGTGCTTGGGTATGGTTAGGAGAGCACTGGCTTTTCTAGCCTGCCCTATCTATGTTTCCTGTTAAAATACATGGGAAAAACCCATTGGAGGAAAATTCCACTTAGGGTTAGGGTTAGGTCACCATGAACTCCTAGAGCAAAATGTCCATCGCCAGCAAATTCAGAGTACCCGGGTATGGTGAAGATAGGGCATTTTGCCCTAGGACTTTGCCATGTATTTTACCAGGAAACATATATAGGGTAGGATAAAAAAGTTGGTTCCCTCCTAACCATACCCAAGCACTCCGAGTTAGTTTGCAATGTCCATTTTGTTCTATGACTTTATGTTGACTTAACCCTAACCCTAAGTGAAATTTCCTCCAATGGGATTTTCCCATGTATTTTACCAGGAAACGTAGATAAGGTAGGAATGAAAAGTTGCTGCCCTCCTAACCATACCCAAGCACTCTGAGTTAGTTGGAAATGTCCATTTTGCTCTATGAGTTTATGTTGACCTAACCCTAACCCTAAGTGGAATTTTCCTCCAATGGGATTTTCCAATGTATTTTACTAGGAAATATAGATAGGGCAGGCTTGAAAAGCCAGTGCTCTGCTCACCATACCTAAGCACTCGGAGTTGGTTGGCAATGTCCATTTTCCCCTTTAAGTTTATGGTGACCTAACCCTAACCCTAAGTGGAATTTTCCTCCAATGGACTTTCCCATGTGTTTTACCAGGAAACATCGATAGTGCAGGCTAGAAAAGTCAGTGCCCTCCTCACCATAAAAAACCACTACGAATTTGTTGGCGATGTCTATTTCGCTCTAGGAGTTCATGGTGACCCAACCTTAACCCTAAGTGGAATTTTCTGCCAATGGGATTTTCCCATGTATTTTACCAGGAAACATAGATAGGGTAGGATAGAAAAGTTGGTGCCCTCCTAACCATACCCAAGCACTTCATTTTAGTTGGCAATGTCCATTTTGCTCTATGAGTTTATGTTGACATAACCCTAACCCTAAGTGATTTTTCCTCAATGGATTTTCCCATGGTTTTTACCAGGAAACATAGATTTGCAGCTGTAGAGATCTAACTATTCCCAAGCACGTCCGAATTATTGTTGCGAGGTCCATTTTGCCTGCATGAATTCATCGTTAACTACCCTAACCCTAGTGGAATTTTCTGCCAATGGGATTTTCCATGTATTTTACCAGGAAACATAGATAGGGCAGGCTAAGAAAAGTCGTGCCTCTCCTCACCATAACTGAGCACTACATTTGTTTGGCGATGTCCATTTTGCTCTGACAGTAATGGTGGACCTAAAACCGTAACCCTCAGTGAAATTTTCTCCAATGAGATTTTCCCATGTCTTTTACTCAGGAAACATAGATAATGTAGGAATAAAAGTTGCGCCCTCCCTAACCATACCCAAGCACTCCAAGTTAGTTGCAAATGTCCATTTTGCTCTATGAGTTTATGGTGACCTAACCCTAACCCTAAGTGGAATTTTACTCCAATGGGATTTTCCTACGTATTTTACCAGGAAACATAGATAGGGCAGGCTAGAAAACCATAGAAAAGCCAGTGCTCTCGTAACCATACCCAAGCACTCCTAGTTTGTTGGCAATGTCCATTTTCCCTTCTAAGTTCATGGTGACCTAACCCTAACCCTAAGTGGACTTTTCTGCCATGTGGATTTTCCCATGTATTCTACCAGGAAACATAGATAGGGTAGGATAGAAAAGTTGGTGGCCTCCTAACCATACCCAAGCACTCCGAGTTAGTTGGCAATGACCATTTTGCTCTATGAGTTTATGTTGACCTAAACCTAACCCTAAGTGAAATTTTACTCCAATGGGATTTTCCCATGTATTTTACTAGGAAATATAGATAGGGCAGGCTTGAAAAGCCAGTGCTCTGCTCACCATACCTAAGCACTCCGAGTTTGTTGGCAATGTCCATTTTCCCCTTTAAGTTTATGGTGACCTAACCCTAACCCTAAGTGGAATTTTCCTCCAATGGCATTTTCCCATGTATTTGACCAGGAAATATAGATTGGGCAGGCTAGAAATTTCTGTGCCATCCTAACCATACCCAAGCACTCCAAGTTAGTTTGCAATGTCCATTTTGCTCTATGAGTTTATGGTGACCTAACCCTAACCCTAAGTGGAATTTTCCTCCAATGGATTTTCCCATGTATTTTGCCAGGAAACATAGATTTGGCAGGCTAGAAATTTTGGTGCCATCCTCACCATAAAAAAGCACTACGAATTTGTTGACGATGTCCATTTTGCTCTAGGAGTTCATGTTGACCTAACCCTAATCCTAAGTGGAATTTTCCGCAAATGGGATTTTCCCTTGTGTTTTACCAGGGAACATCGATAGGACAGGCAAGGATAGTCAGTGCCCTCTTCATCATACCCGTGTACTCTGAATTTGCTGGCGATGACCATTTTGCTCTAGGAGTTCATGGTGACCTAACCCTAACCCTAAGTGGAATTTTCTGCGAATGGGATTATTCCATGTATTTTACCAGGAAACATAGATAGGGTAGGATAGAAAAGTTGGTGCCCTCCTAACCCAAGGACTCCGAGTTTGTTGGCAATGTCCATTTCCCCCTTTAAGTTTATGGTGACCTAAAAATAACCCTAAGTGAAATTTTTCCTCCAATGGATTTTCCCATGTATTTTACCAGGAAAAATAGATTTGGCAGGCTAGGAATTTTGCTGCCATCCTAACTATTCCCAAGCACTCCGAATTTGTTGGCGATGTCCATTTTGCTGTATGAGTTTATGTTGAGATAACTCTAACCCTAAGTGGAATTTTCCTCCAATGGATTTTCCAATGTGTTTTTCCAGGACACATCGATAGGGCAGGTTAGAAAAGATAGTGCTCTCCTAACGGTACCCAAGCACTCCGGGTTTGTTGGCAATGTCCATTTCCCCCTTTAAGTTTATGGTGACCTAACCCTAACCCTAAGTGGAAATTTCCTCCAATGAATTTTCCCATGTGTTTTACCAGGAAACATCGGTAGGGCATGGTTGGAAAGTCAGTGCCCTCTTCACCATACCCCTGCACTCTGAATTTGCTGGCGATGACCATTTTGCTGTATGAGTTCATGATGACTTAACCCAAACCCTAAGTGAAATTTTCCACCAATGGGATTTTCCCATGCATTTTACCAGGAAACATCAATAGGGCAGGCTAGATATTTCTGTGCCCTCCTAACCATACTCAAGCACTCCAAGTTAGTTGGCAATGTGCATTTTCCCGTCTAAGTTTATTGTGACCTAACCCTAACCCTAAGTGGAATTTTCCTCCAAAGGAAATTCCCATGTGTTTTACCAGGAAACATCAATAGGGCAGACTAGAAATTTCTGTGCCATCCTAACTATTCCCAAACATTCTGAATTTGTTGGCGATGTTCATGTCGCTGTATGAATTCATGGTGAACTAAACCTAACCCTAAGTTGAATTTTCCTCCAATGGATTTTCCAATGTGTTTTTCCAGGAAACATCGATAGGGCAGGTTAGAAAAGTCAGTGCCCTCTTCCCCATACCCGTGCACTCTGAATTAACCGGCGATGACCATTTTTCAATATGAGTTCATGATTACCAAACCCAAACCCTAATTGGAATTTTCCCCTAATGGGATTTTCCCTTGCATTTTACCAGGAAAAGTAGATATGGCAGGCTAGAAATGTTGGTGCCCTCCACATCATAACTAAGCACTACGAATATGTTGGCGATGTCTATTTTGCTCTAGACACTAATGGTGACCTAACCCTAACCCTAAGTGGAATTTTCTGCAATGGGATTTTCCCATGTATTTTACCAGGTAACATAGATAGGGCAGGCTAGAAAAGCCAGTGCTCTCCTAACCATACCCAAGCACTCCGAGTTAGTTGGCAATGTCCATTTTGCTCTATGAGTTTATGTTGACCTAACCCTAACCCTAAGTGGAATTTTCTTCCAATGGGATTTTCCCATGTATTCCACTTAAGGTTAGGGGTAGGTCACCATGAACTCATACAGCAAAATGGACATCGCCAACAAATTCAGAGTGCTTGAGAATAGTTAGGATGGCACCAAGATTTCTAGCCTGCCAAATCTATGTTTCCTTGTAAAATACGTTGAAAAATCCATTGGAGGAAAATTCCACTTAGGGTTAGGGTTAGGTCACCATAAACTTACAGGGGAAAATGGACATAGCCAACAAACTCGGAGTGCTTGGGTATGGTTAGGAGAGCACTGGCTTTTCTAGCCTGCCCTATCTATGTTTCCTGGTAAAATACATGGGAAAAACCCATTGGAGGAAAATTCCACTTAGGGTTAGGGTTAGGTCACCATGAACTCCTAGAGCAAAATGTCCATCGCCAGCAAATTCAGAGTACCCGGGTATGGTGAAGATAGGGCATTTTGCCCTAGGACTTTGCCATGTATTTTACCAGGAAACATATATAGGGTAGGATAAAAAAGTTGGTTCCCTCCTAACCATACCCAAGCACTCCGAGTTAGTTTGCAATGTCCATTTTGTTCTATGACTTTATGTTGACTTAACCCTAACCCTAAGTGAAATTTCCTCCAATGGGATTTTCCCATGTATTTTACCAGGAAACGTAGATAAGGTAGGAATGAAAAGTTGCTGCCCTCCTAACCATACCCAAGCACTCCGAGTTAGTTGGAAATGTCCATTTCGCTCTATGAGTTTATGTTGACCTAACCCTAACCCTAAGTGGAATTTTCCTCCAATGGGATTTTCCAATGTATTTTACTAGGAAATATAGATAGGGCAGGCTTGAAAAGCCAGTGCTCTGCTCACCATACCTAAGCACTCGGAGTTGGTTGGCAATGTCCATTTTCCCCTTTAAGTTTATGGTGACCTAACCCTAACCCTAAGTGGAATTTTCCTCCAATGGACTTTCCCATGTGTTTTACCAGGAAACATCGATAGTGCAGGCTAGAAAAGTCAGTGCCCTCCTCACCATAAAAAACCACTACGAATTTGTTGGCGATGTCTATTTCGCTCTAGGAGTTCATGGTGACCTAACCTTAACCCTAAGTGGAATTTTCTGCCAATGGGATTTTCCCATGTATTTTACCAGGAAACATAGATAGGGTAGGATAGAAAAGTTGGTGCCCTCCTAACCATACCCAAGCACTTCGTTTTTGTTGGCAATGTCCATTTTGCTCTATGAGTTTATGTTGACATAACCCTAACCCTAAGTGGATTTTTCCTCAAATGGATTTTCCCATGTATTTTACCAGGAAACATAGATTTTGCAGGCTAGAGATCTTAACTATTCCCAAGCACTCCGAATTTGTTGGCGATGTCCATTTTGCTGCATGAATTCATCGTGAACTAACCCTAACCCTAAGTGGAATTTTCTGCCAATGGGATTTTCCCATGTATTTTACCAGGAAACATAGATAGGGCAGGCTAGAAAAGTCAGTGCCCTCCTCACCATAACTAAGCACTACAAATTTGTTGGCGATGTCCATTTTGCTCTAGACAGTAATGGTGACCTAACCGTAACCCTCAGTGAAATTTTCCTCCAATGGGATTTTCCCATGTATTTTACCAGGAAACATAGATAAGGTAGGAATGAAAAGTTGCTGCCCTCCTAACCATACCCAAGCACTCCAAGTTAGTTGCAAATGTCCATTTTGCTCTATGAGTTTATGTGACCTAACCCTAACCCTAAGTGGAATTTTACTCCAATGGGATTTTCCTACGTATTTTACCAGGAAACATAGATAGGGCAGGCTAGAAAACCATAGAAAAGCCAGTGCTCTCGTAACCATAACCAAGCACTCCGAGTTTGTTGGCAATGTCCATTTTCCCCTCTAAGTTCATGGTGACCTAACCCTAACCCTAAGTGGAATTTTCTGCCAATGTGATTTTGCCATGTATTTTACCAGGAAACATAGATAGGGTAGGATAGAAATTTCTGTACCATCCTAACCATACCCAAGCACTCCGAGTTAGTTGGCAATGTCCATTTCGTTCTATGAGTTTATGTTGACCTAAACCTAACCCTAAGTGGAATTTTCCTCCAATGGGATTTTCCCATGTATTTTACTAGGAAATATAGATAGGGCAGGCTTGAAAAGCCGGTGCTCTGCTCACCATACCTAAGCACTCCGAGTTTGTTGGCAATGTCCATTTTTCCCTTTAAGTTTATGGCGACCTAACCCTAACCCTAAGTGGAATTTTCCTCCAATGGCATTTCCCCATGTATTTGACCAGGAAATATAGATTGGGCAGGCTAGAAATTTCTGTGCCATCCTAACCATACCCAAGCACTCCAAGTTAGTTTGCAATGTCCATTTTGCTCTATGAGTTTATGGTGACCTAACCCTAACCCTAAGTGGAATTTTCCTCCAATGGATTTTCCCATGTATTTTGCCAGGAAACATAGATTTGGCAGGCTAGAAATTTTGGTGCCATCCTCACCATAAAAAAGCACTACGAATTTGTTGACGATGTCCATTTTGCTCTAGGAGTTCATGTTGACCTAACCCTAATCCTAAGTGGAATTTTCCGCAAATGGGATTTTCCCTTGTGTTTTACCAGGGAACATCGATAGGACAGGCAAGGATAGTCAGTGCCCTCTTCATCATACCCGTGTACTCTGAATTTGCTGGCGATGACCATTTTGCTCTAGGAGTTCATGGTGACCTAACCCTAACCCTAAGTGGAATTTTCTGCGAATGGGATTATTCCATGTATTTTACCAGGAAACATAGATAGGGTAGGATAGAAAAGTTGGTGCCCTCCTAACCCAAGGACTCCGAGTTTGTTGGCAATGTCCATTTCCCCCTTTAAGTTTATGGTGACCTAAAAATAACCCTAAGTGAAATTTTTCCTCCAATGGATTTTCCCATGTATTTTACCAGGAAAAATAGATTTGGCAGGCTAGGAATTTTGCTGCCATCCTAACTATTCCCAAGCACTCCGAATTTGTTGGCGATGTCCATTTTGCTGTATGAGTTTATGTTGAGATAACTCTAACCCTAAGTGGAATTTTCCTCCAATGGATTTTCCAATGTGTTTTTCCAGGACACATCGATAGGGCAGGTTAGAAAAGATAGTGCTCTCCTAACGGTACCCAAGCACTCCGGGTTTGTTGGCAATGTCCATTTCCCCCTTTAAGTTTATGGTGACCTAACCCTAACCCTAAGTGGAAATTTCCTCCAATGAATTTTCCCATGTTTTTTACCAGGAAACATCGGTAGGGCATGGTTGGAAAGTCAGTGCCCTCTTCACCATACCCCTGCACTCTGAATTTGCTGGCGATGACCATTTTGCTGTATGAGTTCATGATGACTTAACCCAAACCCTAAGTGAAATTTTCCACCAATGGGATTTTCCCATGCATTTTACCAGGAAACATCAATAGGGCAGGCTAGATATTTCTGTGCCCTCCTAACCATACTCAAGCACTCCAAGTTAGTTGGCAATGTGCATTTTCCCGTCTAAGTTTATTGTGACCTAACCCTAACCCTAAGTGGAATTTTCCTCCAAAGGAAATTCCCATGTGTTTTACCAGGAAACATCAATAGGGCAGACTAGAAATTTCTGTGCCATCCTAACTATTCCCAAACATTCTGAATTTGTTGGCGATGTTCATGTCGCTGTATGAATTCATGGTGAACTAAACCTAACCCTAAGTTGAATTTTCCTCCAATGGATTTTCCAATGTGTTTTTCCAGGAAACATCGATAGGGCAGGTTAGAAAAGTCAGTGCCCTCTTCCCCATACCCGTGCACTCTGAATTAACCGGCGATGACCATTTTTCAATATGAGTTCATGATTACCAAACCCAAACCCTAATTGGAATTTTCCCCTAATGGGATTTTCCCTTGCATTTTACCAGGAAAAGTAGATATGGCAGGCTAGAAATGTTGGTGCCCTCCACATCATAACTAAGCACTACGAATATGTTGGCGATGTCTGTTTTGCTCTAGACACTAATGGTGACCTAACCCTAACCCTAAGTGGAATTTTCTGCAATGGGATTTTCCCATGTATTTTACCAGGTAACATAGATAGGGCAGGCTAGAAAAGCCAGTGCTCTCCTAACCATACCCAAGCACTCCGAGTTAGTTGGCAATGTCCATTTTGCTCTATGAGTTTATGTTGACCTAACCCTAACCCTAAGTGGAATTTTCTTCCAATGGGATTTTCCCATGTATTCCACTTAAGGTTAGGGGTAGGTCACCATGAACTCATACAGCAAAATGGACATCGGCAACAAATTCAGAGTGCTTGAGAATAGTTAGGATGGCACCAAGATTTCTAGCCTGCCAAATCTATGTTTCCTTGTAAAATACGTTGAAAAATCCATTGGAGGAAAATTCCACTTAGGGTTAGGGTTAGGTCACCATAAACTTACAGGGGAAAATGGACATAGCCAACAAACTCGGAGTGCTTGGGTATGGTTAGGAGAGCACTGGCTTTTCTAGCCTGCCCTATCTATGTTTCCTGGTAAAATACATGGGAAAAACCCATTGGAGGAAAATTCCACTTAGGGTTAGGGTTAGGTCACCATGAACTCCTAGAGCAAAATGTCCATCGCCAGCAAATTCAGAGTACCCGGGTATGGTGAAGATAGGGCATTTTGCCCTAGGACTTTGCCATGTATTTTACCAGGAAACATATATAGGGTAGGATAAAAAAGTTGGTTCCCTCCTAACCATACCCAAGCACTCCGAGTTAGTTTGCAATGTCCATTTTGTTCTATGACTTTATGTTGACTTAACCCTAACCCTAAGTGAAATTTCCTCCAATGGGATTTTCCCATGTATTTTACCAGGAAACGTAGATAAGGTAGGAATGAAAAGTTGCTGCCCTCCTAACCATACCCAAGCACTCCGAGTTAGTTGGAAATGTCCATTTTGCTCTATGAGTTTATGTTGACCTAACCCTAACCCTAAGTGGAATTTTCCTCCAATGGGATTTTCCAATGTATTTTACTAGGAAATATAGATAGGGCAGGCTTGAAAAGCCAGTGCTCTGCTCACCATACCTAAGCACTCGGAGTTGGTTGGCAATGTCCATTTTCCCCTTTAAGTTTATGGTGACCTAACCCTAACCCTAAGTGGAATTTTCCTCCAATGGACTTTCCCATGTGTTTTACCAGGAAACATCGATAGTGCAGGCTAGAAAAGTCAGTGCCCTCCTCACCATAAAAAACCACTACGAATTTGTTGGCGATGTCTATTTCGCTCTAGGAGTTCATGGTGACCTAACCTTAACCCTAAGTGGAATTTTCTGCCAATGGGATTTTCCCATGTATTTTACCAGGAAACATAGATAGGGTAGGATAGAAAAGTTGGTGCCCTCCTAACCATACCCAAGCACTTCGTTTTTGTTGGCAATGTCCATTTTGCTCTATGAGTTTATGTTGACATAACCCTAACCCTAAGTGGATTTTTCCTCAAATGGATTTTCCCATGTATTTTACCAGGAAACATAGATTTTGCAGGCTAGAGATCTTAACTATTCCCAAGCACTCCGAATTTGTTGGCGATGTCCATTTTGCTGCATGAATTCATCGTGAACTAACCCTAACCCTAAGTGGAATTTTCTGCCAATGGGATTTTCCCATGTATTTTACCAGGAAACATAGATAGGGCAGGCTAGAAAAGTCAGTGCCCTCCTCACCATAACTAAGCACTACAAATTTGTTGGCGATGTCCATTTTGCTCTAGACAGTAATGGTGACCTAACCGTAACCCTCAGTGAAATTTTCCTCCAATGGGATTTTCCCATGTATTTTACCAGGAAACATAGATAAGGTAGGAATGAAAAGTTGCTGCCCTCCTAACCATACCCAAGCACTCCAAGTTAGTTGCAAATGTCCATTTTGCTCTATGAGTTTATGTTGACCTAACCCTAACCCTAAGTGGAATTTTACTCCAATGGGATTTTCCTACGTATTTTACCAGGAAACATAGATAGGGCAGGCTAGAAAACCATAGAAAAGCCAGTGCTCTCGTAACCATAACCAAGCACTCCGAGTTTGTTGGCAATGTCCATTTTCCCCTCTAAGTTCATGGTGACCTAACCCTAACCCTAAGTGGAATTTTCTGCCAATGTGATTTTGCCATGTATTTTACCAGGAAACATAGATAGGGTAGGATAGAAATTTCTGTACCATCCTAACCATACCCAAGCACTCCGAGTTAGTTGGCAATGTCCATTTCGTTCTATGAGTTTATGTTGACCTAAACCTAACCCTAAGTGGAATTTTCCTCCAATGGGATTTTCCCATGTATTTTACTAGGAAATATAGATAGGGCAGGCTTGAAAAGCCGGTGCTCTGCTCACCATACCTAAGCACTCCGAGTTTGTTGGCAATGTCCATTTTTCCCTTTAAGTTTATGGCGACCTAACCCTAACCCTAAGTGGAATTTTCCTCCAATGGCATTTCCCCATGTATTTGACCAGGAAATATAGATTGGGCAGGCTAGAAATTTCTGTGCCATCCTAACCATACCCAAGCACTTCAAGTTAGTTTGCAATGTCCATTTTGCTCTATGAGTTTATGGTGACCTAACCCTAACCCTAAGTGGAATTTTCCTCCAATGGATTTTCCCATGTATTTTGCCAGGAAACATAGATTTGGCAGGCTAGAAATTTTGGTGCCATCCTCACCATAAAAAAGCACTACGAATTTGTTGACGATGTCCATTTTGCTCTAGGAGTTCATGTTGACCTAACCCTAATCCTAAGTGGAATTTTCCGCAAATGGGATTTTCCCTTGTGTTTTACCAGGGAACATCGATAGGACAGGCAAGGATAGTCAGTGCCCTCTTCATCATACCCGTGTACTCTGAATTTGCTGGCGATGACCATTTTGCTCTAGGAGTTCATGGTGACCTAACCAAAACCCTAAGTGGAATTTTCTGCGAATGGGATTATTCCATGTATTTTACCAGGAAACATAGATAGGGTAGGATAGAAAAGTTGGTGCCCTCCTAACCCAAGGACTCCGAGTTTGTTGGCAATGTCCATTTCCCCCTTTAAGTTTATGGTGACCTAAAAATAACCCTAAGTGAAATTTTTCCTCCAATGGATTTTCCCATGTATTTTACCAGGAAAAATAGATTTGGCAGGCTAGGAATTTTGCTGCCATCCTAACTATTCCCAAGCACTCCGAATTTGTTGGCGATGTCCATTTTGCTGTATGAGTTTATGTTGAGATAACTCTAACCCTAAGTGGAATTTTCCTCCAATGGATTTTCCAATGTGTTTTTCCAGGACACATCGATAGGGCAGGTTAGAAAAGATAGTGCTCTCCTAACGGTACCCAAGCACTCCGGGTTTGTTGGCAATGTCCATTTCCCCCTTTAAGTTTATGGTGACCTAACCCTAACCCTAAGTGGAAATTTCCTCCAATGAATTTTCCCATGTGTTTTACCAGGAAACATCGGTAGGGCATGGTTGGAAAGTCAGTGCCCTCTTCACCATACCCCTGCACTCTGAATTTGCTGGCGATGACCATTTTGCTGTATGAGTTCA
This sequence comes from Crotalus tigris, assembly GCF_016545835.1. Lineage (NCBI taxonomy): Eukaryota > Metazoa > Chordata > Lepidosauria > Squamata > Viperidae > Crotalus > Crotalus tigris. Next base: position 43,280 of record NW_024097917.1, read on the forward strand.
TGATGACTTAACCCAAACCCTAAGTGAAATTTTCCACCAATGGGATTTTCCCATGCATTTTACCAGGAAACATCAATAGGGCAGGCTAGATATTTCTGTGCCCTCCTAACCATACTCAAGCACTCCAAGTTAGTTGGCAATGTGCATTTTCCCGTCTAAGTTTATTGTGACCTAACCCTAACCCTAAGTGGAATTTTCCTCCAAAGGAAATTCCCATGTGTTTTACCAGGAAACATCAATAGGGCAGACTAGAAATTTCTGTGCCATCCTAACTATTCCCAAACATTCTGAATTTGTTGGCGATGTTCATGTCGCTGTATGAATTCATGGTGAACTAAACCTAACCCTAAGTTGAATTTTCCTCCAATGGATTTTCCAATGTGTTTTTCCAGGAAACATCGATAGGGCAGGTTAGAAAAGTCAGTGCCCTCTTCCCCATACCCGTGCACTCTGAATTAACCGGCGATGACCATTTTTCAATATGAGTTCATGATTACCAAACCCAAACCCTAATTGGAATTTTCCCCTAATGGGATTTTCCCTTGCATTTTACCAGGAAAAGTAGATATGGCAGGCTAGAAATGTTGGTGCCCTCCACATCATAACTAAGCACTACGAATATGTTGGCGATGTCTATTTTGCTCTAGACACTAATGGTGACCTAACCCTAACCCTAAGTGGAATTTTCTGCAATGGGATTTTCCCATGTATTTTACCAGGTAACATAGATAGGGCAGGCTAGAAAAGCCAGTGCTCTCCTAACCATACCCAAGCACTCAGAGTTAGTTGGCAATGTCCATTTTGCTCTATGAGTTTATGTTGACCTAACCCTAACCCTAAGTGGAATTTTCCTCCAATGGGATTTTCCCATGTATTCCACTTAAGGTTAGCGGTAGGTCACCATGAACTCATACAGCAAAATGGACATCGCCAACAAATTCAGAGTGCTTGAGAATAGTTAGTATGGCACCAAGATTTCTAGCCTGCCAAATCTATGTTTCCTTGTAAAATACGTTGAAAAATCCATTGGAGGAAAATTCCACTTAGGGTTAGGGTTAGGTCACCATAAACTTACAGGGGAAAATGGACATAGCCAACAAACTCGGAGTGCTTGGGTATGGTTACGAGAGCACTGGCTTTTCTAACCTGCCTAATCTATGTTTCCTGGTAAAATACATAGGAAAATCCCATTGGAGGAAAATTCCACTTAGGGTTAGGGTTAGGTCACCATAAACTCATAGAGCAATATAGACATTGCCAACTAACTTGGAGTGCTTGGGTATGGTTAGGATGTCATAGAAATTTCTAGCCTGCCCTATCGATGTTTCCTGGTAAAATACATGGGAAAATCCCATTGTCGGAAAATTCCACTTAGGGTTTGGGTTAGGATGGCACCAAAATTTCTAGCATGCCAAATCTATGTTTCCTGGTAAAATAGATGGGAAAATCCATTGGAGGAAAATTTCACTTAGGGTTAGGGTTAGGTCACCATAAACTTAAAGAGGAAAATGGACATTCCACTTAAGGTTAGGGTTAGGTCACCATAAACTCATAGAGCGAAATGGACATCGCCAACAAATTCGGAGTGCTTGGGTATGGTTAGGATGGCACAGAAATTTCTAGCTTGCCCAATCTATATTTCCTGGTCAAATACATGGGAAAATGCCATTGGAGGAAAATTCCACTTAGGGTTATGGTTAGGTCACCATTAACGTCTAGACCAAAATCGACATCGCCAACAAATTCGTAGTGCTTGGTTATGGTGAGGAGGGCACTGACTTTTCTAGCCTGCACTATCGATGTTTCCTGGTAAAACACATGGGAAAATCCATTGATGGAAAATTCCACTTAGTGTTAGGGTTAGGTCACGATGAACTCATACAGCAAAATGGACATCACCAAGAAATTCGGAGTGCTTGGGAATAGTTAGGATGGCACCAAAATTTCTAGCCTGCCAAATCTATGTTTCCTGGTAAAATACATGGGAAAAACCATTGGAGGAAATTTCCACTTAGGGTTAGGGTTAGGTCACCATATACGGCAAAATGGACATTGCCAACTAACTCGGAGTGCTTGAGTATGGTTAGGAGGGCAGCAAATTTTCTATCCTACCCTATGTTTCCTGGTAAAATACATGGGAAAATCCCATTGGCAGAAAATTCCACTTAGGGTTAGGGTTATGTCACCATGAACTCTTAGAGCGAAATGGACATCGCCAACAAATTCGGAGTGCTTGGGTATGGTTAGGATGGCACAGAAATTTCTAGCCTGCCCTATCGATGTTTCCTGGTAAAATGCATGGGAAAATCCATTAGAGGAAAATTTCACTTAGGGTTAGGGTTAGGTAACCGTAAACTTAAAGGGGAAAATGGACATTGCCAACAAACCCGGAGTGCTTGGGTATGGTTAGGAGAGCACTGGCTTTTCTAGCCTGCCCTACTATATTTCCTGGTAAAATACATGGGAAACTCCCATCGGAGGAAAATTCCACTTAGGGTTACGTTTAGGTCACCATTAGTGTCTAGAGCAAAATGGACATCGCCAACAAATTCGTAGTGCTTAGTTATGGTGAGGAGGGCACTGACTTTTCTAGCCTGCCCTATCTATGTTTCCTGGTAAAACACATGGGAAAATCCCATTGGAGGAAAATTCCACTTAGGGTTAGGGTTAGTTCACCATGAATTCATGCAGCAAAATGGACATCGCCAAAAAATTCGGAATGCTTGGGAATAGTTAGGATTTCTAGCCTGCCAAATCTATGTTTCCTGGTAAAACACATTGGAAAATCCCATTGGAGGAAAATTCCACTTAGGGTTAGGGTTAGTTCACCATGAATTCATGCAGCAAAATGGACATTGCCAACAAATTCAGAATGCTTGGGAATATTTAGGATTTCTAGCCTGCCAAATCTATATTTCCTGGTAAAATACATGGGAAAATCCCATTGTCGGAAAATTCCACTTAGGGTTTGGGTAGGTCATCATGAACTCATACAGCAAAATGGTCATAACCAGAAAATTCAGAGTCCACGGGTATGGTGAATAGGGCACTGTCTTTCCTAGTCTGCCCTATCGATGTTTCCTGGTAAAACACATGGGAAAATTCATTGGAGGAAAATTCCACTTAGGGTTAGGGTTAGGTCACCATGAACTCATACAGCAAAATGGACATCGTAAACAAATTCGGGGTGCTTGGGAATAGTTAGGAAGGGACCAAAATTTCTAGCCTTCCAAATCTATGTTTCCTGGTAAAATACATGGGAAAATCCATTGTAGGAAAATTCCACTTAGGGTTAGGGTTAGGTCAACATAAACTCATAGAGCAAAATGGACATTGCCACCTAACTCGGAGTGCTTGGGTATGGTTAGGAGGGCACGAACCTTTCTATCCTATCCTATCTATGTTTCCTGGTAAAATACATGGGAAAATCCCATTGGCGGAAAATTCCACTTAGGGTTAGGGTTAGGTCACCATGGACTCCTAGAGCAAAATGGACATAGCCAAAAAATTCGGAGTGCTTGGGTATGGTTAGGATGGCACAGAAATTTCTATCCTACCCTATCTATGTTTCCTGGTAAAATGCATGGGAAAATCCCATTGTCGGAAAATTTCACTTAGGGTTTGGGTTAGGTCATCATGAACTCATACAGCAAAATGCTCATCGCCAGCAATTTCAGAGTGCAGGGGTATGGTGAAGAGGGCACTGACTTTCCAACCATGCCTATCGATGTTTCCTGGTAAAATGTAGGGAAAATCCCATTGGAGGAATATTTCACTTAGGGTTAGGGTTAGGTCACCATAAACTTAAAGGGGAAAATGGACATTCCACTTAAGATTAGGGTTAGGTCACCATGAACTCCTAGAGCGAAATGGACATCGCCAACAAATTCGGAGTGCTTGGTTATGGTGAGGAGGGCACTGACTTTTCTAGCCTGCACTATCGATGTTTCCTGGTAAAACACATGGGAAAATCCATTGGAGGAAAATTCAACTTAGTGTTAGGGTTAGGTCACCATGAACTCATACAGCAAAATGGACATCGCCAACAAATTCGGAGTGCTTGGGAATAGTTAGGATGGCAACAAAATTTCTAGCCTGCCAAATCTATGTTTCCTGGTAAAATACATGGGAAAAACCATTGGAGGAAAATTCCACTTAGGGTTAGGATTAGGTCACCATATACGGCAAAATGGACATTGCCAACTAACTCGGAGTGCTTGAGTATGATTAGGAGGGCAGCAAATTTTCTATCCTACCCTATGTTTCCTGGTAAAATACATGGGAAAATCCCATTGGCAGAAAATTCCACTTAGGGTTAGGGTTAGGTCACCATGAACTCCTAGAGCGAAATGGACATCGCCAACAAATTTGGAGTGCTTGGGTATGGTTAGGATGGCACAGAAATTTCTAGCCTGCCCTATCTATGTTTCCTGGTAAACCACATGGGAAAATCCATTGGAGGAAAATTCAATTAGGGTTAGGCTTAGGTCAACCATAAACTTAAAGGGGAAAATGGACATTGCCAACAAACTCGGAGGTCTTGGGGTATGGTAAGGAGAGCACTGGCTTTTCTAGCCTGCCCTACTATGTTTCCTGGTAAAATACATGTGAAACTCCCATTGGAGGAAAATTCCACTTAGGGTTACGGTTAGGTCACCATTAGTGTTTAGAGCAAAATGGACATCGCCAACAAATTCGTAGTGCTTAGTTTTGGTGAGGAGGGCACTGACTATCGATGTTTCCTGGTAAAATGCATGGGAAAATCCCATTGTCGGAAAATTTCACTTAGGGTTTGGGTTAGGTCATCATGAACTCATACAGCAAAATGCTCATCGCCAGCAATTTCAGAGTGCAGGGGTATGGTGAAGAGGGCACTGACTTTCCAACCATGCCCTATCGATGTTTCCTGGTAAAATGTAGGGAAAATCCCATTGGAGGAATATTTCACTTAGGGTTAGGGTTAGGTCACCATAAACTTAAAGGGGAAAATGGACATTCCACTTAAGATTAGGGTTAGTTCACCATGAATTCATGCAGCAAAATGGACATCGCCAACAAATTCGGAATGCTTGGGAATAGTTAGGGTTTCTAGCCTGCCAAATCTATGTTTCCTTGTAAAATACATGGGAAAATCCCATTGTTGGAAAATTCCACTTAGGGTTTGGGCTAGGTCATCATAAACTCATACAGCAAAATGGTCATCACCAGAAAATTCAGAGTGCACGGGTATGGTGAAGAGGGCACTGACTTTCCTAGCCTGCCCTATCGATGTTTCCTTGTAAATCACATAGGAAAATTCATTGGACGAAATTTCCACTGAGGGTTAGGGTTAGGTCACCATGAACTCATACAGCAAAACGGATATCGCAAACAAATTCGGAGTGCTTGGGAATAGTTAGGAAGGGACCAAAATTTCTAGCCTGCCAAATCTATGTTTCCTGGTAAAATATATGGGAAAATCCCTTTGGCGGAAAATTCCACTTAGGGTTAGGTCACCATGAACTCCTAGAGCGAAATGGACATCGCCAACACATTCGGAGTGCTTGGGTATGGTTAGGATGTCACAGAAATTTCTACCCTGCCCTATCGATATTTCCTGGTAAAACGCATGGGAAAATCCCATTGGTGGAAAATTCCACTTAGGGTTAGGGTTAGGTCAACATAAACTCATAGAGCAAAATGGACATTGCCACCTAACTCGGAATGCTTGGGTATGGATAGCAGAGCACTGGCTTTTCAAGCCTTCCTTATCTATGTTTCCTCGTAAAATACATGGGAAAATCCCATTGGAGGAAAATTGAACTTAGGGTTAGGGTTAGGTCAACATAAACTCATAGAGCAAAATGGACATTGCCACCTAACTCGGAGTGCTTGGGTATGGTTAGGAGGGCACGAACCTTTCTATCCTATCCTATCTATGTTTCCTGGTAAAATACATGGGAAAATCCCATTGGCGGAAAATTCCACTAAGGGTTAGGGTTAGGTCACCATGAACTCCTAGAGCGAAATGGACATAGCCAAAAAATTCGGAGTGCTTGGGTATGGTTAGGATGGCACAGAAATTTCTATCCTACCCTATCTATGTTTCCTGGTAAAATGCATGGGAAAATCCCATTGGTGGAAAATTTCACTTAGGGTTTGGGTTAGGTAATAATGAACTCATACAGCAAAATGCTCATCGCCAGCAATTTCAGAGTGCAGTGGTATGGTGAAGAGGGCACTGACTTTCCAACCATGCCCTATTGATGTTTCCTGGTAAAACACATGGGAAAATTCATTGGAGGAAATTTCCACTTAGGGTTAGGGTTAGGTCACCATAAACTTAAAGGGGGAAATGGACATTGTGAACAAACTCGGAGTGCTTGGGTATGGTTAGGAGAGCACTGGCTTTTCTAGCCTGCCCTATCTATGTTTCCTGGTAAAATACATGGGAAAATACCATTGGCAGAAAATTCCACTTAGGGTTAGGGTTAGGTCACCCTGAACTCCTACAACGAAATGGACATCGCCAACAAATTCGGAGTGCTTGGGTATGGTTAGGATGGCACAGAAATTTCTAGTCTGCCCTATTGATGTTTCCTGGTAAAACACATGGGAAAATCCATTGGAGGAAAATTCCACTTAGGGTTAGGGTTAGTTCACCATGAATTCATGCAGCAAAATGGACATCGCCAACAAATTCAGAGTGCTTGGGTATGGTTAGGATGGCACAGAAATTTCTAGCCTGCCAAATCTATGTTTCCTGATAAAATACATGGGAAAAACCATCGGAGGAAGATTCCACTTAGGGTTAGGGTTAGTTCACCATAAACTCATAGGGCAAAATGGACATTGCCAACTAACTCGGATTGCTTGGGTATGGTTAGGAGGGCACCAAATTTTCTATCCTACCCTATGTTTCCTGGTAAAATACATGGGAAAATCCATTGGCGGAAAATTCCACTTAGGGTTAGGGTTAGGTCACCATAAACTCATAGAGCGAAATGGACATCGCCAACAAATTCGGAGTGCTTGGGTATGGTTAGGATGGCACAGAAATTTCTAGTCTGCCCTATTGATGTTTCCTGGTAAAACACATGGGAAAATCCATTGGAGGAAAATTCCACTTAGGGTTAGGGTTAGTTCACCATGAATTCATGCAGCAAAATGGACATCGCCAACAAATTCGGAATGCTTGGGAATAGTTAGGATTTCTAGCCTGCCAAATCTATGTTTCCTGGTAAAATACATGGGAAAATCCCATTGGAGGAAAATTCCACTTAGGGTTAGCGTTAGGTCAACATAAACCCATAGAGAAAAATGGACATTGCCACCTAACTCGGAGTGCTTGGGTATGGTTAGGAGGGCACGAACCTTTCTATCCTACCCTATCTATGTTTCCTGGTAAAATACATGGGAAAATCCCTTTGGCGGAAAATTCCACTTAGGGTTAGGGTTAGGTCACCATGAACTCCTAGAGCGAAATGGACATCGCCAACAAATTCGGAGTGCTTGGGTATGGTTAGTATGGCACAGAAATTTCTAGTCTGCCCTATTGATGTTTCCTGGTAAAACACATGGGAAAATCCATTGGAGGAAAATTCCACTTAGGGTTAGGGTTAGTTCACCATGAATTCATGCAGCAAAATGGACATCGCCAACAAATTCAGAGTGCTTGGGTATGGTTAGGATGGCACAGAAATTTCTAGCCTGCCAAATCTATGTTTCCTGATAAAATACATGGGAAAAACCATCGGAGGAAGATTCCACTTAGGGTTAGGGTTAGTTCACCATAAACTCATAGGGCAAAATGGACATTGCCAACTAACTCGGATTGCTTGGGTATGGTTAGGAGGGCACCAAATTTTCTATCCTACCCTATGTTTCCTGGTAAAATACATGGGAAAATCCATTGGCGGAAAATTCCACTTAGGGTTAGGGTTAGGTCACCATAAACTCATAGAGCGAAATGGACATCGCCAACAAATTCGGAGTGCTTGGGTATGGATAGGATGGCACAGAAATTTCTAGTCTGCCCTATTGATGTTTCCTGGTAAAACACATGGAAAAATCCATTGGAGGAAAATTCCACTTAGGGTTAGGGTTAGTTCACCATGAATTCATGCAGCAAAATGGACATCGCCAACAAATTCGGAATGCTTGGGAATAGTTAGGATTTCTAGCCTGCCAAATCTATATGTCCTGGTAAAATACATGGGAAAATCCCATTGGAGGAAAATTCCACTTAGGGTTAGGGTTAGGTCAACATAAACTCATAGAGAAAAATGGACATTGCCAACTAACTCGGAGTGCTTGGGTATGGTTAGGAGGGCACGAACCTTTCTATCCTACCCTATCTATGTTTCCTGGTAAAATACATGGGAAAATCCCTTTGGCGGAAAATTCCACTTAGGGTTAGGGTTAGGTCACCATGAACTCCTAGAGCGAAATGGACATCGCCAACAAATTCGGAGTGCTTGGGTATGGTTAGGATGGCACAGAAATTTCTAGCCTGCCCAATCTATATTTCCTGGTCAAATACATGGGAAAATGCCATTGGAGGAAAATTCCACTTAGAGTTACGGTTAGGTCACCATTAACGTCTAGACCAAAAGGGACATTGCAAACAAATTCGTAGTGCTTGGTTATGGTGAGGAGGGCACTTACTTTTCTAGCCTGCACTATCGATGTTTCCTGGTAAAACACATGGGAAAATCCATTGGAGGAAAATTCTACTTAGTGTTAGGGTTAGGTCACCAAGAACTGATACAGCAAAATGGACATCGCCAACTAACCCGGAGTGCTTGGGTATGGTTAGGAGGGCACCAAAATTTCTAGCCTGCCAAATCTATGTTTCCTGGTAAAATACATGGGAAAAACCATCAGAGGAAGATTCCACTTAGGGTTAGAGTTAGGTCACCATAAACTCATACGGCAAAATGGACATTGCCAACTAACCCGGAGTGCTTGGGTATGGTTAGGAGGGCACCAAATTTTCTATCCTACCCTATGTTTCCTGGTAAAATACATGGGAAAATCTCATTGGCGGAAAATTCCACTTAGGGTTAGGGTTAGGTCACCATAAACTTATAGGTGAAAATGGACATTGCCAACAAACTCGGAGTGCTTGGGTATGGTTAGGAGAGCACTGGCTTTTCTAGCCTGCCCTATCTATGTTTCCTGGTAAAATACATGGGAAAATCCCATTGGCAGAAAATTCCACTTAGGGTTACTGTTAGGTCACCCTGAACTCCTAGAACGAAATAGACATCGCCAACAAATTCGGAGTGCTTGGGTATGGTTAGAATGGTACAGAAATTTCTAGCCTGCCCTATTGATGTTTCCTGGTAAAATGCATGGGAAAATGCCATTGGAGGAGAATTCCACTTAGAGTTACGGTTGGGTCACCATTAACGTCTAGACCAAAATGGACATCGCCAACAAATTCGTAGTGCTTGGTTATGGTGAGGAGGGCACTGACTTTTCTATCCTGCACTATTGATGTTTCCAGGTAAAACACATGGGAAAATCCATTGGAGGAAAATTCCACTTAGGGTTAGGGTTAGGTCACCATGAACTCATACAGCAAAATGGACATCGCCAACAAATTCGGAGTGCTTGGGAATAGTTAGGACGGCACCAAAATTTCTAGCCTGCCAAATCTATGTTTCCTGGTAAAATACATGGGAAAAACCATCGGAGGAAGAATCCACTTAGGGTTAGGGTTAGGTCACCATAAACTCATACGGCAAAATGGACATTGCCAAATAACTCGGAGTGCTTGGGTATGGTTAGGAGGGCACCAAATTGTCTATCCTACCCTATGTTTCCTGGTAAAATACATGGGAAAATCCCATTGGCGGAAAATTCCACTTAGGGTTAGGGTTAGGTCACCATAAACTCATAGAGCGAAATGGACATCGCCAACAAATACAGAGTGCTTGGGTATGGTTAGGGTGGCAACGAAATTTCTAGTCTGCCCTATTGATGTTTCCTGGTAAAACACATGGGAAAATCCATTGGAGGAAAATTCCACTTAGTGTTAGGGTTAGGTCACCATGAACTGATACAGCAAAATGGACATTGCCAACTAACCCGGAGTGCTTGGGTATGGTTAGGAGGGCACCAAAATTTCTAGCCTGCCAAATCTATGTTTCCTGGTAAAATACATGGGAAAAACCATCGGAGGAAGAATCCACTTAGGGTTAGGGTTAGGTCACCATAAACTCATACGGCAAAATGGACATCGCCAACAAATTCGGAGTGCTTGGGAATAGTTAGGACGGCACCAAAATTTCTAGCCTGCCAAATCTATGTTTCCTGGTAAAATACATGGGAAAATCCCATTGGAGGAAAATTCTACTTAGGGTTAGGTTAGGTCACCTTGAACTCCTAGAGCAAAATGGTCATCGCCAGCAAATTCAGAGTACACGGGTATGGTGAAGATAGGGCATTTTGCCCTAGGACTTTCCCATGTATTTTATCAGGAAACATAGATAGGGTAGGATAGAAAAGTTGGTGCCCTCCTAACCATACCCAAGCACTCCGAGTTAGTTGGCAATGTCCATTTTGCTCTATTAGTTTATGTTGACCTAACCCTAGCCCTAAGTGGAAATTTCCTCCAATGGATTTTCCCATGTATTTTACCAGGAAACACAGATTTGGCAGGCTAGAAATTTTGCTGCCATCCTAACTATTCTCAAGCAGTCCGAATTTGTTGGCGATGTCCATTTTGCCGTATGAGTTCATGGTGACCTAACCGTAACACTAAGTGGAATTTTCCTCCAATGGACTTTCCCATGTGTTTTACCAGGAAACATTGATAGTGCAGGCTAGAAAAGTCAGTGCCCTCATCACCATATAAAAGCACTACGAATTTGTTGACGATGTCCATTTTGCTGTGTGAGATTATGTTGACCCAACCCTAACCCTAAGTGGAATTTTCCTCCAATGGGATTTTCCCATGTATTTTACCAGGAAACATAGATACGGCAGGCTTGAAATGCCAGTGCTCTGCTAACCATACCCAAAAACTCCGAGTTTGTTGGCAATGTCCATTTCGCTCTAGGACTTCATGGTGACCTAACCCTAACTCTAAGTGAAATTTTCCTCCAATGGATTTTCCCATGTGTTTTACCCAGAAACATCGATAGTGCAGGCTAGAAAAATCAGTGCCATCCTAACCATAACCAAGCACTTCGAATTTGTTGGCGATTTCCATTTTGGTCTAGACGTTAATGGTGACCTAACCGTAACCCTAAGTGCAATTTTCCTCGAATAGCATTTTCCCATGTATTTGACCAGGAAATATAGATTGGGCAGGCTAGAAATTTCTGTGCCATCCTAACCATACCCTAGCACTCCGAATTTTTTGGCAATGTCCATTTTGCTCTAGGAGTTCATGGTGACCTAAGCCTAACCTTAAGTGGAATTTTCTGCCAGTGGGATTTTCCCATGTGTTTTACCAGGAAACATCGATAGGGCAGGCTAGGAACGTCAGTGCCCTCTTCACCATTCCCGTGTACTCTGAATTTGCTGGCGATGACCATTTTGATGTATGAATTCATGATGACCCTATCGATGTTTCCTGGAAAAACACATGGGAAAATCCATTGCAGGAAAATTCCACTTAGGGTTAGGGTTAGTTCACCTTGAACTCATACAGCGAAATGAACATCGCCAACAAATTCAGAGTCCGTGGGAATAGTTAGGATGGCACCAAAATTTCTAGCCTGCCAAATCTATGTTTCCTGGTAAAATACATGGGGAAATCCATTGGAGGAAAATTCCACTTAGGGTTAGGGTTAGGTCAACATAAAGTCATAGAGCAAAATGGACATTGCGAACAAACTCGGAGTGCTTGGGTATGGTTAGGAGAGCACTGGCTTTTCTAGCCTGCCCTATCTATGTTTCCTGGTAAAATACATGGGAAAATCCCATTGGCAGAAAATTCCACTTATGGTTAGGGTTAGGTAACCATGAACTCCTAGAATGAAATGGACATCGCCAACAAATTCGGAGTGCTTGGGTATGGTTAGTATGGTACAGAAATTTCTAGTCTGCCCTATTGATGTTTCCTGGTAAAACACATGGGAAAATCCATTGGAGGAAAATTCCATTTAGGGTTAGGGTTAGTTCACCATGAATTCATGCAGCAAAATGGACATCGCCAACAAATTCAGAGTGCTTGGGTATGGTTAGGATGGCACAGAAATTTCTAGCCTGCCAAATCTATGTTTCCTGATAAAATACATGGGAAAAACCATCGGAGGAAGATTCCACTTAGGGTTAGGGTTAGTTCACCATAAACTCATAGGGCAAAATGGACATTGCCAACTAACTCGGATTGCTTGGGTATGGTTAGGAGGGCACCAAATTTTCTATCCTACGCTATGTTTCCTGGTAAAATACATGGGAAAATCCATTGGCGGAAAATTCCACTTAGGGTTAGGGTTAGGTCACCATAAACTCATAGAGCGAAATGGACATCGCCAACAAATTCGGAGTGCTTGGGTATGGTTAGGATGGCACAGAAATTTCTAGTCTGCCCTATTGATGTTTCCTGGTAAAACACATGGAAAAATCCATTGGAGGAAAATTCCACTTAGGGTTAGGGTTAGTTCACCATGAATTCATGCAGCAAAATGGACATCGCCAACAAATTCGGAATGCTTGGGAATATTTAGGATTTCTAGCCTGCCAAATCTATGTTTCCTGGTAAAATACATGGGAAAATCCCATTGGAGGAAAATTCCACTTAGGGTTAGGGTTAGGTCAACATAAACTCATAGAGAAAAATGGACATTGCCACCTAACTCGGAGTGCTTGGGTATGGTTAGGAGGGCACGAACCTTTCTATCCTACCCTATCTATGTTTCCTGGTAAAATACATGGGAAAATCCCTTTGGCGGAAAATTCCACTTAGGGTTAGGGTTAGGTCACCATGAACTCCTAGAGCGAAATGGACATCGCCAACAAATTCGGAGTGCTTGGGTATGTTTAGGATGGCACAGAAATTTCTATCCCATCCTATCTATGTTTCCTGGTAAAATGCATGGGAAAATCCCTTTGGTGGAAAATTTCACATAGGGTTTGGGTTAGGTCATCATGAACTCATACAGCAAAAAGGTCATCGCCAGCAAATTCAGAGTGCAGGGGTAAGGTGAAGAGGGCACTAACTTTCCAACCATTCCCTATCGATGTTTCCTGGTAAAACACATCAGAAAATTCATTGGAGGAAATTTCCACTTAGGGTTAGGGTTAGGTCACCATAAACTTAATGGAGAAAATGGACATTGCAAACAAACTTGGAGTGCTTGGGTACGGTTAGGAGAGCACTGGCTTTTCTAGCCTGCCCTATGTATGTTTCCTGGTAAAATACATGGGAAAAACCCATTGGAGGAAAATTCCACTTAGGGTTAGGGTTAGGTCACCATGAACTCCTAGAGCAAAATGTCCATCGCCAGCAAATTCAGAGTACCTGGGTATGGTGAAGATAGGGCATTTTGCCCTAGGACTTTGCAATGTATTTTACCAGGAAACATATATAGGGTAGGATAAAAAATTTGGTGCCCTCCTAACCATACCCAAGCACTCCGAGTTAGTTGGCAATGTCCATTTTGTTCTATGAGTTTATGTTGACTTAACCCTAACCCTAAGTGAAATTTCCTCCAATGGGTTTTTCCCATGTATTTTACCAGGAAACGTAGATAAGGTAGGAATGAAAAGTTGCTGCCCTCCTAACCATACCCAAGCACTCCGAGTTAGTGGGAAATGTCCATTTTGCTCTATGAGTTTATGGTGACCTAACCCTAACCCTAAGTGGAATTTTCCTCCAATGGACTTTCCCATGTGTTTTACCAGGAAACATCGATAGTGCAGGCTAGAAAAGTCAGTGCCCTCCTCACCATAAAAAACCACTACGAATTTGTTGGCGATGTCTATTTCGCTCTAGGAGTTCATGGTGACCTAACCTTAACCCTAAGTGGAATTTTCTGCCAATGGGATTTTCCCATGTATTTTACCAGGAAACATAGATAGGGTAGGATAGAAAAGTTGGTGCCCTCCTAACCATACCCAAGCACTTCGTTTTTGTTGGCAATGTCCATTTTGCTCTATGAGTTTATGTTGACATAACCCTAACCCTAAGTGGATTTTTCCTCAAATGGATTTTCCCATGTATTTTACCAGGAAACATAGATTTTGCAGGCTAGAGATCTTAACTATTCCCAAGCACTCCGAATTTGTTGGCGATGTCCATTTTGCTGCATGAATTCATCGTGAACTAACCCTAACCCTAAGTGGAATTTTCTGCCAATGGGATTTTCCCATGTATTTTACCAGGAAACATAGATAGGGCAGGCTAGAAAAGTCAGTGCCCTCCTCACCATAACTAAGCACTACAAATTTGTTGGCGATGTCCATTTTGCTCTAGACAGTAATGGTGACCTAACCGTAACCCTCAGTGAAATTTTCCTCCAATGGGATTTTCCCATGTATTTTACCAGGAAACATAGATAAGGTAGGAATGAAAAGTTGCTGCCCTCCTAACCATACCCAAGCACTCCAAGTTAGTTGCAAATGTCCATTTTGCTCTATGAGTTTATGGTGACCTAACCCTAACCCTAAGTGGAATTTTACTCCAATGGGATTTTCCTACGTATTTTACCAGGAAACATAGATAGGGCAGGCTAGAAAACCATAGAAAAGCCAGTGCTCTCGTAACCATACCCAAGCACTCCGAGTTTGTTGGCAATGTCCATTTTCCCCTCTAAATTCATGGTGACCTAACCCTAACCCTAAGTGGAATTTTCTGCCAATGTGATTTTGCCATGTATTTTACCAGGAAACATAGATAGGGTAGGATAGAAATTTCTGTACCATCCTAACCATACCCAAGCACTCCGAGTTAGTTTGCAATGTCCATTTTGCTCTATGAGTTTATGGTGACCTAACCCTAACCCTAAGTGGAATTTTCCTCCAATGGATTTTCCCATGTATTTTGCCAGGAAACATAGATTTGGCAGGCTAGAAATTTTGGTGCCATTCTCACCATAAAAAAGCACTACGAATTTGTTGACGATGTCCATTTTGCTCTAGGAGTTCATGTTGACCTAACCCTAATCCTAAGTGGAATTATCCGCAAATGGGATTTTCCCTTGTGTTTTACCAGGGAACATCGATAGGACAGGCAAGGATAGTCAGTGCCCTCTTCATCATACCCGTGTACTCTGAATTTGCTGGCGATGACCATTTTGCTCTAGGAGTTCATGGTGACCTAACCCTAACCCTAAGTGGAATTTTCTGCGAATGGGATTATTCCATGTATTTTACCAGGAAACATAGATAGGGTAGGATAGAAAAGTTGGTGCCCTCCTAACCATACCCAAGCACTCCAAGTTAGTTTGCAATGTCCATTTTGCTCTATGAGTTTATGGTGACCTAACCCTAACCCTAAGTGGAATTTTCCTCCAATGGATTTTCCCATGTATTTTGCCAGGAAACATAGATTTGGCAGGCTAGAAATTTTGGTGCCATTCTCACCATAAAAAAGCACTACGAATTTGTTGACGATGTCCATTTTGCTCTAGGAGTTCATGTTGACCTAACCCTAATCCTAAGTGGAATTATCCGCAAATGGGATTTTCCCTTGTGTTTTACCAGGGAACATCGATAGGACAGGCAAGGATAGTCAGTGCCCTCTTCATCATACCCGTGTACTCTGAATTTGCTGGCGATGACCATTTTGCTCTAGGAGTTCATGGTGACCTAACCCTAACCCTAAGTGGAATTTTCTGCGAATGGGATTATTCCATGTATTTTACCAGGAAACATAGATAGGGTAGGATAGAAAAGTTGGTGCCCTCCTAACCCAAGGACTCCGAGTTTGTTGGCAATGTCCATTTCCCCCTTTAAGTTTATGGTGACCTAAAAATAACCCTAAGTGAAATTTTTCCTCCAATGGATTTTCCCATGTATTTTACCAGGAAAAATAGATTTGGCAGGCTAGGAATTTTGCTGCCATCCTAACTATTCCCAAGCACTCCGAATTTGTTGGCGATGTCCATTTTGCTGTATGAGTTTATGTTGAGATAACTCTAACCCTAAGTGGAATTTTCCTCCAATGGATTTTCCAATGTGTTTTTCCAGGACACATCGATAGGGCAGGTTAGAAAAGATAGTGCTCTCCTAACGGTACCCAAGCACTCCGGGTTTGTTGGCAATGTCCATTTCCCCCTTTAAGTTTATGGTGACCTAACCCTAACCCTAAGTGGAAATTTCCTCCAATGAATTTTCCCATGTGTTTTACCAGGAAACATCGGTAGGGCATGGTTGGAAAGTCAGTGCCCTCTTCACCATACCCCTGCACTCTGAATTTGCTGGCGATGACCATTTTGCTGTATGAGTTCATGATGACTTAACCCAAACCCTAAGTGAAATTTTCCACCAATGGGATTTTCCCATGCATTTTACCAGGAAACATCAATAGGGCAGGCTAGATATTTCTGTGCCCTCCTAACCATACTCAAGCACTCCAAGTTAGTTGGCAATGTGCATTTTCCCGTCTAAGTTTATTGTGACCTAACCCTAACCCTAAGTGGAATTTTCCTCCAAAGGAAATTCCCATGTGTTTTACCAGGAAACATCAATAGGGCAGACTAGAAATTTCTGTGCCATCCTAACTATTCCCAAACATTCTGAATTTGTTGGCGATGTTCATGTCGCTGTATGAATTCATGGTGAACTAAACCTAACCCTAAGTTGAATTTTCCTCCAATGGATTTTCCAATGTGTTTTTCCAGGAAACATCGATAGGGCAGGTTAGAAAAGTCAGTGCCCTCTTCCCCATACCCGTGCACTCTGAATTAACCGGCGATGACCATTTTTCAATATGAGTTCATGATTACCAAACCCAAACCCTAATTGGAATTTTCCCCTAATGGGATTTTCCCTTGCATTTTACCAGGAAAAGTAGATATGGCAGGCTAGAAATGTTGGTGCCCTCCACATCATAACTAAGCACTACGAATATGTTGGCGATGTCTGTTTTGCTCTAGACACTAATGGTGACCTAACCCTAACCCTAAGTGGAATTTTCTGCAATGGGATTTTCCCATGTATTTTACCAGGTAACATAGATAGGGCAGGCTAGAAAAGCCAGTGCTCTCCTAACCATACCCAAGCACTCCGAGTTAGTTGGCAATGTCCATTTTGCTCTATGAGTTTATGTTGACCTAACCCTAACCCTAAGTGGAATTTTCTTCCAATGGGATTTTCCCATGTATTCCACTTAAGGTTAGGGGTAGGTCACCATGAACTCATACAGCAAAATGGACATCGGCAACAAATTCAGAGTGCTTGAGAATAGTTAGGATGGCACCAAGATTTCTAGCCTGCCAAATCTATGTTTCCTTGTAAAATACGTTGAAAAATCCATTGGAGGAAAATTCCACTTAGGGTTAGGGTTAGGTCACCATAAACTTACAGGGGAAAATGGACATAGCCAACAAACTCGGAGTGCTTGGGTATGGTTAGGAGAGCACTGGCTTTTCTAGCCTGCCCTATCTATGTTTCCTGGTAAAATACATGGGAAAAACCCATTGGAGGAAAATTCCACTTAGGATTAGGGTTAGGTCACCATGAACTCCTAGAGCAAAATGTCCATCGCCAGCAAATTCAGAGTACCCGGGTATGGTGAAGATAGGGCATTTTGCCCTAGGACTTTGCCATGTATTTTACCAGGAAACATATATAGGGTAGGATAAAAAAGTTGGTTCCCTCCTAACCATACCCAAGCACTCCGAGTTAGTTTGCAATGTCCATTTTGTTCTATGACTTTATGTTGACTTAACCCTAACCCTAAGTGAAATTTCCTCCAATGGGATTTTCCCATGTATTTTACCAGGAAACGTAGATAAGGTAGGAATGAAAAGTTGCTGCCCTCCTAACCATACCCAAGCACTCTGAGTTAGTTGGAAATGTCCATTTTGCTCTATGAGTTTATGTTGACCTAACCCTAACCCTAAGTGGAATTTTCCTCCAATGGGATTTTCCAATGTATTTTACTAGGAAATATAGATAGGGCAGGCTTGAAAAGCCAGTGCTCTGCTCACCATACCTAAGCACTCGGAGTTGGTTGGCAATGTCCATTTTCCCCTTTAAGTTTATGGTGACCTAACCCTAACCCTAAGTGGAATTTTCCTCCAATGGACTTTCCCATGTGTTTTACCAGGAAACATCGATAGTGCAGGCTAGAAAAGTCAGTGCCCTCCTCACCATAAAAAACCACTACGAATTTGTTGGCGATGTCTATTTCGCTCTAGGAGTTCATGGTGACCCAACCTTAACCCTAAGTGGAATTTTCTGCCAATGGGATTTTCCCATGTATTTTACCAGGAAACATAGATAGGGTAGGATAGAAAAGTTGGTGCCCTCCTAACCATACCCAAGCACTTCATTTTAGTTGGCAATGTCCATTTTGCTCTATGAGTTTATGTTGACATAACCCTAACCCTAAGTGGATTTTTCCTCAAATGGATTTTCCCATGTATTTTACCAGGAAACATAGATTTTGCAGGCTAGAGATCTTAACTATTCCCAAGCACTCCGAATTTGTTGGCGATGTCCATTTTGCTGCATGAATTCATCGTGAACTAACCCTAACCCTAAGTGGAATTTTCTGCCAATGGGATTTTCCCATGTATTTTACCAGGAAACATAGATAGGGCAGGCTAGAAAAGTCAGTGCCCTCCTCACCATAACTAAGCACTACAAATTTGTTGGCGATGTCCATTTTGCTCTAGACAGTAATGGTGACCTAACCGTAACCCTCAGTGAAATTTTCCTCCAATAGGATTTTCCCATGTATTTTACCAGGAAACATAGATAAGGTAGGAATGAAAAGTTGCTGCCCTCCTAACCATACCCAAGCACTCCAAGTTAGTTGCAAATGTCCATTTTGCTCTATGAGTTTATGGTGACCTAACCCTAACCCTAAGTGGAATTTTACTCCAATGGGATTTTCCTACGTATTTTACCAGGAAACATAGATAGGGCAGGCTAGAAAACCATAGAAAAGCCAATGCTCTCGTAACCATAACCAAGCACTCCGAGTTTGTTGGCAATGTCCATTTTCCCCTCTAAGTTCATGGTGACCTAACCCTAACCCTAAGTGGAATTTTCTGCCAATGTGATTTTGCCATGTATTTTACCAGGAAACATAGATAGGGTAGGATAGAAATTTCTGTACCATCCTAACCATACCCAAGCACTCCGAGTTAGTTGGCAATGTCCATTTCGTTCTATGAGTTTATGTTGACCTAAACCTAACCCTAAGTGGAATTTTCCTCCAATGGGATTTTCCCATGTATTTTACTAGGAAATATAGATAGGGCAGGCTTGAAAAGCCGGTGCTCTGCTCACCATACCTAAGCACTCCGAGTTTGTTGGCAATGTCCATTTTTCCCTTTAAGTTTATGGCGACCTAACCCTAACCCTAAGTGGAATTTTCCTCCAATGGCATTTCCCCATGTATTTGACCAGGAAATATAGATTGGGCAGGCTAGAAATTTCTGTGCCATCCTAACCATACCCAAGCACTTCAAGTTAGTTTGCAATGTCCATTTTGCTCTATGAGTTTATGGTGACCTAACCCTAACACTAAGTGGAATTTTCCTCCAATGGATTTTCCCATGTATTTTGCCAGGAAACATAGATTTGGCAGGCTAGAAATTTTGGTGCCATCCTCACCATAAAAAAGCACTACGAATTTGTTGACGATGTCCATTTTGCTCTAGGAGTTCATGTTGACCTAACCCTAATCCTAAGTGGAATTTTCCGCAAATGGGATTTTCCCTTGTGTTTTACCAGGGAACATCGATAGGACAGGCAAGGATAGTCAGTGCCCTCTTCATCATACCCGTGTACTCTGAATTTGCTGGCGATGACCATTTTGCTCTAGGAGTTCATGGTGACCTAACCAAAACCCTAAGTGGAATTTTCTGCGAATGGGATTATTCCATGTATTTTACCAGGAAACATAGATAGGGTAGGATAGAAAAGTTGGTGCCCTCCTAACCCAAGGACTCCGAGTTTGTTGGCAATGTCCATTTCCCCCTTTAAGTTTATGGTGACCTAAAAATAACCCTAAGTGAAATTTTTCCTCCAATGGATTTTCCCATGTATTTTACCAGGAAAAATAGATTTGGCAGGCTAGGAATTTTGCTGCCATCCTAACTATTCCCAAGCACTCCGAATTTGTTGGCGATGTCCATTTTGCTATATGAGTTTATGTTGAGATAACTCTAACCCTAAGTGGAATTTTCCTCCAATGGATTTTCCAATGTGTTTTTCCAGGACACATCGATAGGGCAGGTTAGAAAAGATAGTGCTCTCCTAACGGTACCCAAGCACTCCGTGTTTGTTGGCAATGTCCATTTTGCTGTATGAGTTTATGTTGAGATAACTCTAACCCTAAGTGGAATTTTCCTCCAATGGATTTTCCAATGTGTTTTTCCAGGACACATCGATAGGGCAGGTTAGAAAAGATAGTGCTCTCCTAACGGTACCCAAGCACTCCGGGTTTGTTGGCAATGTCCATTTCCCCCTTTAAGTTTATGGTGACCTAACCCTAACCCTAAGTGGAAATTTCCTCCAATGAATTTTCCCATGTGTTTTACCAGGAAACATCGGTAGGGCATGGTTGGAAAGTCAGTGCCCTCTTCACCATACCCCTGCACTCTGAATTTGCTGGCGATGACCATTTTGCTGTATGAGTTCATGATGACTTAACCCAAACCCTAAGTGAAATTTTCCACCAATGGGATTTTCCCATGCATTTTACCAGGAAACATCAATAGGGCAGGCTAGATATTTCTGTGCCCTCCTAACCATACTCAAGCACTCCAAGTTAGTTGGCAATGTGCATTTTCCCGTCTAAGTTTATTGTGACCTAACCCTAACCCTAAGTGGAATTTTCCTCCAATGGAAATTCCCATGTGTTTTACCAGGAAACATCAATAGGGCAGACTAGAAATTTCTGTGCCATCCTAACTATTCCCAAACATTCTGAATTTGTTGGCGATGTTCATGTCGCTGTATGAATTCATGGTGAACTAAACCTAACCCTAAGTTGAATTTTCCTCCAATGGATTTTCCAATGTGTTTTTCCAGGAAACATCGATAGGGCAGGTTAGAAAAGTCAGTGCCCTCTTCCCCATACCCGTGCACTCTGAATTAACCGGCGATGACCATTTTTCAATATGAGTTCATGATTACCAAACCCAAACCCTAATTGGAATTTTCCCCTAATGGGATTTTCCCTTGCATTTTACCAGGAAAAGTAGATATGGCAGGCTAGAAATGTTGGTGCCCTCCACATCATAACTAAGCACTACGAATATGTTGGCGATGTCTGTTTTGCTCTAGACACTAATGGTGACCTAACCCTAACCCTAAGTGGAATTTTCTGCAATGGGATTTTCCCATGTATTTTACCAGGTAACATAGATAGGGCAGGCTAGAAAAGCCAGTGCTCTCCTAACCATACCCAAGCACTCCGAGTTAGTTGGCAATGTCCATTTTGCTCTATGAGTTTATGTTGACCTAACCCTAACCCTAAGTGGAATTTTCCTCCAATGGGATTTTCCCATGTATTCCACTTAAGGTTAGGGGTAGGTCACCATGAACTCATACAGCAAAATGGACATCGCCAACAAATTCAGAGTGCTTGAGAATAGTTAGGATGGCACCAAGATTTCTAGCCTGCCAAATCTATGTTTCCTTGTAAAATACGTTGAAAAATCCATTGGAGGAAAATTCCACTTAGGGTTAGGGTTAGGTCACCATAAACTTACAGGGGAAAATGGACATAGCCAACAAACTCGGAGTGCTTGGGTATGGTTACGAGAGCACTGGCTTTTCTAACCTGCCTAATCTATGTTTCCTGGTAAAATACATAGGAAAATCCCATTGGAGGAAAATTCCACTTAGGGTTAGGGTTAGGTCACCATAAACTCATAGAGCAATATAGACATTGCCAACTAACTTGGAGTGCTTGGGTATGGTTAGGATGTCATAGAAATTTCTAGCCTGCCCTATCGATGTTTCCTGGTAAAATACATGGGAAAATCCCATTGTCGGAAAATTCCACTTAGGGTTTGGGTTAGGATGGCACCAAAATTTCTAGCATGCCAAATCTATGTTTCCTGGTAAAATAGATGGGAAAATCCATTGGAGGAAAATTTCACTTAGGGTTAGGGTTAGGTCACCATAAACTTAAAGAGGAAAATGGACATTCCACTTAAGGTTAGGGTTAGGTCACCATAAACTCATAGAGCGAAATGGACATCGCCAACAAATTCGGAGTGCTTGGGTATGGTTAGGATGGCACAGAAATTTCTAGCTTGCCCAATCTATATTTCCTGGTCAAATACATGGGAAAATGCCATTGGAGGAAAATTCCACTTAGGGTTATGGTTAGGTCACCATTAACGTCTAGACCAAAATCGACATCGCCAACAAATTCGTAGTGCTTGGTTATGGTGAGGAGGGCACTGACTTTTCTAGCCTGCACTATCGATGTTTCCTGGTAAAACACATGGGAAAATCCATTGGAGGAAAATTCCACTTAGTGTTAGGGTTAGGTCACGATGAACTCATACAGCAAAATGGACATCACCAAGAAATTCGGAGTGCTTGGGAATAGTTAGGATGGCACCAAAATTTCTAGCCTGCCAAATCTATGTTTCCTGGTAAAATACATGGGAAAAACCATTGGAGGAAATTTCCACTTAGGGTTAGGGTTAGGTCACCATATACGGCAAAATGGACATTGCCAACTAACTCGGAGTGCTTGAGTATGGTTAGGAGGGCAGCAAATTTTCTATCCTACCCTATGTTTCCTGGTAAAATACATGGGAAAATCCCATTGGCAGAAAATTCCACTTAGGGTTAGGGTTATGTCACCATGAACTCTTAGAGCGAAATGGACATCGCCAACAAATTCGGAGTGCTTGGGTATGGTTAGGATGGCACAGAAATTTCTAGCCTGCCCTATCGATGTTTCCTGGTAAAATGCATGGGAAAATCCATTAGAGGAAAATTTCACTTAGGGTTAGGGTTAGGTAACCGTAAACTTAAAGGGGAAAATGGACATTGCCAACAAACCCGGAGTGCTTGGGTATGGTTAGGAGAGCACTGGCTTTTCTAGCCTGCCCTACTATGTTTCCTGGTAAAATACATGGGAAACTCCCATCGGAGGAAAATTCCACTTAGGGTTACGGTTAGGTCACCATTAGTGTCTAGAGCAAAATGGACATCGCCAACAAATTCGTAGTGCTTAGTTATGGTGAGGAGGGCACTGACTTTTCTAGCCTGCCCTATCTATGTTTCCTGGTAAAACACATGGGAAAATCCCATTGGAGGAAAATTCCACTTAGGGTTAGGGTTAGTTCACCATGAATTCATGCAGCAAAATGGACATCGCCAAAAAATTCGGAATGCTTGGGAATAGTTAGGATTTCTAGCCTGCCAAATCTATGTTTCCTGGTAAAACACATTGGAAAATCCCATTGGAGGAATATTCCACTTAGGGTTAGGGTTAGTTCACCATGAATTCATGCAGCAAAATGGACATCGCCAACAAATTCAGAATGCTTGGGAATATTTCGGATTTCTAGCCTGCCAAATCTATGTTTCCTGGTAAAATACATGGGAAAATCCCATTGTCGGAAAATTCCACTTAGGGTTTGGGTAGGTCATCATGAACTCATACAGCAAAATGGTCATCACCAGAAAATTCAGAGTCCACGGGTATGGTGAATAGGGCACTGACTTTCCTAGTCTGCCCTATCGATGTTTCCTGGTAAAACACATGGGAAAATTCATTGGAGGAAAATTCCACTTAGGGTTAGGGTTAGGTCACCATGAACTCATACAGCAAAATGGACATTGTAAACAAATTCGGGGTGCTTGGGAATAGTTAGGAAGGGACCAAAATTTCTAGCCTTCCAAATCTATGTTTCCTGGTAAAATACATGGGAAAATCCATTGTAGGAAAATTCCACTTAGGGTTAGGGTTAGGTCAACATAAACTCATAGAGCAAAATGGACATTGCCACCTAACTCGGAGTGCTTGGGTATGGTTAGCAGAGCACTGGCTTTTCAAGCCTTCCTTATCTATGTTTCCTAGTAAAATACATGGGAAAATCCCATTGGAGGAAAATTGAACTTAGGGTTAGGGTTAGGTCAACATAAACTCATAGAGCAAAATGGACATTGCCACCTAACTCGGAGTGCTTGGGTATGGTTAGGAGGGCACGAACCTTTCTATCCTATCCTATCTATGTTTCCTGGTAAAATACATGGGAAAATCCCATTGGCGGAAAATTCCACTTAGGGTTAGGGTTAGGTCACCATGAATTCCTAGAGCGAAATGGACATAGCCAAAAAATTCGGAGTGCTTGGGTATGGTTAGGATGGCACAGAAATTTCTATCCTACCCTATCTATGTTTCCTGGTAAAATGCATGGGAAAATCCCATTGTCGGAAAATTTCACTTAGGGTTTGGGTTAGGTCATCATGAACTCATACAGCAAAATGCTCATCGCCAGCAATTTCAGAGTGCAGGGGTATGGTGAAGAGGGCACTGACTTTCCAACCATGCCCTATCGATGTTTCCTGGTAAAATGTAGGGAAAATCCCATTGGAGGAATATTTCACTTAGGGTTAGGGTTAGGTCACCATAAACTTAAAGGGGAAAATGGACATTCCACTTAAGATTAGGGTTAGGTCAACATGAACTCCTAGAGCGAAATGGACATCGCCAACAAATTCGGAGTGCTTGGTTATGGTGAGGAGGGCACTGACTTTTCTAGCCTGCACTATCGATGTTTCCTGGTAAAACACATGGGAAAATCCATTGGAGGAAAATTCCACTTAGTGTTAGGGTTAGGTCACGATGAACTCATACAGCAAAATGGACATCACCAAGAAATTCGGAGTGCTTGGGAATAGTTAGGATGGCAACAAAATTTCTAGCCTGCCAAATCTATGTTTCCTGGTAAAATACATGGGAAAAACCATTGGAGGAAAATTCCACTTAGGGTTAGGATTAGGTCACCATATACGGCAAAATGGACATTGCCAACTAACTCGGAGTGCTTGAGTATGATTAGGAGGGCAGCAAATTTTCTATCCTACCCTATGTTTCCTGGTAAAATACATGGGAAAATCCCATTGGCAGAAAATTCCACTTAGGGTTAGGGTTAGGTCACCATGAACTCTTAGAGCGAAATGGACATCGCCAACAAATTCGGAGTGCGTGGGTATGGTTAGGATGGCACAGAAATTTCTAGCCTGCCCTATCGATGTTTCCTGCTAAAATGCATGGGAAAATCTATTAGAGGAAAATATTACTTAGGGTTAGTGTTAGGTAACCATAAACATAAAGGGGAAAATGGACATTGCCAACAAACTCGGAGGTCTTGGGTATGGTAAGGAGAGCACTGGCTTTTCTAGCCTGCCCTACTATGTTTCCTGGTAAAATACATGTGAAACTCCCATTGGAGGAAAATTCCACTTAGGGTTCCGGTTAGGTCACCATTAGTGTTTAGAGCAAAATGGACATCGCCAACAAATTCGTAGTGCTTAGTTTTGGTGAGGAGGGCACTGACTATCAATGTTTCCTGGTAAAATGCATGGGAAAATCCCATTGTCGGAAAATTTCACTTAGGGTTTGGGTTAGGTCATCATGAACTCATACAGCAAAATGCTCATCGCCAGCAATTTCAGAGTGCAGGGGTATGGTGAAGAGGGCACTGACTTTCCAACCATGCCCTATCGATGTTTCCTGGTAAAATGTAGGGAAAATCCCATTGGAGGAATATTTCACTTAGGGTTAGGGTTAGGTCACCATAAACTTAAAGGGGAAAATGGACATTCCACTTAAGATTAGGGTTAGTTCACCATGAATTCATGCAGCAAAATGGACATCGCCAACAAATTCGGAATGCTTGGGAATAGTTAGGGTTTCTAGCCTGCCAAATCTATGTTTCCTTGTAAAATACATGGGAAAATCCCATTGTTGGAAAATTCCACTTAGGGTTTGGGCTAGGTCATCATAAACTCATACAGCAAAATGGTCATCACCAGAAAATTCAGAGTGCACGGGTATGGTGAAGAGGGCACTGACTTTCCTAGCCTGCCCTATCGATGTTTCCTTGTAAATCACATAGGAAAATTCATTGGACGAAATTTCCACTGAGGGTTAGGGTTAGGTCACCATGAACTCATACAGCAAAACGGATATCGCAAACAAATTCGGAGTGCTTGGGAATAGTTAGGAAGGGACCAAAATTTCTAGCCTGCCAAATCTATGTTTCCTGGTAAAATATATGGGAAAATCCCTTTGGCGGAAAATTCCACTTAGGGTTAGGTCACCATGAACTCCTAGAGCGAAATGGACATCGCCAACACATTCGGAGTGCTTGGGTATGGTTAGGATGTCACAGAAATTTCTACCCTGCCCTATCGATATTTCCTGGTAAAACGCATGGGAAAATCCCATTGGTGGAAAATTCCACTTAGGGTTAGGGTTAGGTCAACATAAACTCATAGAGCAAAATGGACATTGCCACCTAACTCGGAATGCTTGGGTATGGATAGCAGAGCACTGGCTTTTCAAGCCTTCCTTATCTATGTTTCCTCGTAAAATACATGGGAAAATCCCATTGGAGGAAAATTGAACTTAGGGTTAGGGTTAGGTCAACATAAACTCATAGAGCAAAATGGACATTGCCACCTAACTCGGAGTGCTTGGGTATGGTTAGGAGGGCACGAACCTTTCTATCCTATCCTATCTATGTTTCCTGGTAAAATACATGGGAAAATCCCATTGGCGGAAAATTCCACTTAGGGTTAGGGTTAGGTCACCATGAATTCCTAGAGCGAAATGGACATAGCCAAAAAATTCGGAGTGCTTGGGTATGGTTAGGATGGCACAGAAATTTCTATCCTACCCTATCTATGTTTCCTGGTAAAATGCATGGGAAAATCCCATTGGTGGAAAATTTCACTTAGGGTTTGGGTTAGGTAATAATGAACTCATACAGCAAAATGCTCATCGCCAGCAATTTCAGAGTGCAGCGGTATGGTGAAGAGGGCACTGACTTTCCAACCATGCCCTATTGATGTTTCCTGGTAAAACACATGGGAAAATTCATTGGAGGAAATTTCCACTTAGGGTTAGGGTTAGGTCACCATAAACTTAAAGGGGGAAATGGACATTGTGAACAAACTCGGAGTGCTTGGGTATGGTTAGGAGAGCACTGGCTTTTCTAGCCTGCCCTATCTATGTTTCCTGGTAAAATACATGGGAAAATACCATTGGCAGAAAATTCCACTTAGGGTAATGGTTAGGTCACCCTGAACTCCTACAACGAAATGGACATCGCCAACAAATTCGGAGTGCTTGGGTATGGTTAGGATGGCACAGAAATTTCTAGCCTGCCCAATCTATATTTCCTGGTCAAATACATGGGAAAATGCCATTGGAGGAAAATTCCACTTAGAGTTACGGTTAGGTCACCATTAACGTCTAGACCAAAAGGGACATTGCAAACAAATTCGTAGTGCTTGGTTATGGTGAGGAGGGCACTTACTTTTCTAGCCTGCACTACCGATGTTTCCTGGTAAAACACATGGGAAAATCCATTGGAGGAAAATTCTACTTAGTGTTAGGGTTAGGTCACCAAGAACTGATACAGCAAAATGGACATCGCCAACTAACCCGGAGTGCTTGGGTATGGTTAGGAGGGCACCAAAATTTCTAGCCTGCCAAATCTATGTTTCCTGGTAAAATACATGGGAAAAACCATCAGAGGAAGATTCCACTTAGGGTTAGAGTTAGGTCACCATAAACTCATACGGCAAAATGGACATTGCCAACTAACCCGGAGTGCTTGGGTATGGTTAGGAGGGCACCAAATTTTCTATCCTACCCTATGTTTCCTGGTAAAATACATGGGAAAATCTCATTGGCGGAAAATTCCACTTAGGGTTAGGGTTAGGTCACCATAAACTTATAGGTGAAAATGGACATTGCCAACAAACTCGGAGTGCTTGGGTATGGTTAGGAGAGCACTGGCTTTTCTAGCCTGCCCTATCTATGTTTCCTGGTAAAATACATGGGAAAATCCCATTGGCAGAAAATTCCACTTAGGGTTACTGTTAGGTCACCCTGAACTCCTAGAACGAAATGGAGATCGCCAACAAATTCGGAGTGCTTGGGTATGGTTAGGACGGCACAGAAATTTCTAGCGTGCCCTATTGATGTTTCCTGGTAAAATGCATGGGAAAATGCCATTGGAGGAGAATTCCACTTAGAGTTACGGTTAGGTCACCATTAACGTCTAGACCAAAATGGACATCGCCAACAAATTCGTAGTGCTTGGTTATGGTGAGGAGGGCACTGACTTTTCTATCCTGCACTATTGATGTTTCCAGGTAAAACACATGGGAAAATCCATTGGAGGAAAATTCCACTTAGGGTTAGGGTTAGGTCACCATGAACTCATACAGCAAAATGGACATCGCCAACAAATTCGGAGTGCTTGGGAATAGTTAGGACGGCACCAAAATTTCTAGCCTGCCAAATCTATGTTTCCTGGTAAAATACATGGGAAAAACCATCGGAGGAAGAATCCACTTAGGGTTAGGGTTAGGTCACCATAAACTCATACGGCAAAATGGACATTGCCAAATAACTCGGAGTGCTTGGGTATGGTTAGGAGGGCACCAAATTGTCTATCCTACCCTATGTTTCCTGGTAAAATACATGGGAAAATCCCATTGGCGGAAAATTCCACTTAGGGTTAGGGTTAGGTCACCATAAACTCATAGAGCGAAATGGACATCGCCAACAAATACAGAGTGCTTGGGTATGGTTAGGGTGGCAACGAAATTTCTAGTCTGCCCTATTGATGTTTCCTGGTAAAACACATGGGAAAATCCATTGGAGGAAAATTCCACTTAGTGTTAGGGTTAGGTCACCATGAACTGATACAGCAAAATGGACATTGCCAACTAACCCGGAGTGCTTGGGTATGGTTAGGAGGGCACCAAAATTTCTAGCCTGCCAAATCTATGTTTCCTGGTAAAATACATGGGAAAAACCATCGGAGGAAGAATCCACTTAGGGTTAGGGTTAGGTCACCATAAACTCATACGGCAAAATGGACATCGCCAACAAATTCGGAGTGCTTGGGAATAGTTAGGACGGCACCAAAATTTCTAGCCTGCCAAATCTATGTTTCCTGGTAAAATACATGGGAAAATCCCATTGGAGGAAAATTCTACTTAGGGTTAGGTTAGGTCACCTTGAACTCCTAGAGCAAAATGGTCATCGCCAGCAAATTCAGAGTACACGGGTATGGTGAAGATAGGGCATTTTGCCCTAGGACTTTCCCATGTATTTTATCAGGAAACATAGATAGGGTAGGATAGAAAATTTGGTGCCCTCCTAACCATACCCAAGCACTCCGAGTTAGTTGGCAATGTCCATTTTGCTCTATTAGTTTATGTTGACCTAACCCTAGCCCTAAGTGGAAATTTCCTCCAATGGATTTTCCCATGTATTTTACCAGGAAACATAGATTTGGCAGGCTAGAAATTTTGCTGCCATCCTAACTATTCTCAAGCAGTCCGAATTTGTTGGCGATGTCCATTTTGCCGTATGAGTTCATGGTGACCTAACCGTAACACTAAGTGGAATTTTCCTCCAATGGACTTTCCCTTGTGTTTTACCAGGAAACATTGATAGTGCAGGCTAGAAAAGTCAGTGCCCTCATCACCATATAAAAGCACTACGAATTTGTTGACGATGTCCATTTTGCTGTGTGAGATTATGTTGACCCAACCCTAACCCTAAGTAGAATTTTCCTCCAATGGGATTTTCCCATGTATTTTACCAGGAAACATAGATACGGCAGGCTTGAAATGCCAGTGCTCTGCTAACCATACCCAAAAACTCCGAGTTTGTTGGCAATGTCCATTTCGCTCTAGGACTTCATGGTGACCTAACCCTAACTCTAAGTGAAATTTTCCTCCAATGGATTTTCCCATGTGTTTTACCCAGAAACATCGATAGTGCAGGCTAGAAAAATCAGTGCCATCCTAACCATAACCAAGCACTTTGAATTTGTTGGCGATTTCCATTTTGGTCTAGACGTTAATGGTGACCTAACCGTAACCCTAAGTGCAATTTTCCTCGAATAGCATTTTCCCATGTATTTGACCAGGAAATATAGATTGGGCAGGCTAGAAATTTCTGTGCCATCCTAACCATACCCTAGCACTCCGAATTTTTTGGCAATGTCCATTTTGCTCTAGGAGTTCATGGTGACCTAAGCCTAACCTTAAGTGGAATTTTCTGCCAGTGGGATTTTCCCATGTGTTTTACCAGGAAACATCGATAGGGCAGGCTAGGAACGTCAGTGCCCTCTTCACCATTCCCGTGTACTCTGAATTTGCTGGCGATGACCATTTTGATGTATGAATTCATGATGACCCTATCGATGTTTCCTGGAAAAACACATGGGAAAATCCATTGCAGGAAAATTCCACTTAGGGTTAGGGTTAGTTCACCTTGAACTCATACAGCGAAATGAACATCGCCAACAAATTCAGAGTCCGTGGGAATAGTTAGGATGGCACCAAAATTTCTAGCATGCAAAATCTATGTTTCCTGGTAAAATACGTAGGAAAATCCATTGGAAGTAAATTCCACTTAGGGTTAGGGTTAGGTCACCATAAACGTATAGGGGAAAATGGACATTGCCAACAAACTCGGAGTGCTTGGGTATGGTTAGGAGAGCACTGGATTTTCTAGCCTGCCCTATCTATGTTTCCTGGTAAAATACATGGGAAAATCCATTGGCGGAAAATTCCACTTAGGGTTAGGGTTTGGTCACCATAAACTCATAGAGCGAAATGGACATCGCCAACAAATTCGGAGTGCTTGGGTATGGTTAGGATGGCACAGAAATTTCTAGTTTGCCCTATTGATGTTTCCTGGTAAAATGCATGGGAAAATCCCATTGGTGGAAAATTTCACTTAGGGTTTGGGTTAGGCCATCATGAACTCATACAGCAAAAGGGGCATCGCCAGCAAATTCAGAGTGCAGGGGTATGGTGAAGAGGGCACTGACTTTCCAACCATGCCCTTTCGATGTTTCCTGGTAAAACACATGGGAAAATTCATTGGAGGAAAATTCCACTTAGGGTTAGGGTTAGGTCACCATGAACTCATACAGCAAAATGGACGGCGCAATCAAATTCGGAGTCCTTGGGAATAGTTAGGATGGCACCAAAATTTCTAGCCTGCCAAATCTATGTTTCCTGGTAAAATACATGGGGAAATCCATTGGAGGAAAATTCCACTTAGGGTTAGGGTTAGGTCAACATAAAGTCATAGAGCAAAATGGACATTGCGAACAAACTCGGAGTGCTTGGGTATGGTTAGGAGAGCACTGGCTTTTCTAGCCTGCCCTATCTATGTTTCCTGGTAAAATACATGGGAAAATCCCATTGGCAGAAAATTCCACTTATGGTTAGGGTTAGGTAACCATGAACTCCTAGAATGAAATGGACATGGCCAACAAATTCGGAGTGCTTGGGTATGGTTAGTATGGCACAGAAAATTCTAGTCTGCCCTGTTGATGTTTCCTGGTAAAACACATGGGAAAATCCATTGGAGGAAAATTCCACTTAGGGTTAGGGTTAGTTCACCATGAATTCATGCAGCAAAATGGACATCGCCAACAAATTCAGAGTGCTTGGGTATGGTTAGGATGGCACAGAAATTTCTAGCCTGCCAAATCTATGTTTCCTGATAAAATACATGGGAAAAACCATCGGAGGAAGATTCCACTTAGGGTTAGGGTTAGTTCACCATAAACTCATAGGGCAAAATGGACATTGCCAACTAACTCGGATTGCTTGGGTATGGTTAGGAGGGCACCAAATTTTCTATCCTACGCTATGTTTCCTGGTAAAATACATGGGAAAATCCATTGGCGGAAAATTCCACTTAGGGTTAGGGTTAGGTCACCATAAACTCATAGAGCGAAATGGACATCGCCAACAAATTCGGAGTGCTTGGGTATGGTTAGGATGGCACAGAAATTTCTAGTCTGCCCTATTGATGTTTCCTGGTAAAACACATGGAAAAATCCATTGGAGGAAAATTCCACTTAGGTTTAGGGTTAGTTCACCATGAATTCATGCAGCAAAATGGACATCGCCAACAAATTCGGAATGCTTGGGAATATTTAGGATTTCTAGCCTGCCAAATCTATGTTTCCTGGTAAAATACATGGGAAAATCCCATTGGAGGAAAATTCCACTTAGGGTTAGGGTTAGGTCAACATAAACTCATAGAGAAAAATGGACATTGCCAACAAACTCGGAGTGCTTGGGTATGGTTAGGAGGGCACGAACCTTTCTATCCTACCCTATCTATGTTTCCTGGTAAAATACATGGGAAAATCCCTTTGGCGGAAAATTCCACTTAGGGTTAGGGTTAGGTCACCATGAACTCCTAGAGCGAAATGGACATCGCCAACAAATTCGGAGTGCTTGGGTATGTTTAGGATGGCACAGAAATTTCTATCCCATCCTATCTATGTTTCCTGGTAAAATGCATGGGAAAATCCCTTTGGTGGAAAATTTCACATAGGGTTTGGGTTAGGTCATCATGAACTCATACAGCAAAAAGGTCATCGCCAGCAAATTCAGAGTGCAGGGGTAAGGTGAAGAGGGCACTAACTTTCCAACCATTCCCTATCGATGTTTCCTGGTAAAACACATCAGAAAATTCATTGGAGGAAATTTCCACTTAGGGTTAGGGTTAGGTCACCATAAACTTAATGGAGAAAATGGACATTGCAAACAAACTTGGAGTGCTTGGGTACGGTTAGGAGAGCACTGGCTTTTCTAGCCTGCCCTATGTATGTTTCCTGGTAAAATACATGGGAAAAACCCATTGGAGGAAAATTCCACTTAGGGTTAGGGTTAGGTCACCATGAACTCCTAGAGCAAAATGTCCATCGCCAGCAAATTCAGAGTACCTGGGTATGGTGAAGATAGGGCATTTTGCCCTAGGACTTTGCAATGTATTTTACCAGGAAACATATATAGGGTAGGATAAAAAATTTGGTGCCCTCCTAACCATACCCAAGCACTCCGAGTTAGTTGGCAATGTCCATTTTGTTCTATGAGTTTATGTTGACTTAACCCTAACCCTAAGTGAAATTTCCTCCAATGGGTTTTTCCCATGTATTTTACCAGGAAACGTAGATAAGGTAGGAATGAAAAGTTGCTGCCCTCCTAACCATACCCAAGCACTCCGAGTTAGTGGGAAATGTCCATTTTGCTCTATGAGTTTATGGTGACCTAACCCTAACCCTAAGTGGAATTTTCCTCCAATGGACTTTCCCATGTGTTTTACCAGGAAACATCGATAGTGCAGGCTAGAAAAGTCAGTGCCCTCCTCACCATAAAAAACCACTACGAATTTGTTGGCGATGTCTATTTCGCTCTAGGAGTTCATGGTGACCCAACCTTAACCCTAAGTGGA
Source organism: Crotalus tigris (assembly GCF_016545835.1). Lineage (NCBI taxonomy): Eukaryota > Metazoa > Chordata > Lepidosauria > Squamata > Viperidae > Crotalus > Crotalus tigris. The sequence continues at coordinate 76,893 of NW_024097917.1, forward strand.
ATTTTCTGCCAATGGGATTTTCCCATGTATTTTACCAGGAAACATAGATAGGGTAGGATAGAAAAGTTGGTGCCCTCCTAACCATACCCAAGCACTTCATTTTAGTTGGCAATGTCCATTTTGCTCTATGAGTTTATGTTGACATAACCCTAACCCTAAGTGGATTTTTCCTCAAATGGATTTTCCCATGTATTTTACCAGGAAACATAGATTTTGCAGGCTAGAGATGTTAACTATTCCCAAGCACTCCGAATTTGTTGGCGATGTCCATTTTGCTGCATGAATTCATCGTGAACTAACCCTAACCCTAAGTGGAATTTTCTGCCAATGGGATTTTCCCATGTATTTTACCAGGAAACATAGATAGGGCAGGCTAGAAAAGTCAGTGCCCTCCTCACCATAACTAAGCACTACAAATTTGTTGGCTATGTCCATTTTGCTCTAGACAGTAATGGTGACCTAACCGTAACCCTCAGTGAAATTTTCCTCCAATAGGATTTTACCATGTATTTTACCAGGAAACATAGATAAGGTAGGAATGAAAAGTTGCTGCCCTCCTAACCATACCCAAGCACTCCAAGTTAGTTGCAAATGTCCATTTTGCTCTATGAGTTTATGGTGACCTAACCCTAACCCTAAGTAGAATTTTACTCCAATGGGATTTTCCTACGTATTTTACCAGGAAACATAGATAGGGCAGGCTAGAAAACCATAGAAAAGCCAGTGCTCTCGTAACCATAACCAAGCACTCCGAGTTTGTTGGCAATGTCCATTTTCCCCTCTAAGTTCATGGTGACCTAACCCTAACCCTAAGTGGAATTTTCTGCCAATGTGATTTTGCCATGTATTTTACCAGGAAACATAGATAGGGTAGGATAGAAATTTCTGTACCATCCTAACCATACCCAAGCACTCCGAGTTAGTTTGCAATGTCCATTTTGCTCTATGAGTTTATGGTGACCTAACCCTAACCCTAAGTGGAATTGTCCTCCAATGGATTTTCCCATGTATTTTGCCAGGAAACATAGATTTGGCAGGCTAGAAATTTTGGTGCCATTCTCACCATAAAAAAGCACTACGAATTTGTTGACGATGTCCATTTTGCTCTAGGAGTTCATGTTGACCTAACCCTAATCCTAAGTGGAATTATCCGCAAATGGGATTTTCCCTTGTGTTTTACCAGGGAACATCGATAGGACAGGCAAGGATAGTCAGTGCCCTCTTCATCATACCCGTGTACTCTGAATTTGCTGGCGATGACCATTTTGCTCTAGGAGTTCATGGTGACCTAACCCTAACCCTAAGTGGAATTTTCTGCGAATGGGATTATTCCATGTATTTTACCAGGAAACATAGATAGGGTAGGATAGAAAAGTTGGTGCCCTCCTAACCATACCCAAGGACTCCGAGTTTGTTGGCAATGTCCATTTCCCCCTTTAGGTTTATGGTGACCTAACCCTAACCCTAAGTGAAATTTATCCTCCAATGGATTTTCCCATGTATTTTACCAGGAAACATAGATTTGGCAGGCTAGGAATTTTGCTGCCATCCTAACTATTCCCAAGCACTCCGAATTTGTTGGCGATGTCCATTTTGCTGTAAGAGTTTATGTTGAGCTAACTCTAACCCTAAGTGGAATTTTCCTCCAATGGATTTTCCAATGTGTTTTTCCAGGACACATCGATAGGGCAGGTTAGAAAAGATAGTGCTCTCCTAACGGTACCCAAGCACTCCGGGTTTGTTGGCAATGTCCATTTCATCCTTTAAGTTTATGGTGACCTAACCCTAACCCTAAGTGGAAATTTCCTCCAATGAATTTTCCCATGTGTTTTACCAGGAAACATCGGTAGGGCATGGTTGGAAAGTCAGTGCCCTCTTCACCATACCCCTGAACTCTGAATTTGCTGGCGATGACCATTTTGCTGTATGAGTTCATGATGACTTAACCCAAATCCTAAGTGAAATTTTCCACCAATGGGATTTTCCCATGCATTTTACCAGGAAACATCAATAGGGCAGGCTAGATATTTCTGTGCCCTCCTAACCATACTCAAGCACTCCAAGTTAGTTGGCAATGTGCATTTTCCCGTCTAGGTTTATTGTGACCTAACCCTAACCCTAAGTGGAATTTTCCTCCAATGGATTTTCCCATGTGTTTTACCAGGAAACATCAATAGGGCAGACTAGAAATTTCTGTGCCATCCTAACTATTCCCAAACATTCTGAATTTGTTGGCGATGTTCATGTCGCTGTATGAATTCATGGTGAACTAAACCTAACCCTAAGTGGAATTTTCCTCCAATGGATTTTCCAATGTGTTTTTCCAGGAAACATCGATAGGGCAGGTTAGAAAAGTCAGTGCCCTCTTCCCCATACCCGTGCACTCTGAATTAACCGGCGATGACCATTTTTCAATATGAGTTCATGATTACCAAACCCAAACCCTAATTGGAATTTTCCCCTAATGGGATTTTCCCTTGCATTTTACCAGGAAAAGTAGATATGGCAGGCTAGAAATGTTGGTGCCCTCCACATCATAACTAAGCACTACGAATATGTTGGCGATGTCTATTTTGCTCTAGACACTAATGGTGACCTAACCCTAACCCTAAGTGGAATTTTCTGCAATGGGATTTTCCCATGTATTTTACCAGGTAACATAGATAGGGCAGGCTAGAAAAGCCAGTGCTCTCCTAACCATACCCAAGCACTCAGAGTTAGTTGGCAATGTCCATTTTGCTCTATGAGTTTATGTTGACCTAACCCTAACCCTAAGTGGAATTTTCCTCCAATGGGATTTTCCCATGTATTCCACTTAAGGTTAGCGGTAGGTCACCATGAACTCATACAGCAAAATGGACATCGCCAACAAATTCAGAGTGCTTGAGAATAGTTAGTATGGCACCAAGATTTCTAGCCTGCCAAATCTATGTTTCCTTGTAAAATACGTTGAAAAATCCATTGGAGGAAAATTCCACTTAGGGTTAGGGTTAGGTCACCATAAACTTACAGGGGAAAATGGACATTGCCAACAAACTCAGAGTGCTTGGGTATGGTTACGAGAGCACTGGCTTTTCTAACCTGCCTAATCTATGTTTCCTGGTAAAATACATAGGAAAATCCCATTGGAGGAAAATTCCACTTAGGGTTAGGGTTAGGTCACCATAAACTGATAGAGCAATATAGACATTGCCAACTAACTTGGAGTGCTTGGGTATGGTTAGGATGTCATAGAAATTTCTAGCCTGCCCTATCGATGTTTCCTGGTAAAATACATGGGAAAATCCCATTGTCGGAAAATTCCACTTAGGGTTTGGGTTAGGATGGCACCAAAATTTCTAGCATGCCAAATCTATGTTTCCTGGTAAAATACATGGGAAAATCCATTGGAGGAAAATTTCACTTAGGGTTAGGGTTAGGTCACCATAAACTCATAGAGCGAAATGGACATCGCCAACAAATTCGGAGTGCTTGGGTATGGTTAGGATGGCACAGAAATTTCTAGCCTGCCCAATCTATATTTCCTGGTCAAATACATGGGAAAATGCCATTGGAGGAAAATTCCACTTAGGGTTATGGTTAGGTCACCATTAACGTCTAGACCAAAATGGACATCGCCAACAAATTCGTAGTGCTTGGTTATGGTGAGGAGGGCACTGACTTTTCTAGCCTGCACTATCGATGTTTCCTGGTAAAACACATGGGAAAATCCATTGATGGAAAATTCCACTTAGTGTTAGGGTTAGGTCACGATGAACTCATACAGCAAAATGGACATCACCAAGAAATTCGGAGTGCTTGGGAATAGTTAGGATGGCACCAAAATTTCTAGCCTGCCAAATGTATGTTTCCTGGTAAAATACATGGGAAAAACCATTGGAGGAAATTTCCACTTTGGGTTAGGGTTAGGTCACCATATACGGCAAAATGGACATTGCCAACTAACTCGGAGTGCTTGAGTATGGTTAGGAGGGCAGCAAATTTTCTATCCTACCCTATGTTTCCTGGTAAAATACATGGGAAAATCCCATTGGCAGAAAATTCCACTTAGGGTTAGGGTTATGTCACCATGAACTCTTAGAGCGAAATGGACATCGCCAACAAATTCGGAGTGCTTGGGTATGGTTAGGATGGCACAGAAATTTCTAGCCTGCCCTATCGATGTTTCCTGGTAAAATGCATGGGAAAATCCATTAGAGGAAAATTTCACTTAGGGTTAGGGTTAGGTAACCGTAAACTTAAAGGGGAAAATGGACATTGCCAACAAACCCGGAGTGCTTGGGTATGGTTAGGAGAGCACTGGCTTTTCTAGCCTGCCCTACTATATTTCCTGGTAAAATACATGGGAAACTCCCATCGGAGGAAAATTCCACTTAGGGTTACGTTTAGGTCACCATTAGTGTCTAGAGCAAAATGGACATCGCCAACAAATTCGTAGTGCTTAGTTATGGTGAGGAGGGCACTGACTTTTCTAGCCTGCCCTATCTATGTTTCCTGGTAAAACACATGGGAAAATCCCATTGGAGGAAAATTCCACTTAGGGTTAGGGTTAGTTCACCATGAATTCATGCAGCAAAATGGACATCGCCAAAAAATTCGGAATGCTTGGGAATAGTTAGGATTTCTAGCCTGCCAAATCTATGTTTCCTGGTAAAACACATTGGAAAATCCCATTGGAGGAATATTCCACTTAGGGTTAGGGTTAGTTCACCATGAATTCATGCAGCAAAATGGACATCGCCAACAAATTCAGAATGCTTGGGAATATTTCGGATTTCTAGCCTGCCAAATCTATGTTTCCTGGTAAAATACATGGGAAAATCCCATTGTCGGAAAATTCCACTTAGGGTTTGGGTAGGTCATCATGAACTCATACAGCAAAATGGTCATCACCAGAAAATTCAGAGTCCACGGGTATGGTGAATAGGGCACTGACTTTCCTCGTCTGCCCTATCGATGTTTCCTGGTAAAATACATGGGAAAATCTCTTTCGCGGAAAATTCCACTTAGGGTTAGGGTTCGGTCACCATGAAGTCCTAGAGCGAAATGGACATCACCAAAAAATTCGGAGTGCTTGGGTATGGTTAGGATGGCACAGAAATTTCTATCCTACCCTATCTATGTTTCCTGGTAAAATGCATGGGAAAATCCCATTGGTGGAAAATTTCACTTAGGGTTTGGGTTAGGTCATCATGAACTCATACAGCAAAATGGTTCATCGCCAGCAAATTCAGAGTGCAGGGGTATGGTGAAGAGGGCACTGACTTTCCAACCATGCCCTATCGATGTTTCCTGGTAAAACACATCGGAAAATTCATTGGAGGAAATTTTCACTTAGGGTTTGGGTTAGGTCACCATAAACTTAAAGGGGAAAATGGACATTGCCAACAAACTCGGAGTGCTTGGGTATGGTTAGGAGAGAACTGGCTTTTCTTGCCTGCCCTACTATGTTTCCTGGTAAAATAAATGGGAAAATCCCATTTGCAGAAAATTCCACTTAGGGTTAGGGTTAGGTCACCATGAACTCCTAGAGCGAAATGGACATCGCCAACACATTCGGAGTGCTTTGGTATGGGTAGGATGTCACAGAAATTTCTACCCTGCCCTATCGATGTTTCCTGGTAAAATGCATGGGAAAATCCCATTCCACTTAGGGTTTGGGCTAGCTCATCATGAACTCATACAGCAAAATGGTCATCACCAGCAAATTCAGAGTGCATGGGTATGGTGTAGAGGGTACTGACTTTCCTAGCCTGCACTATCGATGTTTCCTGGTAAAACACATGGGAAAATTCATTGGAGGAAAATTCCACTTAGGGTTAGGGTTAGGTCACCATGAACTCATACAGCAAAATGGAAATCGCCAACAAATTCGGAGTGCTTGGGAATAGTTAGGAAGGGACCAAAATTTCTAGCCTGCCAAATCTATGTTTCCTGGTAAAATACATGGGAAAATCCATTGGAGGAAAATTCCACTTAAGGTTAGGGTTATGTCACCATAAACTTAAAGGGGAAAATGGACATTGCCAACAAACTCGGAGTGCTTAGGTATGGTTAGCAGAGCACTGGCTTTTCAAGCCTGCCCTATCTATGTTTCCTAGTAAAATACAAGGGAAAATCCCATTGGAGGAAAATTCCACTTAGGGTTAGGGTTAGGTCAACATAAACTCATAGAGCAAAATGGACATAGCCAAAAAATTCGGAGTGCTTGGGTATGGTTAGGATGGCACAGAAATTTCTATCCTATCCTATCTATGTTTCCAGGTTAAATGCATGGGAAAATCCCATTGGTGGAAAATTTCACTTAGGGTTAGTGTTAGGTCATCATGAACTCATACAGCAAAATGGTCATCGCCAGCAAATTCAGAGTGCAGGGGTATGGTGAAGAGGGCACTGACTTTACAACCATGCCCTATCGATGATTCCTGGTAAAACACATGGGAAAATTCATTGGTTGAAATTTCCACTTAGGGTTAGGGTTAGGTCACCATAAACTTAAAAGGGGAAATGGACATTGCCAACAAATTCGGAGTGCTTGGGTATGGTTAGGAGAGCACTGGCTTTTCTAGCCTATCCCATCTATGTTTCCTGGTAAAATACATCGGAAAATCCTATTGGAGGAAAATTCCACTTAGGGTTAGGGTTAGGTCAACATAAACTCATAGAGCAAAATGGACATTGCCACCTAACTCGGAGTGCTTCGGTATGGTTAGGAGGGCACGAACATTTCTATCCTACCCTATCTATATTTCCTGGTAAAATACATGGGAAAATCTCTTTCACGGAAAATTCCACTTAGGGTTAGGGTTCGGTCACCATGAACTCCTAGAGCGAAATGGACATCACCAAAAAATTCGGAGTGCTTGGGTATGGTTAGGATGGCACACAAATTTCTATCCTACCCTATCTATGTTTCCTGGTAAAATGCATGGGAAAATCCCATTGGTGGAAAATTTCACTTAGGGTTTGGGTTAGGTCATCATGAACTCTTTCAGCAAAATGGTTCATCGCCAGCAAATTCAGAGTGCAGGGGTATGGTGAAGAGGGCACTGACTTTCCAACCATGCCCTATCGATGTTTCCTGGTAAAACACATCGGAAAATTCATTGGAGGAAATTTTCACTTAGGGTTTGGGTTAGGTCACCATAAACTTAAAGGGGAAAATGGACATTGCCAACAAACTCGGAGTGCTTGGGTATGGTTAGGAGAGAACTGGCTTTTCTGGCCTGCCCTACTATGTTTCCTGGTAAAATACATGGGAAAATCCCATTTGCAGAAAATTCCACTTAGGGTTAGGGTTAGGTCACCATGAACTCCTAGAGTGAAATGGACATCGCCAACACATTCGGAGTGCTTGAGTATGGGTAGGATGTCACAGAAATTTCTACCCTGCCCTATCGATGTTTCCTGGTAAAATGCATGGGAAAATCCCATTCCACTTAGGGTTTGGGCTAGGTCATCATGAACTCATACAGCAAAATGGTCATCACCAGCAAATTCAGAGTGCATGGGTATGGTGTAGAGGGTACTGACTTTCCTAGCCTGCACTATCGATGTTTCCTGGTAAAACACATGGGAAAATTCATTGGAGGAAAATTCCACTTACGGTTAGGGTTAGGTCACCATGAACTCATACAGCAAAATAGAAATCGCCAACAAATTCGGAGTGCTTGGGAATAGTTAGGAAGGGACCAAAATTTCTAACCTGCCAAATCTATGTTTCCTGGTAAAATACATGGGAAAATCCATTGGAGGAAAATTCCACTTAAGGTTAGGGTTATGTCACCATAAACTTAAAGGGGAAAATGGACATTGCCAACAAACTCGGAGTGCTTAGGTATGGTTAGCAGAGCACTGGCTTTTCAAGCCTGCCCTATCTATGTTTCCTAGTAAAATACAAGGGAAAATCCCATTGGAGGAAAATTCCACTTAGGGTTAGGGTTAGGTCAACATAAACTCATAGAGCAAAATGGACATAGCCAAAAAATTCGGAGTGCTTGGGTATGGTTAGGATGGCACAGAAATTTCTATCCTATCCTATCTATGTTTCCAGGTTAAATGCATGGGAAAATCCCATTGGTGGAAAATTTCACTTAGGGTTAGTGTTAGGTCATCATGAACTCATACAGCAAAATGGTCATCGCCAGCAAATTCAGAGTGCAGGGGTATGGTGAAGAGGGCACTGACTTTACAGCCATGCCCTATCGATGATTCCTGGTAAAACACGTGGGAAAATTCATTGGAGGAAATTTCCACTTAGGGTTAGGGTTAGGTCACCATAAACTTAAAGGGGGAAATGGACATTGCCAACAAATTCGGAGTGCTTGGGTATGGTTAGGAGAGCACTGGCTTTTCTAGCCTATCCCATCTATGTTTCCTGGTAAAATACATGGGAAAATCCTATTGGAGGAAAATTCCACTTAGGGTTAGAGTTAGCTCAACATAAACTCATACAGCAAAATAATCCCATTAGCAGAAAATTCCACTTAGGATTAGGGTTAGGTCACGATGAACTCCTAGAGCAAAATGGTCATCGCCAGCAAATTCAGAGTACACGGGTAGGGTGAAGATAGGGCATTTTGCCCTAGGACTTTCCCATGTATTTTACCAGGAAACATAGATAGGGTAGGATAGAAAAGTTGGTGCCCTCCTAACCATACCCAAGCACTCCGAGTTAGTTGGCAATGTCCATTTTGCTCTATGAGTTTATTTTGACCTAAGCCTACCCCTAAGTTGAATTTTCCTCCAATGGGATTTTCCCTTTTATTTTACCAGGAAACATAGATAGGGCAGGCTTGAAAAGCCAGTGCTCTGCTAACCATACCCAAGCACTCCGAGTTTGTTGGCAATGTCCCTTTTGCTCTATGAGTTTATGTTGACATAACCCTAACCCTAAGTGGAATTTTCCTCCAATGGATTTTCCCACGTATTTTACCAGGAAAAATAGATTTTGCAGGCTAGAAATCCTAACTATACCCAAACACTCCGAATTTGTTGGCGATGTCCATTTTGCTGCATGAATTCATCCTGAACTATCCCTAACCCTAAGTGGAATTTTCCGCCAATGGGATTTTCCCATGTATTTTACCAGGAAACATAGATAGGGCAGGGTAGAAAAGTCAGTGCCCTCCTCACCATAACTAAGCACTACAAATTTGTTGGCGATGCTCATTTTTCTCTAGACAGTAATGGTGACCTAAACGTAACCCTCAGTGAAATTTTCCTCCAATGGGATTTTCCCATGTATTCTACCAGGAAACATAGATAGGGTAGGATAGAAAAGTTGGTGCCCTCCTAACCATACCCAAGCACTCCGAATTAGTTGGCAATGTCCATTTTGCTCTTTGAGTTTATGTTGACCTAAACCTAACCCGAAGTGTAATTTTCCTCCAATGGGATTTTTCCATGTATTTTACTAGGAAATATAGATAGGGCAGGCTTGAAAAGCCAGTGCTCTGCTCACCATACCTAAGCACTCCGAGTTTGTTGGCAATGTCCATTTTCCCCTTTAAGTTTATGGTGACCTAACCCTAACCCTAAGTGGAATTTTCCTCCAATGGCATTTTCCCATGTATTTGACCAGTAAATATAGATTGGGCAGGCTAGAAATTTCTGTGCCATCCTAACTATACCCAAGCACTCCGAGTTAGTTGGCAATGTCCATTTTGCTCTATGAGTTGATGGTGACCTAACCCTAATTGGAATTTTCCTCCAAAGGATTTTCCCATGCATTTTGCCAGGAAACATAGATTTGGCAGGCTAGAAATTTTTGTGCCATCCTAACTATTCCCAAGCACTCCCAATTTGTTGGCGATGTCCATTTTGCTGTATGAGTTCATGGTGACCTAACCCTAACACTAAGTGGAATTTTCCTCCAATGGACTTTCCCATGTTTTTTAGCAGGAAACATTGATAGTGCAGGCTAGAAAATCAGTGCCCTCCTCACCATAAAAAAGCACTATGAATTTGTTGACGATGTCCATTTTGCTCTAGGAGTTCATGGTGACCTAACCCTAATCCTAAGTGGAATTTTCCGCCAATGGGATTTTCCCTTGTGTTTTACCAGGAAACATCGATAGGGCAGTCAAGGATAGTCATTCCCCTCTTCACCATCCCCGTGTACTCTAGGAGTTGATGATTACCAAACCCAAACCGTAATTGGAATTTTCCCCTAATGGGATTTTCCCTTGCATTTTACCAGGAAACCTAGATAGGGCAGGCTAGAAATGTTGGTGCCCTCCTCACCATAACTAAGCACTACGAATTTGTTGGCGATGTCTATTTTGCTCTAGACACTAATGGTGACCTAACCCTAACCCTAAGTGGAATTTTCTGCAATGGGATTTTCCCATGTATTTCACCAGGTAACATAGATAGGGGAGGCTAGAAAAGCCAGTGCTCTCCTAATCATACCCAAGCACTCTGAGTTAGTTGGCAATGTCCATTTTGCTCTATGAATTTATGTTGACCTAACCCTAACCCTAAGTGGAATTTTCCTCCAATGGGATTTTCCCATGTATTCCACTTAGGGTTGGGGTTAGGTCACCATGAACTCATACAGCAAAATGGACATCGCCAACAAATTCAGAGTGCTTGAGAATAGTTAGGATGACACCAACATTTCTAGCCTGCCCTATCTACGTTTCCTGGTAAAATGCAAGGGAAAATCCCATTAGGGGAAAATTCCAATTAGGGTTTGGGTTTGGTAATCATGAACTCTTATAGAAAAATGGTCATCGCCAGTTAATTCAGAGTGCACGGGTATGGTGGAGAGGGCACTGACGTTTCTAGCCTTCCCTATAGATGTTTCCTGGAAAAACACATGGGAAAATCCATTGGAGGAAAATTCCACTTATGGTTAGGGTTAGGTCACCATAAACTTAAAGGGGAAAATGGACATTGCCAAAAAACTCGGAGTGCTTGGGTATGGTTAGGAGAGCACTGGCTTTTCTAGCCTGCCCTACTATGTTTCCTGGTAAAATACATGGGAAACTCCCAGTGAAGGAAAATTCCACTTAGGGTTACGGTTAGGTCACCATTAGTGTCTAGAGCAAAATGGACATCGCCAACAAATTCCTAGTGCTTAGTTATGGTGAGGAGGGCACTGACTTTTCTAGCCTGCCCTATCTATGTTTCCTGGTAAAACACATGGGAAAATCCATTGGAGGAAAATTCCACTTAGGGTTAGGGTAAGTTCACCATGAATTCATGCAGCAAAATGGACATCGCCAACAAATTCGGAGTGCTTGTGTATGGTTAGGATGGCACAGAAATTTCTAGCAGGCCCTATCGATGCTTCCTGGTAAAATGCATGGGAAAATCCCATTGGCGGAAAATTCCACTTAGGGTTTGGGTAAGGTCATCATGAACTCATACATCAAAATGGTCATCGCCAGAAAATTCAGAGTCCACGGGTATGGTGAATAGGGCACTGACTTTCCTAGCCTGCCCTATCGATGTTTCCTGGTAAAACACATGGGAAAATTCATTGGAGGAAAATTCCACTTAGGGTTAGGGTTAGGTCACCATGAACTCATACAGCAAAATGGACATCGCCAACAAATTCGGGGTGCTTGGGAATAGTTAGGAAGGGACCAAAATTTCTAGCCTGCCAAATCTATGTTTCCTGGTAAAATACATGGGAAAATCCATTGTTGGAAAATTCCACTTAGGGTTAGGGTTATGTCACCATAAACTTAAAGGGGAAAATGGACATTGCCAACAAACTCGGAGTGCTTGTGTATGGTTAGCAGAGCACTGGCTTTTCAATCCTGCCCTATCTATATTTCCTAGTAAAATACATGGGAAAATCCCATTGGAGGAAAATTCCACTTAGGGTTAGGGTTAGGTCAACATAAACTCATAGAGCAAAATGGACATTGCCACCTAACTCGGATTGCTTGGGTATGGTTAGGAGGGCACGAACATTTCTATCCTACCCTATCTATATTTCCTGGTAAAATACATGGGAAAATCTCTTTCGCGGAAAATTCCACTTAGGGTTAGGGTTCGGTCACCATGAACTCCTAGAGCGAAATGGACATCACCAAAAAATTCGGAGTGCTTGGGTATGGTTAGGATGGCACAGAAATTTCTATCCTACCCTATCTATGTTTCCTGGTAAAATGCATGGGAAAATCCCATTGGTGGAAAATTTCACTTAGGGTTTGGGTTAGGTCATCATGAACTAATACAGCAAAATGGTCATCGCCAGCAAATTCAGAGTGCAGGGGTATAGTGAAGAGGGCACTGACTTTCCAACCATGCCCTATCGATGTTTCCTGGTAAAACACATCGGAAAATTCATTGGAGGAAATTTCCACTTAGGGTTTGGGTTAGGTCATCATAAACTTAAAGGGGAAAATGGACATTGCCAACAAACTCGGAGTGCTTGGGTATGGTTAGGAGAGAACTGGCTTTTCTGGCCTGCCCTACTATGTTTCCTGGTAAAATACATGGGAAAATCCCATTTGCAGAAAATTCCACTTAGGGTTAAGATTAGGTCACCATGAACTCCTAGAGTGAAATTGACATCGCCAACACATAAGGAGTGCTTGGGTATGGTTAGGATGTCACAGAAATTTCTACCGTGCCCTATCGATGTTTCCTGGTAAAATGGATGGGAAAATCCCATTCCACTTAGGGTTTGGGCTAGGTCATCATGAACTCATACAGCAAAATGGTCATCACCAGCAAATTCAGAGTGCATGGGTATGGTGTAGAGGGTACTGACTTTCCTAGCCTGCCCTATCGATGTTTCCTGGTAAAACACATGGGAAAATTCATTGGAGGAAAATTCCACTTAGGGTTAGGGTTAGGTCACCATGAACTCATACAGCAAAATGGACATCGCCAACAAATTCGGAGTGCTTGGGAATAGTTAGGAAGGGACCAAAATTTCTAGCCTGCCAAATCTATGTTTCCTGGTAAAATACATGGGAAAATCCTATTGGAGGAAAATTCCACTTAGGGTTAGAGTTAGCTCAACATAAACTCATACAGCAAAATAATCCCATTAGCAGAAAATTCCACTTAGGGTTAGGGTTAGGTCACGATGAACTCCTAGAGCAAAATGGTCATCGCCAGCAAATTCAGAGCACACGGGTATGGTGAAGATAGGGCATTTTGCCCTAGGACTTTCCCATGTATTTTACCAGGAAACATAGATAGGGTAGGATAGAAAATTTGGTGCCCTCCTAACCATACCCAAGCACTCCGAGTTAGTTGGCAATGTCGATATTGCTCTATGAGTTTATGTTGACCTAAGCCTACCCCTAAGTTGAATTTTCCTCCAATGGGATTTTTCCTTTTATTTTACCAGGAAACATAGATAGGGCAGGCTTGAAAACCAGTGCTCTGCTAACCATACCCAAGCACTCCGAGTTTGTTGGCATTGTCCATTTTGCTCTATGAGTTTATGTTGACATAACCCTAACCCTAAGTGGAATTTTCCTCCAATGGATTTTTCCATGTATTTTACCAGGAAACATAGATTTTGCAGGCTAGAAATCCTAACTATACCCAAGCACTCCGAATTTGTTGGCGATGTCCATTTTGCTGCATGAATTCATTGTGAACTAACCCTAACCCTAAGTGGAATTTTCCACCAATGGGATTTTCCCATGTATTTTACCAGGAAACATAGATAGGGCAGGGTAGAAAAGTCAGTGCCCTCCTCACCATAACTAAGCACTACAAATTTGTTGGCGATGCTCATTTTTCTCTAGACAGTAATGGTGACCTAACCGTAACCCTCAGTGAAATTTTCCTCCAATGGGATTTTCCCATGTATTTTACGAGGAAACATAGATAGGGTAGGATAGAAATTTCTGTACCATCCTAACCATACCCAAGCACTCCGAATTTGTTGGCGATGTCCATTTCACTCTAGGAGTTCATGGTGACCTAACCCTAACCCTAAGTGGAATTTTCCTCCAATGGCATTTTCCCATGTATTCTACCAGGAAACATAGATAGGGTAGGATAGAAAAGTTGGTGCCCTCCTAACCATACCCAAGCACTCCGAGTTAGTTGGCAATGTCCATTTTGCTCTTTGAGTTTATGTTGACCTAAACCTAACCCTAAGTGGAATTTTCCTCCAATGGGATTTTCCCATGTATTTTACTAGGAAATATAGATAGGGCAGGCTTGAAAAGCCAGTGCTCTGCTCACCATACCTAAGCACTCCGAGTTTGTTGGCAATGTCCATTTTCCCCTTTAAGTTTATGGTGACCTAACCCTAACCCTAAGTGGAATTTTCCTCCAATGGCATTTTCCCATGTATTTGACCAGTAAATATAGATAGGGCAGGCTAGAAATTTCTGTGCCATCCTAACCATACCCAAGCACTCCGAGTTAGTTGGCAATGTCCATTTTGCTCTATGAGTTTATGGTGACCTAACCCTAATTGGAATTTTCCTCCAAAGGATTTTCCCATGCATTTTGCCAGGAAACATAGATTTGGCAGGCTAGAAATTTTGGTGCCATCCTAATTATTCCCAAGCACTCCCAATTTGTTGGCGATGTCCATTTTGCTGTATGAGTTCATGGTGACCTAACCCTAACACTAAGTGGAATTTTCCTCCAATGGACTTTCCCATGTTTTTTAGCAGGAAACATTGATAGTGCAGGCTAGAAAAGTCAGTGCCCTCCTCACCATAAAAAAGCACTATGAATTTGTTGACGATGTCCATTTTGCTCTAGGAGTTCATGGTGACCTAACCCTAATCCTAAGTGGAATTTTCCGCCAATGGGATTTTCCCTTGTGTTTTACCAGGGAACATCGATAGGGCAGGCAAGGATAGTCAGTGCCCTCTTCACCATACCCGTGTACTCTAGGAGTTGATGATTACCAAACCCAAACCCTAATTGGAATTTTCCCCTAATGGGATTTTCCCTTGCATTTTACCAGGAAACCTAGATAGGGCAGGCTAGAAATGTTGGTGCCCTCCTCACCATAACTAAGCACTACGAATTTGTTGGCGATGTCTATTTTGCTCTAGACACTAATGGTGACCTAACCCTAACCCTAAGTGGAATTTTCTGCAATGGGATTTTCCCATGTATTTTACCAGGTAACATAGATAGGGCAGGCTAGAAAAGCCAGTGCTCTCCTAATCATACCTAAGCACTCCGAGTTAGTTGGCAATGTCCATTTTGCTCTATGAGTTTATGTTGACCTAATCCTAACCCTAAGTGGAATTTTCCTCCAATGGGATTTTCCCATGTATTCCACTTAGGGTTGGGGTTAGGTCACCATGAACTCATACAGCAAAATGGACATCGCCAACAAATTCAGAGTGCTTGAGAATAGTTAGGATGGCACCAAAATTTCTAGCCTGCCTAATCTATGTTTCCTGGTAAAATACATGGGAAAATCAATTGGAGGAAAATTCCACTTAGGGTTAGGGTTAGGTCACCATGAACTCCAAGAGCGAAAGGGACATTGCCCACAAACTCAGAGTCCTTGGGTATGGTTAGGATGACACCAACATTTCTAGCCTGCTTTATCTACGTTTCCTGGTAAAATGCAAGGGAAAATCCCATTAGGGGAAAATTCCAGTTATGGTTTGGGTTTGGTAATCATGAACTCATATAAAAAAATGGTCATCTCCAGTTAATTCAGAGTGCAAGGGTAAGGTGAAGAGGGCACTGACTTTTCTAGCCTGCCCTATCGATGTTTCCTGGAAAAACACATGGGAAAATCCATTGCAGGAAAATTCCACTTAGGGTTAGGGTTAGTTCACCATGAACTCATACAGCGAAATGAACATCGCCAACAAATTCGGAGTGCGTAGGAATAGTTAGGATGGCACCAAAATTTCTAGCATGCCAAATCTATGTTTCCTGGTAAAATACGTAGGAAAATCCATTGGAGGAAAATTCCACTTAGGGTTAGGTCACCATAAACTTACAGGGGAAAATGGACATCGCCAACAAATTCGGAGTGCTTGGGTATGGTTAGGATGGCACAGAATTTCTAGCCTGCCCTATCGATGTTTCCTGGTAAAATGCATGGGAAAAACCCATTGTCGGAAAATTCCACTTAGGGTTTGGGTTAGGTCACCATGAACTCCTAGAGCAAAATGGACATCGTCAACAAATTCGTGGTGCTTTTTTATGGTGAGGCGGGCACTGACTTTTCTAGCCTGCACTATCAATGTTTCCTGGTAAAACACATGGGAAAGTCCATTGGAGGAAAATTCCACTTAGTGTTAGGGTTAGGTCACCATGAACTCATACAGCAAAATGGACATCGCCAACAAATTCGGAGTGCTTGGGAATAGTTAGGATGGCACCAAAATTTCTAGCCTGCCAAATCTATGTTTCGTGACAAAATACCTGGTAAAATACGTAGGAAAATCCATTGGAGGAAAATTCCACTTGGGGTTAGGGTTCGGTCACCATAAATCTAAAGGGGAAAATGGACAATGCCAAAAAACGTGGCGTTCTTGGGTATGGTTAGCAGATCACTGACTTTTCAAGCCTGCCCTATCTATGTTTCCTGGTAAAATACATGGGAAAATCCCACTGGAGGAAAATTCCGCTTAGGATTAGGGTTAGGTCAACATAAACTCATAGAGCAAAATGGACATTGCCAACTAACTCGGAGTGCTTGGGTATGGTTAGGAGAGCACTGGCTTTTCTAGGCTGCCCTATATATGTTTCCTGGTAAAATACATGGTAAAATCCCATTGGCAGAAAATTCCACTTAGGGTTAGGGTTAGGTCACCATGAACTCCTAGAGCGAAATGGACATCGCCAACAAATTTGGAGTGCTTGGGTATGGTTAGGATGACACCAACATTTCTAGCCTGCCCTATCTACGTTTCCTGGTAAAATGCAAGGCAAAATCCCATTAGGGGAAAATTCGAATTAGGGTTTGGGTTTGGTAATCATGAACTCATATAGAAAAATGGTCATCGCAAGTTAATTCAGAGTGCACGGGTATGGTGAAGAGGGCACTGACTTTCCTAGCCTGCCCTATAGATGTTTCCTGGTAAAACACATTGGAAAATCCATTGGAGGAAAATTCGACTTAGTGTTAGGGTTAGGTCACCATGAACTCATACAGCGAAATGAACATCGCCAACAAATTCAGAGTGCTTGGGAATAGTTAGGATGGCACCAAAATTTCTAGCATGCCAAATCTATGTTTCCTGGTAAAATACGTAGGAAAATCCATTGGAGGAAAATTCCACTTAGGGTTAGGGTTAGGTCACCATAAATTTAGAGGGGAAAATGGACATTGCCAAAAAACTCGGAGTGCTTGGGTATGGTTACTAGAGCACTGGCTTTTCTAGCCTGCCCTATTTAGGTTTCCTGGTAAAATACATAGGAAAATCCCACTGGAGTAAAATTCCAGTTAGGGTTAGGGTTAGGTCACCATAAACTTATAGAGCAAAATGGACATTGCCAACTAACTTGGAGTGTTATGGTATGGTTATGAGGGCAGCAACTTTTCATTCCTACCTTATCTATGTTTCCTGGTAAAATGCATGGGAAAATCCCATTGGAGGGAAATTTCACTTAGGGTTACGGTTAGGTGACCATTAGTGTCTAGAGCAAAATGGACATCGCCAACAAATTCGTAGTGCTTAGTTATGGTGAGGAGGGCACCAACTTTTCTATCCTACCCTATCTATGTTTCCTGGTAAAATACATGGGAAAATCTCATTGGCAGAAAATTCCACTTAGGGTTAGGGTTAGGTCACCATGAACTCCTAGAGTGAAATGGACATCGCCAACAAATTCGGAGTGCTTGGGTATGGTTAGGATGGCACAGAAATTTCTAGCCTGCCCTATTGATGTTTCTTGGTAAAATGCATGGGAAAATCCCATTGGTGGAAAATTTCACTTAGGGTTTGGGTTAGGTCATCATGAACTCATACAGCAAAATGGTCATCGCCAGCAAATTCAGAGTGCAGGGGTATGTTGAAGAGGGCACTGACTTTCCAACCATGCCCTATCGATGTTTCCTGGTAAAACACATGGGAAAATTCATTGGAGGAAATTTCCACTTAGGGTTAGGGTTAGGTCACCATAAATTTAGAGGGGAAAATGGACATTGCCAAAAAACTCGGAGTGCTTGGGTATGGTTACTAGAGCACTGGCTTTTCTAGCCTGCCCTATTTAGGTTTCCTAGTAAAATACATAGGAAAATCCCACTGGAGTAAAATTCCAGTTAGGGTTAGGGTTAGGTCACCATAAACTTATAGAGCAAAATGGACATTGCCAACTAACTTGGAGTGTTATGGTATGGTTATGAGGGCAGCAACTTTTCATTCCTACCTTATCAATGTTTCCTGGTAAAATGCATGGGAAAATCCCATTGGAGGGAAATTTCACTTAGGGTTACGGTTAGGTGACCATTAGTGTCTAGAGCAAAATGGACATCGCCAACAAATTCGTAGTGCTTAGTTATGGTGAGGAGGGCACCAACTTTTCTATCCTACCCTATCTATGTTTCCTGGTAAAATACATGGGAAAATCTCATTGGCAGAAAATTCCACTTAGGGTTAGGGTTAGGTCACCATGAACTCGTAGAGTGAAATGGACATCGCCAACAAATTCGGAGTGCTTGGGTATGGTTAGGATGGCACATAAATTTCTAGCCTGCCCTATTGATGTTTCTTGGTAAAATGCATGGGAAAATCCCATTGGTGGAAAATTTCACTTAGGGTTTGGGTTAGGTCATCATGAACTCATACAGCAAAATGGTCATCGCCAGCAAATTCAGAGTGCAGGGGTATGTTGAAGAGGGCACTGACTTTCCAACCATGCCCTATCGATGTTTCCTGGTAAAACACATGGGAAAATTCATTGGAGGAAATTTCCACTTAGGGTTAGGGTTAGGTCACCATAACCTTAAAGGGGAAATGGACATTGCCAACAAAATCGGAGTGCTTGGGTACGGTGAGGAGAGCACTGTCTTTTCTAGCCTGTCCTATCTATGTTTCCTGATAAAATACATGGGAAAATCCCATTGGTTAGTTAGTTGGCAATGTCCATTTTGCTCTATGAGTTTATGTTGACCTAACCCTAACCCTAAGTGGAATTTTCCTCCAATGGGATTTTCCATGTATTTTGCCAGGAAACATAGATTTGGCAGGCTAGAAATTTTGGTGCCATCCTAACTATTCCCAAGCACTCTGAATTTGTTGGCGATGTTCATTTCGCTGTATGAGTTCATGGTGACCTAACCCTAACACTAAGTCGAATTTTCCTCCAATGGATTTTCCAATGTGTTTTACCAGGAAACATCTATAGGGCAGGCTAGGAAAGTCAGTGCTCTCTTCACCATACCCGTGCACTCTGAATTAACTTGCGATGACCATTTTTCTATATGAGTTCATGATTACCAAACCCAAACCCTAATTCGAATTTTCCCCTAATGGGATTTTGCCTTGCATTTTACCAGGAAACGTAGATAGGGCAGGCTAGAAATGTTGGTGTCATCCTAACCATACCCAAGCACTCCAAATTTGTTGGCGATGTCCATTTCGCTGTATAAGTTCATGGTGACCTAACCCTAACACTAAGTGGAATTTTCCTCCAATGGACTTTCCCATGTTTTTTACCAGGAAACATCGATAGTGCAGGCTAGAAAAGTCAGTGCCCTCCTCACCATAAAAAAGCACTCCGAATTTGTTGGCGATGTCCATTTCGCTCTAGGAGTTCATGGGGACCTAACCCTAACCCTAAGTGGAATTTTCCTCCAAAGGGATTTTCCCATGTATTCTACCAGGAAACATAGATAGGGTAGGATAGAAAAGTTGGTGGCCTCCTAACCATACCCAAGCACTCCGAGTTAGTTGGCAATGTCCATTTTGCTGTATGAGTTTATGTTAACCTAAACCTAACCCTAAGCGGAATTTTCCTCCAATGGGATTTTCCCATGTATTTTACTAGGAAATATAGATAGGGCAGGCTTGAAAAGCCAGTGCTCTGTTCACCATACCTAAGAACTCCGAGTTTGTTGGCAATGTCCATTTTCCCCTTTACGTTTATGGTGATCTAACCCTAACCCTAAGTGGAATTTTCCTCCAATGGATTTTCCCATGTATTTTGCCAGGAAACATAGATTTGGCAGGCTAGAAATTTTGGTGCTATCCTAACTATTCCCAAGCACTCCCAATATATTGGCGATGTCCATTTTGCTGTATGAGTTCATGGTGACCTAACCCTAACCCTAAGTGGAATTTTCCTCCAATGTGATTTTTCAAAGTATTTTACCAGGAAACATACATAGGGTAGGATAGAAATTTCTGTACCATCCTAACCATACCCAAGCATTCCGAATTTGTTGGCGATGTCCATTTTGCTGCATGAATTCATGGTGAACTAACCCTAACCCTAAGTGGAATTTTCCTCCAATGAATTTTCCCATGTGTTTTACCAGGAAACATCAATAGAGAGACTAGAAATTTCTGTGCCATCCTAACCATACCCAAGCACTCCGAATTTGTTGGCAATGTCCATTTCGCTCTATGAGTTTATGGTGACCTAACCCTAACCCTAAGTGGAATTTTCCGCCAATGGGATTTTCCCATGTATTTTACAAGGAAACATAGGGTAGGATAGAAAATTTGGTGCCCTCCTAACTATACCCAAGCACTCCGAGTTAGTTGGCAATGTCCATTTTGCCCTATGAGTTTATGGTGACCTAACCCTAAGTGGAATTTTCCTCCAAAGGATTTTCCCATGCATTTTGCCAGGAAACATAGATTTGGCAGGCTAGAAATTTTGGTGCCATCCTAATTATTCCCAAGCACTCCGAGTTAGTTGGCAATGTCCATTTTGCTC
This sequence comes from Crotalus tigris, assembly GCF_016545835.1. Taxonomy (NCBI): domain Eukaryota; kingdom Metazoa; phylum Chordata; class Lepidosauria; order Squamata; family Viperidae; genus Crotalus; species Crotalus tigris. The sequence goes on from NW_024097917.1 coordinate 97,698, forward strand.
TATGACTTTATGGTGACCTAACCCTAAGTGGAATTTTCCTCCAAAGGATTTTCCCATGCATTTTGCCAGGAAACATAGATTTGGCAGGCTAGAAATTTTGGTGCCATCCTAATTATTCCGAAGCACTCCCAATTTGTTGGCGATGTCCATTTTGCTGTATGAGTTCATGGTGACCTAACCCTAACACTAAGTGGAATTTTCCTCCAATGGACTTTCCCATGTTTTTTAGCAGGAAACATTGAAGGGGCAGGCTAGAAAAGTCAGTGCCCTCCTCACCATAAAAAAGCACTATGAATTTGTTGACGATGTCCATTTTGCTCTAGGAGTTCATGGTGACCTAACCCTAATCCTAAGTGGAATTTTCCGCCAATGGGATTTTCCCTTGTGTTTTACCAGGGAACATCGATAGGGCAGGCAAGGATAGTCAGTGCCCTCTTCACCATACCCGTGTACTCTAGGAGTTGATGATTACCAAACCCAAACCCTAATTGGAATTTTCCCCTAATGGGATTTTCCCTTGCATTTTACCAGGAAACCTAGATAGGGCAGGCTAGAAATGTTGGTGCCCTCCTCACCATAACTAAGCACTACCAATTTGTTGGCGATGTCTATTTTGCTCTAGACACTAATGGTGACCTAACCCTAACCCTAAGTGGAATTTTCTGCAATGGGATTTTCCCATGTATTTTACCAGGTAACATAGATAGGGCAGGCTAGAAAAGCCAGTGCTCTCCTAATCATACCGAAGCACTCGGAGTTAGTTGGCAATGTCCATTTTGCTCTATGAGTTTATGTTGACCTAACCGTAACCCTAAGTGGAATTTTCCGCCCATGGAATTTTCCCATGTATTTTACAAGGAAACATAGGGTAGGATAGAAAATGTGGTGCCCTCCTAACCACACCCAAGCACTCCGAGTTAGTTGGCAATGTCCATTTTGCCCTATGAGTTTATGGTGACCTAACCCTAACCCTAAGTGGAATCTTCCTCCGATGGTTTTTCCCATGTATTTTATCAGGAAACATAGATTTGGCAGGCTAGAAATTTTGGTGCCGTCCTAACTATTCCCAAGCACTCCGAATTTGTTGGCGATGTCCATTTTGCTGTATGAGTTCATGGTGACCTAACCCTAACACTAAGTGGAATTTTCCTCCAATGGATTTTCCCATGTGTTTTACCAGGAAACATCGATAGTGCAGGCTAGAAAAGTCAGTGCCCTGCTCATCATAAAAAAGCACTACGAATTTGTTGATAATGTCCATTTTGCTCTAGGAGTTCATGGTGACCTAACCCTAACCCTAAGTGGAATTTTCTGCCAATGGGATTTTCCCATGTATTTTACCAGGAAACATAGATAGGGTAGGATAGAGATTTCTGTACCATCCTAACCATACCCAAGCACTCCGAATTTGTTGGCGATGTCCATTTCACTCTAGGAGTTCATGGGGACCTAACCGTAACCCTAAGTGGAATTTTCCTCCAATGGGATTTTCCCATGTATTCTACCAGGAAACATAGATAGGGTAGGATAGAAAAGTTAGTGCCCTCCTAACCATACCCAAGCACTCCGAGTTAGTTGGCAATGTCCATTTTGCTCTATGAGTTTATGTTGACCTAAACCTAACCCTAAGTGGAATTTTCCTCCAATGGATTTTCCCATGTATTTTGCCACGAAACATAGATTTGGCAGGCTAGAAATTTTGGTGCTATCCTAACTATTCCCAAGCACTCCCAATTTGTTGGCGATGTCCATTTTACTGTATGAGTTCATGGTGACCTAACCCTAACACTAAGTGGAATTTTCCTCCAATGGATTTTCCTATGTGTTTTACCAGGGAACATCGATAGGGCAGGCAACTAAAGTCAGTGCCCTCTTCACCATACCTGTGAACTCTAAATTTGCTGGCGATGACCATTTTGCTCTAGGAGTTCATGGTGACCTAACCCTAACCCTAAGTGGAATTTTCTGCGAATGGGATTATTCCATGTATTTTAAGAGGAAACATAGATAGGGTAGGATAGAAAAGTTGGTGCCCTCCTAACCATACCCAAGGACTCCGAGTTTGTTGGCAATGTCCATTTTCCCCTTTAAGTTTATGGTGACCTAACCCTAACCCTAAGTGGAATTTTCCTCCAATGGATTTTCCCATGTATTTTGCCAGGAAACATAGATTTGGCAGGCTAGAAATTTTGGTGCTATCCTAACTATTCCCAAGCACTCCCAATTTGTTGGCGATGTCCATTTTGCTGTATGAGTTCATGGTGACCTAACCCTAACACTAAGTGGAATTTTCCTCCAATGGATTTTCCCATGTGTTTTAGCAGGAAACATCGATAGTGCAGGCTAGAAAAGTCAGTGCACTGCTCATCATAAAAAGGCACTACGAATTTGTTGACAATGTCCATTTTGCTCTAGGAGTTCATGGTGACCTAACCCTAATCCTAAGTGGAATTTTCCGCCAATGGGATTTTCCCTTGTGTTTTACCAGGGAACATCGATAGGGCATGCAACGAAGGTCAGTGCCTTCTTCACCATACCTGTGTACTCTGAATTTGCTGGCAATGACCATTTTGCTCTAGGAGTTCATGGTGACCTAACCCTAACCCTAAGTGGAATTTTCTGCGAATGGGATTATTCCAGGTATTTTACCAGGAAACATAGATAGGATAGGATAGTAAAGTTGGTGCCCTCCTAACCATACCCAAGGACTCCGAGTTTGTTGGCAATGTCCATTTTCCCCTTTAAGTTTATGGTGACCTAACCCTAACCCTAAGTGGAATTTTCCTCCAATGGATTTTCCCATGTATTTTGCCAGGAAACATAGATTTGGCAGGCTAGAAATTTTGGTGCTATCCTAACTATTCCCAAGCACTCCCAATTTGTTGGCGATGTCCATTTTGCTGTATGAGTTCATGGTGACCTAACCCTAACACTAAGTGGAATTTTCCTCCAATGGATTTTCCGATGTGTTTTACCAGGAAACATCGATAGTGCAGGCTAGAACAGTCAGTGCCCTCCTCACCATAAAAAAGCACTACGAATTTGTTGACAATGTCCATTTTGCTCTAGGAGTTCATGGTGATGTAACCTTAATCCTAAGTGGAATTTTCCGCCAATGGGATTTTCCCTTGTGTTTTACCAGGGAACATCGATAGGGCAGGCAACGAAAGTCAGTGCCCTCTTCACCATACCTGTGTACTCTGAATTTGCTGGCGATGACGATTTTGCTCTAGGAGTTCATGGTGACCTAACCCTCACCCTAAGTGGAATTTTCTGCGAATGGACATTGCCAACAAACTCGGAGTCCTTGGGTATGGTTAGGAGGGCACCAACTTTTCTATGGATTTTCCCATGTATTTTGTCACGAAACATAGATTTGGCAGGCTAGAAATTTTGGTGCCATCCTAACTATTCCCAAGCACTCCGAATTTGTTGGCGATGTCCATTTTGCTGTATGAGTTCATGGTGACCTAACCCTAACACTAAGTGGAATTTTCCTCCAATGGATTTTCCCATGTGTTTTACCAGGAAACATCCATAGTGCAGGCTAGAACAGTCAGTGCCTTCCTCACCATAAAAAAGCACTATGAATTTGTTGACAATGTCCATTTTGCTCTAGGAGTTCATGGTGACCTAACCCAAATCCTAAGTGAAATTTTCCACCAATGGGATTTTCCCATGCATTTTACCAGGAAACATCAATAGGGTAGGCTAGAAATTTCTGTGCCTTCCTAACCATACTCAAGCACTCCAAGTTAGTTGGCAATGTCCATTTTGCTCTCTGAGTTCATGTTGACCTAACCCTAACCCTAAGTGGAATTTTCTGCGAATGGGATTTTCCCATGTATTTTACCAGGAAACATAGATAGGGTAGGATAGAAAAGTTGGTGCCCTCCTAACCATACCCAAGGACTCCGAGTTTGTTGGCAATGTCCATTTCCCTCTTTAATTTTATGGTGACCTAACCCTAACCCTAAGTGAAATTTATCCTCCAATGGATTTTCCCATGTGTTTTACCAGGAAACATAGATTTGGCAGGCTTGGAATTTTGGTGCCATCCTAACTATTCTGAAGCACTGCGAATTTGGTGGCGATGTCCATTTTGCTGTATGAGTTTATGTTGAGCTAACTCTAACCCTAAGTGGAATTTTCCTCCAATGGGATTTTCCCATGTATTTTACCAGGAAACATAGATAGGGCAGGCTAGAAATGATAGTGCTCTCCTAACGGTACCCATGCTAGAAATTTTGGTGCCATCCTAACCCAAACCCCAAGAGGAATTTTCCGACAATGGGATTTTCCCATGCATTTCACCAGGAAATATAGATTGGGCAGGCTAGAAATTTCTATGACATCCTAACCATACCCAAGCACTCCAAGTTAGTTGGCAATGTGTATTTTGCTCTATGAGTTTATGGTGACCTAACCCTAACCCTAAGTGGAATTTTCTGCAATGGGATTTTCCTATATATTTTACCAGGTAACATAGATAGGGCAGGCTAGAAAAGCCAGTGCTCTCCTAATCATACCCAAGCACTCGGAGTTAGTTGGCAATGTCCATTTTGCTCTATGAGTTTATGTTGACCTAACCCTAACCCTAAGTGGAATTTTCCTCCAATGGGATTTTCCCATGTATACCACTTAGGGTTGGGGTTAGGTCACCATGAACACATACAGCAAAATGGACATCGCCAACAAATTCAGAGTGCTTGAGAATAGTTAGGATGGCACCAAAATTTCTAGCCTGCCTAATCTATGTTTCCTGGTAAAATACATGGGAAGATCCATTGGAGCAAAATTCCACTTATGGTTAGGGTTAGTTCACCATGAACTCCAAGAGCGAAAGGGACATTGCCAACAAACTCAGAGTCCTTGGGTATGGTTAGGATGACACCAACATTTCTAGCCTGCCCTGTTTCCTGGTAAAATGCAAGGGAAAATCCCATTAGGGGAAAATTCCAATTAGGGTTTGGGTTTGGTAATCATGAACTCATATAGAAAAATGGTCATCTCCAGTTAATTCGGAGTGCACGGGTAAGGTGAAGACGGCACTGACTTTTCTAGCCTGCCCTATCGATGTTTCCTGGAAAAACACATGGGAAAATCCATTGCAGGAAAATTCCACTTAGGGTTAGGGTTAGTTCACCATGAACTCATACAGCGAAATGAACATCGCCAACAAATTCGGAGTGCATAGGAATAGTTAGGATGGCACCAAAATTTCTAGCATGCCAAATCTATGTTTCCTGGTAAAATACGTAGGAAAATCCATTGGAGGAAAATTCCACTTAGGGTTAGGGTTAGGTCACCATAAACTTACAGGGAAAAATGGACATTGCCAACAAACTCGGAGTGCTTGGGTATGGTTACGAGAGCACTGGCTTTTCTAACCTGCCTGACCTATGTTTCCTGGTAAAATACATAGGAAAATCCCATTGGAGGAAAATTCCACTTACGGTTAGGGTTAGGTCACCATAAACTCATAGAGCAAAATACACATTGCCAACTAACTTGGAGTGCTTGGGTATGGTTAGGATGTCATAGAAATTTCTAGCCTGCCCAATCTATATTTCCTGGTGAAATGCATGGGAAAATCCCATTGTCGGAAAATTTCTCTTGGGGTTTGGGTTAGGATGGCACCAAAATTTCTAGCCTGCACTATCGATGTTTCCTGGTAAAACACATGGGAAAATCCATTGGAGGAAAATTCCACTTAGTGTTAGGGTTAGGTCAACATAAACTCATAGAGCAAAATGGACATTGCCAACTAACTCGGAGTGCTTGGGTATGATTAGGAGAGCACTGGCTTTTCTAGCCTGCCCTATCTATGTTTCTTGGTAAAATACATGGGAAAATCCCATTGGCAGAAAATTCCACTTAGGGTTAGGGTTAGGTCACACTGAACTCCTAGAACGAAATGGACATCGCCAACAAATTCGGAGTGCTTGGGTATGGTTAGGACGGCACAGAAATTTCTAGCCTGCCCAATCTACAGTTCCTGGTCAAATACATGGGAAAAACCATCGGAGGAAGATTCCACTTACGGTTAGGGTTAGGTCACCATAAACTCATACGGCAAAATGGACATTGCCAAATAACTCGGAGTGCTTGGGTATGGTGAGGAGGGCACAGAAATTTCTAGCCTGCCCTATCGATGTTTCCTGGTAAAATGCATGGGAAAATCCATTAGAGGAAAATTTCACTTAGGGTTATGGTTAGGTGACAATGAACTTAAAGGGGAAAATGGACATTGCCAACAAACTCGGAGTGCTTGGGTATGGTTAGCAGAGCACTGACTTTTCTAGCCTGCCCTATTGATGTTTCCTGGTAAAATGCATGGGAAAATCCCATTGGTGGAAAATTTCACTTAGGGTTTGGGTTAGGTCATCATGAACTCATACAGCAAAATGGTCATCGCCAGCAAATTCAGAGTGCAGGGGTATGGTGAAGAGGGCACTGACTTTCCAACCATGCCCTTTCGATGTTTCCTGGTAAAACACATGGGAAAATTCATTGGAGGAAAATTCCACTTAGGGTTAGGGTTAGGTCACCATAAACTCATAGAGCAAAATACACATTGCCAACTAACTTGGAGTGCTTGGGTATGGTTAGGATGTCATAGAAATTTCTAGCCTGCCCAATCTATATTTCCAATGAAATGCATGGGAAAATCCCATTGTCGGAAAATTCCTCTTGGGGTTTGGGTTAGGATGGCACCAAAATTTCTAGCCTGCACTATCGATGTTTCCTGGTAAAACACATGGGAAAATCCATTGGAGGAAAATTCCACTTAGTGTTAGGGTTAGGTCAACATAAACTCATAGAGCAAAATGGACATTGCCAACTAACTCGGAGTGCTTGGGTATGGTTAGGAGAGCACTGACTTTTCTAGCCTGCCCTATTGATGTTTCCTGGTCAAATACATGGGAAAAACCATCGGAGGAAGATTCCACTTACGGTTAGGGTTAGGTCACCATGAACTCATACAGCAAAATGGACATCGCCAACTAACTCGGAATGCTTGGGAATAGTTAGGATGGCACCAAAATTTCTAGCCTGCCAAATCTATGTTTCCTGGTAAAATACGTAGGAAAATCCATTGGAGGAAAATTCTACTTAGGGTTAGGTCAACATAAAGTCATAGAGCAAAATGGACATTGCGAACAATCTCGGAGTGCTTGGCTATGGTTAGGAGAGCACTGGCTTTTCTAGCCTGCCCTACTATGTTTCCTGGTAAAACACATGGGAAAATACATTGGAGGAAAATTCCACTTCGTGTTAGGGTTAGGTCACCATGAACTCATACAGCAAAATGGACATTGCCAACAAATTCGGAGTGTTTTGGAATAGTTAGGATGGCACCAAAATTTCTAGCCTGCCAAATCAATGTTTCCTGGTAAAACACATGGGAAAATCAATTGGAGGAAAATTCCACTTCGTGTTAGGGTTAGGTCACCATGAACTCATACAGCAAAATGGACATTGCCAACAAATTCGGAGTGTTTGGGAATAGTTAGGATGGCACCAAAATTTCTAGCCTGCCAAATCAATGTTTCCTGGTAAAATACATGGGAAAATCCATTGGAGGAAAATTCCACTTAGGGTTAGGGTTAGGTCACCATAAACTTAAAGGGGAAAATGGACATTGCCAACTAACTCGCAGTGCTTGGGTATGGTTAGGAGGGCACCAAATTTTCTATCCTACCCTATGTTTCCTGGTAAAATACATGGGAAAATCCCATTGGCAGAAAATTCCACTTAGGGTTAGGGTTAGGTCACCATGATCTCCTAGAGCGAAATGGACATTGCCAACAAATTCGGAGTGCTTGGGTATGGTTAGGACGGCACAGAAATTTCAAGTCTGCCCTATTGATGTTTCCTGGTAAAATGCATGGGAAGAACCCATTGTCGGAAAATTCCACTTAGTGTTAGGGTTAGGTCACCATGAACTCCTAGAGCAAAATGGACATCGTCAACAAATTCGTGGTGCTTTTTTATGGTGAGCACTGGCTTTTCTAGCCTGCCCTATCTATGTTTCCTGGTAAAATACATGGGAAAATCCCATTGGAGGAAAATCCCACTTAGGGTTACGTCAACATAAACTCATAGAGCAAAATGGAAATTGCCAACTAACTCGGAGTGATTGCATATGGTTAGGAGGGCACCAACTTTTCTATCCTACAGTATCTATGTTTCCTGGTAAAATACATGGGAAAATCCCATTGGCAGAAAATTCCACTTAGGGTTAGGGTTAGGGTTAGGTCACCATGAACTCCTAGAGTGAAATGGACAACGCCAACAAATTCGGAGTGCTTGGGTATGGTTAGGATGGCACAGAAATTTCTAGCCTGCCCTATTGATGTTTCCTGGTAAAATGCATGGGAAAATCCCTTTGGTGGAAAATTTCACTTAGGGTTTGGGTTAGGTCATCATGAACTCATACAGCAAAATGGTCATCGCCAGCAAATTCAGAGTGCAGGGGTATGGTGAAGAGGGCACTGACTTTCCAACCATGCCCTATCGATGTTTCCTGGTAAAACTCATGGGAAAATTCTTTGGAGGAAATTTCCACTTAGGGTTAGGGTTAGGTCACCATAACCTTAAAGGGGAAAATGGACATTGCCAACAAACTCGGAGTGCTTGGGTACGGTTAGGAGAGCACTGTCTTTTCTAGCCTGTCCTATCTATGTTTCCTGATAAAATACATGGGAAAATCCCATTGGAGGAAAATTCCACTTAGGGTTAGAGTTAGCTCAACGTAAACTCATACAGCAAAATAATCCCATTGGCAGAAAATTCCACTTAGGGTTAGGGTTAGGTCACGATGAACTCCTAGAGCAAAATGGTCATCGCCAGCAAATTCAGAGTACCCAGGTATGGTGAAGATAGGGCATTTTGCCCTAGGACTTTCCCATGTATTTTTCCAGGAAACATAGATATGGTAGGATAAAAAAGTTGGTGCCCTCCTAACCATAACCAAGCACTCCGAGTTAGTTGGCAATGTCCATTTTGTTCTATGAGTTTATGTTGACCTAACCCTAACCCTAATTAGAATTTTCCTCCAATGGGATTTTCCCATGTATTTTACCAGGAAACATAGATAAGGTAGGAATGAAAAGTTGCTGCCCTCCTAACCATACCCAAGCACTCGGAGTTAGTTGGCAATGTCCATTTTGCTCTATGAGTTTATGTTGACCTAACCCTAACCCTAAGTGGAATTTTCCTCCAATGGGATTTTCCCATGTATTTTTCCAGGAAACATAGATTTGGCAGGTAGAAATTTTGGTGCCATCCTAACTATTCCCAAGCATTCCTAATTTGTTGGCGATGTCCATTTTGCTGTATGAGTTCATGGTGACCTAACCCTAACACTAAGTGGAATTTTCCTCCAATGGACTTTCCCATGTTTTTTACCAGGAAACATCGATAGTGCAGGCTAGAAAAGTCAGTGCCCTCCTCACCATAAAAAAGCACTACGAATTTGTTGGAGATGTCCATTTCGCTCTAGGAGTTCATGGTGACCTAACCCTAACCCTAAGAGGAATTTTCTGCCAATGTGATTTTTCAATGTATTTTACCAGGAAACATACATAGGGTAGGATAGATAAGTTGGTGCCCTCCTAACCATACCCAAGCAGTTTGAGTTAGTTGGCAATGTCCATTTTGCTCTATGAGTTTATGCTGACATAACCCTAACCCTAAGTGGATTTTTCCTCCAATGGATTATCCCATGTATGTTACCAGGAAACATAGATTTGGCAGGCTAGAAATCCTAACTATTCCCAAGCAATCCGAATTTGTTGGCGATGTCCATTTTGCTGTATGAATTCATCGTGAACTAACCCTAACCCTAAGTGGAATTTTCCGCCAATGGGATTTTCCCACGTATTTTACCAGGAAACATAGATAGGGCAGGCTAGAAAAGTCAGTGCCCTCCTCACCATAAGTAAGCACTGCAAATTTGTTGGCGATGTCCATTTTGCTCTAGACAGTAATGGTGATCTAACCCTAACCCTAAGGGGAAATTTCCTCCAATGGGATTTTCCCATGTATTTTACCAGGAAACATAGATAAGGTAGGAATGAAAAGTTGCTACCCTCCTAACCATACCCAAGCACTCCAAGTTAGTTGGCAATGTCCATTTTCCCCTCTAAGTTCATTGTGACCTAACCCTAACCCTAAGTGGAATTTTCTGCCAATGGGATTTTCCCATGTATTTTACCAGGAAACATAGATAGGGTAGGATAGAAATTTCTGTACCATCCTAACCATACCCAAGCACTCCGAATTTGTTGGCGATGTCCATTTCACTCTAGGAGTTCATGGGGACCTAAACCTAACCCTAAGTGGAATTTTCCTCCAATTTGATTTTCCCATGTATTCTACCAGGAAACATAGATAGGGTAGGATAGAAAAGTTGGTGCCCTCCTAACCATACCCAAGCACTCCGAGTTGGTTGGCAATGTCCATTTTCCCCTCTAAGTTCATGGTGACCTAACCCTAACCCTAAGTGGAATTTTCTGCCAATGGGATTTTCCCACGTATTTTACTAGTAAATATAGATAGGGCAGGCTTGAAAAGCCAGTGCTCTGCTCACCATACCCAAGCACTCCGAATTTGTTGGCGATGTCCATTTCACACTAGGAGTTCATGTGGACCTAACCCTAACTCTACGTGGAATTTTCCTCCAATGGATTTTCCCATGTATTTTGCCACGAAACATAGATTTGGCAGGCTAGAAATAACTATTCCCAAGCACTCCGAATTTGTTGGCGATGTCCATTTTGCTGTATGAGTTCATGGTGACATAACCCTAACACTAAGTGGAATTTTCCTCCAATGGATTTTCCAATGTGTTTTACCAGGAAACATCGATAGTGCAGGCTAGAACAGTCAGTGCCCTCCTCACCATAAAAAAGCACTACGAATTTGTTGACAATGTCCATTTTGCTCTAGGAGTTCATGGTGACCTAACCCTAATCCTAAGTGGAATTTTCCGCCAATGGGATTTCCCCTTGTGTTTTACCAGGGAACATCGATAGGGCAAGCAACGAAAGTCAGTGCCCTCTTCACCATACCTGTGTACTCTGAATTTGCTGGCGATGACCATTTTGCTCTAGGAGTTCATGGTGACCTAACCCTAACCCTAAGTGGAATTTTCTGCGAATGGGATTATTCCATGTATTTTACCAGGAAACATAGATAGGGTAGGATAGAAAAGTTGGTGCCCTCCTAACCATACCCAAGGACTCCGAGTTTGTTGGCAATGTCCATTTTCCCCTTTAAGTTTATGGTGACCTAACCCTAAGTGGAATTTTCCTCCAATGGATTTTCACATGTATTTTGCCAGGAAACATAGATTTGGCAGGCTAGAAATTTTGGTGCTATCCTAACTATTCTCAAGCACTCCCAATTTGTTGGCGATGTCCATTTTGCTGTATGAGTTCATGGTGACCTAACCCTAACACTAAGTGGAATTTTCCTCCAATGGATTTTCCCATGTCTTTTACCAGGAAACATCGATAGTGCAGGCTAGAAAAGTCAGTGCCCTGCTCATCATAAAAAGGCACTACGAATTTGTTGACAATGTCCATTTTGCTCTAGGAGTTCATGGTGACCTAACCCTAATCCTAAGTGGAATTTTCCGCCAATGGGATTTTCCCTTGTGTTTTACCAGGGAACATCGATAGGGCAGGGAACGAAAGTCAGTGCCTTCTTCACCATACCTGTGTACTCTGAATTTGCTGGCGATGATCATTTTGCTCTAGGAGTTCATGGTGACCTAACCCTAACCCTAAGTGGAATTTCCTGCCAATGGGATTTTCCCATGTATTTTACCAGGAAACATAGATAGGGTAGGATAGAAATTTCTGTACCATCCTAACCATACCCAAGCACTCCGAATTTGTTGGCGATGTCGATTTCACTCTAGGAGTTCATGGGGACCTAACCCTAACCCTAAGTGGAATTTTCCTCCAATGGATTTTCCCATGTGTTTTACCAGGAAACATCGATAGTGCAGGCTAGAACAGTCAGTGCCCTGCTCATCATAAAAAAGCACTACGAATTTGTTGACAATGTCCATTTTGCTATAGGAGTTCATGGTGACCTAAACCTAACCCTAAGTGGAATTTTCTGCCAATGGGATTTTCCCATGTATTTTACTAGGAAATATAGATAGGGCAGGCTTGAAAAGCCAGTGCTCTGCTCACCATACCCAAACACTCCGAATTTGTTGGCGATGTCCAATTCACTCTAGGAGTTCATGTGGACCTAACCCTAACCGTAAGTCGAATTTTCCTCCAATGGATTTTCCCATGTATTTTGCCACGAAAAATAGATTTGGCAGGCTAGAAATTTTGGTGCCATCCTAACTATTCCCAAGCACTCCGAATTTGTTGGCGATGTCCATTTTGCTGTATGAGTTTATGTTGAGCTAACTCTAACCCTAAGTGGAATTTTCCTCCAATGGGATTTTCCCATGCATTTTACCAGGAAACATCAATAGGGCAGGCTAGAAATTTCTGTGCCTTCCTAACCATACTCAAGCACTCCAAGTTAGTTGGCAATGTACATTTTGCTCTATGAGTTTATGGTGACTTAACCCTAACCCTAAGTGAAATATTACTCCAATGGGATTTTCCTTTGTATTTTACCAGGAAACATAGATAGGGTAGGATAGAAATTTCTGTACCATCCTAACCGTACCCAAGCACTGCAAATTTGTTGGCGATGTCCATTTCACTCTAGGGGTTCATGGGGACCTAACCCTAACCCTAAGTGGAATTTTCCTCCAATGGGATTTTCCCATGTATTCTACCAGGAAACATAGATAGGGTAGGATAGAAAAGTTGGTGCCCTCCTAACCATACCCAAGCACTCCGAGTTTGTTGGCAATGTCCATTTTCCCCTCTAAGTTCATGGTGACCTAAGCCTAACCCTAAGTGGAATTTTCTGCCAATGGGATTTTCCCATGTGTTCTACCAGGAAACATAGATAGGGTAGGATAGAAAAGTTGGTGGCCTCCTAACCATACCCAAGCACTCCGAGTTAGTTGGCAATGTCCATTTTGCTCTATGGGTTTATGTTGACCTAAACCTAACCCTAAGCGGAATTTTCCTCCAATGGGATTTTCCCATGTATTTTACTAGGAAATATAGATAGGGCAGGCTTGAAAAGCCAGTGCTCTGCTCACCATACCTAAGCACTCCGAGTTTGTTGGCAATGTCAATTTTCCCCTTTAAGTTTATGGTGACCTAACCCTAACACTAAGTGGAATTTTCCTCCAATGGATTTTCCCATGTGTTTTACCAGGAAACATCGATAGTGCAGGCTAGAACAGTCAGTGCCTCCTCACCATAAAAAAGCACTACGAATTTGTTGACAATGTCCATTTTGCTCTATGAGTTTATGGTGACCTAACCCTAACCCTAAGTGAAATATTACTCCAATGGGATTTTCCTATGTATTTTACCAGGAAACATACATAGGGCAGGCTAGAAAAGCCAGTGTGTCGTAACCAGAAGCAAGCACTCTGAGTTTGTTGGCAATGTCCATTTTCCCCTCTAAGTTTATGGTGACCTAACCCTACCCCTAAGTGGAATTTTGCTCCAATGGATTTTCCCATGTATTTTACCAGGAAACAGAGATTTGGCAGGCTAGAAATTTTGGTCCCTTCCTAACTAATCCCAAGCACTCTGAATTTGGTGGAAATGTTGATTTCGCTGTATGAGTTCCTGGTTAACTAACCCTAACCCTAAGTGGAATTTTCCTCCAATGGATTTTCCCATGTGTTTTTCCAGGAAACATCTATAGGGCAGGCTAGAAACGTCAGTGCCCTCTCCACCATACCCGTGCACTCTGAATTAACTGGCGATGACCATTTTTCTATAAGAGTTCATGATTACCAAACACAAACCCTAATTGGAATTTTCCCCTAATGGGATTTTCCCTTGCATTTTACCAGGAAACGTAGATAGGGCAGGCTAGAAATGTTGGTGCCCTCCTCACTATAACTAAGCACTACGAATTTGTTGGCGATGTCCATTTTGCTCTAGACACCAATGGAGACCTAACCCTAACTCTAAGTGGAATTTTCTGCAATGGGATTTTCCCATGTATTTTACCAGGAAACATAGATAGTGCAGGCTAGAAAAGCCAGTGCTCTCCTAACCATACCCAAGCACTCCGAGTTAGTTGGCAATGTCCATTTTGCTCCATGAGTTTATGTTGACCTAACCCTAATCCTAAGTGGAATTTTCCTCCAATAGGATTTTCCCATTTATTCCACTTAGGGTTAGGGTTAGGTCACCATGAACTCATACAGCAAAATGGACATCGCCAACAAATTCGGAGTGCTTGGGAATAGTTAGGATGGCACCAAAATTTCTAGCCTGCCAAATCTATGTTTCCTGGTAAAACACATGGGAAAATCCATTGGAGGAAAATTCCACTTAGTATTAGGGTTAGGTAACCATGAACTCCTAGAGCGAAAGGGACATTGCCAACAAACTCGGAGTGCTTGGGTTTGATTAGGATGACACCAACATTTCTAGCCTGCCCTATGTACGTTTCCTGGTAAAATTGAAGGGAAAATCACATTAGGGGAAACTTCCAATTAGGGTTTGGGTTGGTAATCATGAACTCATATAGAAAAATGGTCATCGCCAGTTAATCAAGAGTGCACGGGTAAGATGAAGAGGGCACTTACTTTTCTAGCCTGCCCTTTCGATGTTTCCTGGAAAAACACATGGGAAAATCCATTGCAGGAAAATTCCACATAGGGTTAGGGTTAGTTCACCATGAACTCATACAGCGAAATGAACATCGCCAACAAATTCGGAGTGCTTGGGAATAGTTAGGATGGAACCAACATTTCTAGCCTGCCAAATCTATGTTTCCTGGTAAAATACATGGGAAAATCCCATTGGCAGAAAATTCCACTTAGGGTTAGGGTTAGGTCACCATAAACTTAAAGGGGAAAAAAGACATTGCCAAAAAACTCGGAGTGCTTGGGTACGGTTAGGAGAGCAATGTCCATTTCCCCCTTTAGGTTTATGGTGACCTAACCTTAACTCAAGTGGAAATTTCCTCCAATGAATTTTCCCATGTGTTTTACCAGGAAACATCGATAGGGCATGGTTGGAAAGTCAGTGCCCTCTTCATCATACCCCTGCACTCTGAATTTGCTGGCGATGACCATTTTGCTGTATGAGTTCATGATGACCTAAACCAAACCCTAAGTGAAATTTTCCACCAAAGGGATTTTCCCATGCATTTTACCAGGAAACATCAATAGGGCAGGCTAGAAATTTCTGTGCCATCCTAACCATACCCAAGCACTCCGAATTTGTTGGCGATGTCCATTTCACTCTAGGAGTTCATGGTGACCTAACCCTAACCCTAAGTGGAATTTTCTGCCAATGGGATTTTCCCATGTATTTTACCAGGAAACATAGATACTGTAGGATAGAAAAGTTGGTGCCCTCCTAACCATATGCAATCACTCCGAGTTAGTTGGCAATTTCCATTTTGCTCTATGAGTTTATGTTGACGTAACCCTAAGTGGGATTTTCCTCCAATGGGATTTTCCCATGTATTTTACCAGGAAACATAGATAGGGCAGGCTAGAAAAGCCAGTGCTCACCATAAAAAAGCACCACGAATTTGTTGACGATGTCCATTTTGCTCTAGGAGTTCATGGTGACCTAACCCTAACACTAAGTGGAATTTTCCGACAATGGGTTCTTCCCATGCATTTTACCAGGAAACATCAATAGGGCAGACTTGAAATTTCTGTGCCGTCCTAACCATACCCAAGCACTCCGAATTTGTTGGCAATGTCCATTTCGCTCTAGGAGATCATGGTGACCTAACCCTAACCCTAAGTGGAATTTTCTGCCAATGGGATTTTCCCATGTATTTTACCAGGAAACATAGGGTAGGATAGAAAATTTGGTGCCCTCCTAACCATACCCAAGCACTGCGAGTTAGTTGGCAATGTCCATTTTCCCCTTTAAGTTTATGGTGACCTAACCCTAACCCTAAGTGGAATTTTCCTCCAATGGATTTTCCCATGTATTTTACCAGGAAACATTGATTTGGCAGGCTAGAAATTTTGGTGCCATCCTAACTATTCCCAAACATTCCGAATTTGTTGGCAATGTCCATTTTGCTGTATGAGTTCATGGTGACCTAACCCTAACATGAAGTGGAATTTTCCTCCAATGGATTTTCCCATGTGTTTTACCAGGAAACATTGATTTGGCAGGCTAGAAATTTTGGTGCCATCCTAACTATTCCAAAACACTCCGAATTTGTTGGCAATGTCCATTTTGCTCTATGAGTTCATGGTGACCTAACCCTAACACGAAGTGGAATTTTCCTCCAATGTATTTTCCCATGTGTTTTACCAGGAAACATAGTAGGGTAGGCTAGAAAAGCCAGTGCTCTCCTAACCATAGCCAAGCACTCCGAATTTGTTGGCAATGTCCATTTTGCTGTATGAGTTCATGGTGACCTAACCCAAACCCTAAGTGGAATTTTCCTCCAATGGGATTTTCCCATGTGTTTTACCAGGAAACATAGATAGGGCAGTTTAGAAAAGTGAGTTCCTTCCTCACCATAACTAAGCACTACGAATTTGTTGGCGATGTCCATTTTGCTCTAGACACTAATGGTGTCCTAACCATAACCCTATGTGAAATTTTCCTCCAATGGGATTTTCCCATGTATTTTACCAGGAAACATAGATAAGGTAGGAATGAAAAGTTGCTGCCCTCCTAACCATACCATAGCACTCCAAGTTAGTTGGCAATGTCCATTTTGCTCTATGAGTTTATGGTGACCTAACCCTAACCCTAAGTGGAATTTTCCTTCAATGGATTTTCCCATGTATTTTACCAGGAAACATAGATTTGGCAGGCTAGAAATTTTGGTGCCATTCTAACTATTCCCAAGCACTCCGAATTTGTTGGCGATGTCCATTTTGCTGTATGAGTTTAAGTTGACCTAACCCTAAGTGGAATTCTCCTCCAATGGATTTTCCCATGTGTTTTACCAGCAAACATAGATAGGGCAGGCTAAAAAAGTCAGTGCCTTCCTCACCATAACTAAGCACTACGAATTTGTTGGCGATGTCCATTTTGCTCTAGACAGTAATGGTGTCCTAACCATAACCCTAAGTGAAATTTTCCTCCAATGGGATTTTCCCATGTATTTTACCAGGAAACATAGGGTAGGATAGAAAATTTGGTGCCCTCCTAACCATACCCAAGCACTCCGAGTTAGTTGGCAATGTCCATTTTCCCCTTTAAGTTTATTGTGACCTAACCCTAACCCTAAGTGGAATTTTCCTCCAATGGATTTTCCCATGTATTTTACCAGGAAACATTGATTTGGCAGGCTAGAAATTTTGGTGCCATCCTAACTATTCCCAAACATTCCGAATTTGTTGGCAATGTCCATTTTGCTGTATGAGTTCATGGTGACCTAACCCTAACACGAAGTGGAATTTTCCTCCAATGGATTTTCCCATGTGTTTTACCAGGAAACATTGATTTGGCAGGCTAGAAATTTTGGTGCCATCCTAACTATTCCAAAACACTCCGAATTTGTTGGCAATGTCCATTTTGCTGTATGAGTTCATGGTGACCTAACCCTAACACGAAGTGGAATTTTCCTCCAATGTATTTTCCCATGTGTTTTACCAGGAAACATAGTAGGGCAGGCTAGAAAAGCCAGTGCTCTCCTAACCATAGCCAAGCACTCCGAATTTGTTGGCAATGTCCATTTTGCTGTATGAGTTCATGGTGACCTAACCCAAACCCTAAGTGGAATTTTCCTCCAATGGGATTTTCCCATGTGTTTTACCAGGAAACATAGATAGGGCAGTTTAGAAAAGTGAGTTCCTTCCTCACCATAACTAAGCACTACGAATTTGTTGGCGATGTCCATTTTGCTCTAGACACTAATGGTGTCCTAACCATAACCCTATGTGAAATTTTCCTCCAATGGGATTTTCCCATGTATTTTACCAGGAAACATAGATAAGGTAGGAATGAAAAGTTGCTGCCCTCCTAACCATACCATAGCACTCCAAGTTAGTTGGCAATGTCCATTTTGCTCTATGAGTTTATGGTGACCTAACCCTAACCCTAAGTGGAATTTTCCTTCAATGGATTTTCCCATGTATTTTACCAGGAAACATAGATTTGGCAGGCTAGAAATTTTGGTGCCATTCTAACTATTCCCAAGCACTCCGAATTTGTTGGCGATGTCCATTTTGCTGTATGAGTTTAAGTTGACCTAACCCTAAGTGGAATTCTCCTCCAATGGATTTTCCCATGTGTTTTACCAGCAAACATAGATAGGGCAGGCTAAAAAAGTCAGTGCCTTCCTCACCATAACTAAGCACTACGAATTTGTTGGCGATGTCCATTTTGCTCTAGACAGTAATGGTGTCCTAACCATAACCCTAAGTGAAATTTTACTCCAATGGGATTTTCCTATGTATTTTACCAGGAAACATAGATAGGGCAGGCTAGAAAAGCCAGTGTGTCGTAACCATACCGAAGCACTCCAATTCCTAAGGTAGGAATGAAAAGTTGCTGCCCTCCTAACCATACCATAGCACTCAAAGTTAGTTGGCAATGTCCATTTTACTCTATGAGTTTATGTTGACCTAACCCTAACCCTAAGTGGAATTTTCCTCCTAGGGGATTTTCCCATGTATTCCACTTAGGGTTAGGGTTAGGTCACCTTGAACTCATACAGCAAAATGGACATCGCCAACAAAGTCGGAGTGCGTGGAAATAGTTAGGATGGCACCAAAATTTCTAGCCTGCCAAATCTATGTTTCCTGGTAAAATACGTAGGAAAATCCATTGTAGAGAAATTCCACTTAGTGTTAGGGTTAGGTCACCATGAACTCCTAGATTGAAAGGGACATTGGCAACAAACTCGGAGTGCTTGGGTATGGTTAGGATGACACCAACATTTCTAGCCTGCCCTATCTACATTTCCTGGTAAAATGCAAGGGAAAATCCCATTAGGGGAAAATTCCAATTAGGGTTTCGGTTTGGTAATCATGAACTCATATAGAAAAATGGTCATCGCCAGTTAATTCAGAGTACACGGGTAAGGTGAAGAGGGCACTGACTTTCTAGCCTGCCCTATCGATGTTTCCTGGAAAAACACATGGGAAAATCCATTGCAGGAAAATTCCACTTAGGGTTAGGATTAGATCACCATGAACTCATACAGCGAAATAAACATCGCCAACAAATTCGGAGTGCTTGGGAATAGTTAGGATGGCACCAAAATTTCTAGCATGCCAAATCTATGTTTCCTGGTAAAATACGTAGGAAAATCTATTGGAGCAAAATTCCACTTAGGGTTAGGGTCACCATAAATGTATAGGGGAAAATGGACATTGCCAACAAACTCGGAGTGCTTGGTTATGTTTAGGAGGGCACCAACTTTTCTATCCTACCCCATCTATGTTTCCTGGTAAAATACATGGGAAAATCCCATTGGCAGAAAATTCCACTTAGGGTTAGGGTTAGGGTTAGGTCACCATGAACTCCTAGAGCGAAATGGACATCGCCAACAAATTCGGAGTGCTTGGGTATGGTTAGGAAAGCACTGGCTTTTCTAGCCTGCCCTACTATGTTTCCTGGTAAAACACATGGGAAAATCCATTGGAGGAAAATTCCACTTAGGTTTAGGGTTAGTTCACCATGAACTCATGCAGCAAAATGGACATTGCCAGCAAATTCAGAGTGCAGGGGTATGGTGAAGAGGGCACTGACTTTCCAACCATGCCGTATCGATGATTCCTGGTAAAACACATGGGAAAATTGATTGGAGGAAATTTCCACTTAGGGTTAGGGTTAGGTCACCATAAACTTAAAGGGGGAAATGGACATTGCCAAGAAACTCGGAGTGCTTGGGTACGGTTAGTAGAGCACTGGCTTTTCTAGCCTGTCCTATCTATGTTTCCTGGTAAAATACATGGGAAAATCCTATTGGAGGAAAATTCCACTTAGGGTTAGAGTTAGCTCAACATAAACTCATATAGGAAAATAATCCCATTAGCAGAAAATTCAACTTAGGGTTAGGGTTAGGTCACCATGAACTCCTAGAGCAAAATGGTCATCGCCAGCAAATTCAGAGTACACGGGTATGGTGAAGATAGGGCATTTTGCCCTAGAACTTATCCATGTATTTTACCAGGAAACATAGATATGGTAGGATAGGAATTTTGGTCCCTTCCTAACTATTCCCAAGCACTCCGGATTTGTTGGCGATGTCCATTTTGCTGTATTAGTTCATAGTGACCTAACCCTAACACTAAGTGGAATTTTCCTCCAATGGATTTTCCCATGTGTTTTACCAGGAAACATAGATAGGGCAGGCTAGAAAAGCCAGTGCTCTCCTAACCGTAGCCAAGCACTCCGAGTTTGTTGGCAATGTCCATTTCCCCCTTTAAGTTTATGGTGACTGTTATGTCCCGAGCCTTGCAAATGGCTCGGGCGTTTGCAGGCAGTCCCGGGCAGGTGCAAAGCTGCCCGGGACCAGACAGGCTGTCGCCAGTGCCATGCGCATGTGCGGGTGCTGGCGGGAGAAAAGTATCGCATTTACCCGCGAAACGTCTATATAAGAAGCTGGGAGGTTTTGGGAGCTGCAGAAGCCATCTACTTGTAAGCTGAACGCAGAATAAAGAAAACTGAGAACTTCAACTGCTTCTCGTGTCTGCTTCCCGCCACGGACTCAACACTGGCGACGAAGGTGGGATCGCCTTACACCGCCTGGAAAGGAAGAAGTGTAAGCTTACCCAAGTGAGTCCTGAGCGGCGGAACGGCGTCGACTCGGCAGCTACCCGCCAATCCAGTGCGCATTCGGGGTAGGCTGGCTGATAGACCCGTCTCCTGAAGATGGCGAAAATCGGAAGGCTTTCGGAGTTCGACGTCTCACATCCAGAGCGGTGGGAGTCATACGTAGCCAGGGTGGAGAACTACTTCAAGGCAAACCAAGTGAGGGAAGAGAGCTTGAAGGCTGCCACCCTGCTTTGTGTTTGCGGCCAAGACGCCTTCGACATCGCAGAAAACCTTGCAGCACCTGTTCCAGTAGAGTCTGTAAGCTATGCAGATCTGAAGAAGCTACTGAAGGAGCACTTCCACCCCAAGATGTCCGTCATCGCATGGCGCCACACCTGCGAGCAGAGGGATCAACGGCCCGGTGAGTCGGCCAAAGAATTCATCGCCGCATTACGGAAGGCCGCCAAGCACTGCGAGTTCAAAGACCTCGAAGAATGACTGAGGGACCGATTTGTGTGCGGGTTAAGGCATCGAGATCTATAACAGAGACTTTTCGCTAAAGAAGAGTTGTCCTACCAAGATGCCTTAAGGGAAGTCACCGCAGAAGAAGCAGCAGGCGGCGCTGTCAAGAACATGCGGCCGATCAGAAACAGTCCAGAGGTTGCATCCGTGCATCAGGAAGACATCCAAAGAAACTCCGAGGAGGATCCGGACGAGGAAGTCGACCGTCTCCACCCCACGAAGGAAGAAAAACAGAAGGGAAGCTCTCCAGCTCCGCTCAAGTGCATCGGCTGTGGAGGTCGCCACAGGAGAACCGACTGCAAGTTCCGCTCCGCTACCTGCCGGGCATGCGGCAAACAAGGACACATTGCAGCTGTGTGTCTGGGCCGACGAAAGGTACAACCTCAGGAAGAACTGCGCCTGAAAGGTACAAGATTCCCCAGCCAGAATAGGGTAGGGTTTTGCGCTTCGCGAAGAAGCATCCTTAGGACAGGCACACACAAGCCCATTAAGAAAAAGCTGTCACTCAAGGTGAAGCTACAAGGGGTTCCATTACCTATGGAACTAGACACAGGGTCTGCCCTTTCAATTATCTCCTTGCATACATTTAGGAAGATTTGTTCCGGTAGTGGAACTCAGGCCAAGTTAAGGCCTTCTGACATTGTGTTAACAGATTTTCAAAATTCAAGAGTGTGTGTTAAGGGGGAGGCCACCCTTAACGTGCAATAAAAGAGTTTTGAAGGTCCACTAGACTTATTAGTAGTAGGGGGTGAACGAACGAGTCTCATAGGACTCGATTGGTTTGAGGCCCTGGGGATACACGTCACAGGACTCAACAGTTTACAAACACTCGACCTACAGGAAGTCTGCAAAGAATTTGCAGATGTTTTCAGCCCCCAGCTGGGCACATTCAAAGGACCCCTGTGTCCTTAAAGCTAGACCCCACTGTCACTCCCATTAGAATTAAAGCAAGAAGGGTCCCTTTTGCTTTAAAGAGTAAAATTGACACTGAATTAGACAAACTGATTCAACAGGGAATCCTAGAACCTGTTGATTCCAGTCCTTGGGAGACCCCCATTGTCACGCCTCTAAAGGCAAATGGGGACATTCGCATTTGTGCTGATTACAAATGCACACTCAATAAGGCATTGCAGCAACCTGCCTATCCTGTTCCTGTGGTCAGTCACATCCTGGCCTCTCTCAAGGGGGGGCGTGTTTTTGCAAAGCTTGACCTAGCTCAAGCATATCAACAGCTGCCTGTTGATGATGATGATGCTATAGCTCAGACTATTGTGACCCACAGGGGAGCCTTTAAGGTAAAAAGGCTACAGTTTGGAGTGAATGTCGCTCCTGGGATTTTCCAAAGCGTAATGGAAAACACACTGCAGGGCATACCGGGGGTTTGCCCCTACTTTGATGATGTCTTAATTGCAGGAGACTCCACACACATTCTAGCTGAAAGGCTAAGGGCTGTTCTGTTAAGATTCAGGAAATCAGGTCTCAAGCTCAAAAAAGACAAATGCAAGATTGGGGTGCCTTCTACTGAATTTCTGGGGTTCAAAATTGATGCTGCTGGGATTCACCCTGCTGAATCCAAACTAACTGCTATTTTAGAAGCACCTAGGCCAAAGTCCAAGGCCGAACTTCAAGCCTTCCTGGGCCTCCTGAATTTCTACAATTCTTTTCTTCCACAAAAAGCTAGTGTAGCTGAGCCTCTTCACAGGCTACTAGACAAGCAAGCAGTGTGGCAGTGGTCACAAAAGCATGAGGGTTGTTTTAACAAAGTCAAGGCTTTGCTCACTTCTAACAGTGTACTTGCACATTTCAACGAGTCCCTTCCTGTGTGCATCGCTTGTGATGTGTCCCCTTACGGGGTTGGAGCTGTCCTGAGCCACCTCAGGTCTGATGGAACTCAGGTTCCTGTTGCATATTACTCCAGAACATTGTCTTCTGCTGAGCGCAACTACGCTCAGATAGACAGGGAGGCTCTGGCTGTTGTCGCTGGAATTAAAAAATTCCACGATTTTCTCTATGGCAGGCATTTCACGGTCTTTACTGACCATAAGCGTCTGCTGGGACTGTTTACCACACGTAAGCAGACTCCCCAAATCATTTCCCCTAGAATGCTTAGGTGGTCTATTTTTCTGTCTGCATATGATTTTTCTTTACTCCACAAGCCTGGAAAAGAAATGGGCCATGCTGATGGCCTCAGTAGATTGCCTCTGCCAGTAGTAGAAGCTGACCCTGTGCCAGCTGTCAACATTCTATCAATCCAAGCCTTGCCCGAGCTCCCTCTTAGTGCCAGGGATGTTGCCGCTGAAACAGGTACAGATCACACACTTTCACGTGTCCGTTCCTGGGTTTTGTCTGGTTGGCCTGAGCACTGCCCTAGTCCTGAGTTTCAGAGTTTCTGGTCCAAAAGGAACGAGCTGTCCCTTTCTCAGGGTTGTCTGCTTTGGGGAAACAGAGTTGTCATTCCCACCTCAATGAGGACTAGGGTCTTAGAATCCCTCCACGAGGGTCATCCTGGCATTGTTCGTATGAAGGCTCTTGCGCGCAGCCACTTGTGGTGGCCTGGTTTAGATAAAGATATTGAGGCTAAGGTGCATGCATGCCACCTGTGCCAACGATCTCGCCCAGAGATGCCCCAAGCTCCCGTGCATAGATGGGAGGAAACACAGTCCCCATGGTCTAGGGTGCACATTGACTACGCTGGGCCCTTTCAGGGCCAGTTCTTCTTGGTCCTTGTTGACAGCCATTCAAATGGCTTGAGGTTGTGCCTGTCTCATCCACCACCACTGCAAAGACTATTCAGGTACTGAGGGGGATTTTTGCTGCACACGGGCTGCCAGATGTCATTGTGTCCGACAACGGCCCTCAATTCACTTCCTCCGAATTCCAAGCTTTCTTACAGGCAAAACATGATTCGTCATGCCACGTCTGCACCCTTCCACCCGTCCACCAACGGTATGGCTGAACGTATGGTGCGCATCACAAAGGACGCCTTGAAAGACTCACCTACGGGGACTGGCATCACAGGTTGGCTGACTTTCTCCTTTCTTATCGCACCACACCGTCCACTTCTACAGGGAGAAGCCCAGCTGAACTTCGTTGGGGGCGTCAACTTACTACTAAACTTGACCGGTTGCATCCGGACAGACTGCCTTCATCTACCTCACATCCTAGGGCACCTAGACAACTGCTTGTGGGTGCCCCGGTTTGGGCTCGCAATTACGGGCCTGGTCATACATGGGTCCCCGCTTCTATTTCCAGGGTCACAGGTCCTCTCTCCTACCAGGTAGCCCTGGACAACGGTCGTGTCCTGCGTCGGCACATCGACCAACTCCGCCCTCGGCGGGACTTTTCAGATGAGACTCCTGGGTCTTTTCCAGGGGGGGAGGGGGACCCTTTGGAGCAAAGGGAAGGGCACGAGCTGCTGCCCATCTCCACTGATGGAGCCACAAACGGCCCATCCCAGGGTTCCGCGAGAGCTCCGAACAAGAATTCTATGAGCCTACCTAATTACCAGGCATCCACGCCTACTCCAGCCAGGGAGTCACCCCGGGGGCATACTCACTTTCCACACACATCACACAGCACTCCAGTCACGGAGGATACCCGGGGGCATCCCAACAAATCATTCCCCGCAAGAGAGCTGGCACACAATCCCCAAGGTTGGCCTGACCTTACCCCAAATCCTACAGGGGGTCAAACATACAGGGAGGTGGTCGAGGAACCAAGTCCCGACCGCAACACCTCTAGCCCAAATCAGGGAGTAACTGAGTTTTGGGAAGGTACAGAGACCCACACGAGCCCGGACACAGAACGGGGCTTAGGGATTGGACAGCCTCCTGACAGGTCTTGGACGGACCTAGGAGGTTCTATAGAGACGCCCAGCAGTGGCTATCACTTCAAGGGGCCCGAGGGCCTACAGCTAGGCAGGTCAACCAGGTCACAAAGTGACAGAAGCCCTGGCCTGACGAGCCCGGTGGGCGAGCAAGCAGGCCAGGCATCGGGGCACAGTCCTTGGAAGGCACCAAGGCAAAATAAGGAGAACAGGCTCACATCTCCCTCCAGTCAGGGAACTCATGCTAGTAACCCAGAGCTGAGAAGGTCACAGAGAGCAAAGAAGTCTCCTAAATACTTAGAGGATTACATAACATTGCTGGCTAAACAAAAGCCAGGTAACGATAGGAGCACTGAGAAGCAGAACACTGCATAAAATAAATGATTATATGTTGGTAGTAGTTTTAGCCCGGGGGAAAGGGGTGTTATGTCCCGAGCCTTGCAAACGGCTCGGGCGTTTGCAGGCAGTCCCGGGCAGGTGCAAAGCTGCCCGGGACCAGACAGGCTGTCGCCAGCGCCGTGCGCATGCGCGGGTGCTGGCGCGGGAAAAGTATCGCATTTACCCAGGAAACGTCTATATAAGAAGCTGGGAGGTTTTGGGAGCTGCAGAAGCGATCTACTTCTAAGCTGAACACAGAATAAAGAAAACTGAGAACTTCAACTGCTTCTCGTGTCTGCTTCCCGCCACGGACTCAACAGTGACCTAACCCTAACCCTAAGTGGACATTTCCTCCAATGAATTTTCCCATGTGTTTTACCAGGAAACATCGATAGGGCATGGTTGGAAAGTTAGTGCCCTCTTCACCATACCCCTGCACTCTGAATTTGCTGGCGATGACCATTTTGCTGTATGAGTTCATGATGACCTAATGCAAACCCTAATTGGAATTTTCCCCTAATGGGATTTTCCCTTGCGTTTTACCAGGAAACGTAGATAGGGCAGTCTAGAAATGTTGGTGCCCTCCTCACCATAACTAAGCACTACGAATTTGTTGGCGATGTCCATTTTGCTCTAGACACTAATGGTGACCTAACCCTAACCCTAAGTGGAATTTTCTGCAATGGGATTTTCCCATGTATTTTACCAGGAAACATAGATAGGGCAGGCTAGAAAGGCCGGTGCTCTCCTAACCATACCCAAGCACTCCGAGTTAGTTGGCAATGTCCATTTTACTCTATGAGTTTATGTTGACCTAACCCTAAGC
The DNA here is from genome assembly GCF_016545835.1 of Crotalus tigris. Lineage (NCBI taxonomy): Eukaryota > Metazoa > Chordata > Lepidosauria > Squamata > Viperidae > Crotalus > Crotalus tigris. The sequence goes on from NW_024097917.1 coordinate 124,069, forward strand.
CTAAGTGGAATTTTCCTCCAATTGGATTTTCCCATGTATTCCACTTAGGGTTAGGGTTACGTAACCATGAACTCGTACAGCAAAATGGACATCGCTAACAAATTCGGAGTGCTTGGAAATAGTTAGGATGGCACCAAAATTTCTAGCCTGCCAAATCTATGTTTCCTGGTAAAACACAGGGGAAAATCCATTGTAGAGAAATTCCACTTAGTGTTAGGGTTAGGTCACCATGAACTCCTAGAGCGAAAGGGACATTGCCAACAAACTCGGAGTGCTTGGGTATGGTTAGGATGACACCAACATTTCTAGCCTGCCCTATCTACATTTCCTGGTAAAATGCAAGGGAAAATCCCATTAGGGGAAAATTCCAATTAGGGTTTGGGTTTGGTAATCATGAACTCTTATAGAAAAATGGTCATCGCAAGTTAATTCAGAGTGCACGGGTATGGTGAAGAGGGCACTGACTTTCCTAGCCTGCCCTATAGATGTTTCCTGGAAAAACACATGGGAAAATCCATTGCAGGAAAATTCCACTTAGGGTTAGGATTAGATCACCATGAACTCATACAGCGAAATAAACATCGCCAACCAATTCGGAGTGCTTGGGAATAGTTAGGATGGCACCAAAATTTCTAGCATGCCAAATCTATGTTTCCTGGTAAAATACGTAGGAAAATCTATTGGAGGAAAATTCCACTTAGGGTTAGGGTTAGGTCACCATAAACGTATAGGGGAAAATGGACATTGCCAACAAACCCGGAGTTCTTGGGTATTGTTAGGAGGGCACCAACTTTTCTATCCTACCCTATCTATGTTTCCTGGTAAAATACATGGGAAAATCCCATTGGCAGAAAATTCCACTTAGGGTTAGGGTTAGGGTTAGGTCACCATGAACTCCTAGAGCAAAATGGACATCGCCAACAAATTCGGAGTGGGTATGGTTAGGATGGCACAGAAATTTCTAGCCTGCCCTATTGATGTTTCCTGGTAAAATGCATGGGAAAATCCCATTGGTGGAAAATTTCACTTAGGGTTTGAATTAGGTCATCATGAACTCATACAGCAAAATGGTCATCGCCAGCAAATTCAGAGTGCAGGGGTATGGTGAAGAGGGCACTGACTTTCCAACCATGCCCTATCGATGTTTCCTGGTAAAACACATGGGAAAATTCATTGGAGGAAATTTCCACATAGGGTTAGGGTTAGGTCACCATAACCTTAAAGGGGAAATGGACATTGCCAACAAACTCGGAGTGCTTGGGTATGGTTAGGAGAGCACTGGCTTTTCTAGCCTGCCCTACTATGTTTCCTGGTAAAATACATTGGAAAATCCCATTGGAGGAAAATTCCACTTAGGGTTAGGGTTAGGTCAACATAAACTCATAGAGCAAAATGGACATTGCCAACTAACTCGGGGGGCTTGGGTATGGTTAGGAAGGCACCAACTTTTATATCCTACTCTATGTTTCCTGGTAAAATACATGGGAAAATCCGATTGGCAGAAAATTCCACTTAGGGTTAGGGTTAGGGTTAGGGTTAGGTCACCATGAACTCCTAGAGCGAAAAGGACATCGCCAACAAATTCGGAGTGCTTGGGTATGGTGAAGATTGCACTGACTTTCCTAGCCTGCCCTATCGATGTTTCCTGGTAAAACACATGGGAAAATCCATTGGAGGAAAATTTCACTTAGGGTTACAGTTAGGTCACCATTAGTGTCTAGAGCAAAATGGACATCGCCAACAAATTCGTAGTGTTAGTTATGGTGAGGAGGGCACTGACTTTTCTAGTCTGCCATATCTATGTTTCCTGGTAAAACACATGGGAAAATCCATTGGAAGAAAATTCCACTTAGGGTTATGGTTAGTTCACCATGAATTCATGCAGCAAAATAGACATCGCCAACAAATTCGGAATGCTTGGGAATAGTTAGGATTTCTAGCCTGCCAAATCTATGTTTCCTGATAAAATACATGGGAAAATCCCATTGGAGGAAAATTTCACTTAGGGTTAGGGTTAGGTCAACATAAACTCATAGAGCAAAATGTACATTGCCAACTAACTCGGGGGGCTTGGGTATGGTTAGGAGGGCACCAAGTTTTCTATCCTACTCTATCTATGTTTCCTGGTAAAATACATGGGAAAATCCGATTGGCAGAAAATTCCACTTAGGGTTAGGGTTAGGGTTAGGTCACCATGAACTTCTAGAGCGAAATGGATATGGCCAACAAATTCGGAGTGCTTGGGTATGGTGAAGATTGCACTGACTTTCCTAGCCTGCCCTATCGATGTTTCCTGGTAAAACACATGGGAAAATCCATTGGAGGAAAATTTCACTTAGGGTTACAGTTAGGTCACCATTAGTGTCTAGAGCAAAATGGACATCGCCAACAAATTCGTAGTTTTAGTTATGGTGAGGAGGGCACTGACTTTTCTAGTCTGCCGTATCTATGTTTCCTGGTAAAACACATTGGAAAATCCATTGGAGGAAAGTTCCACTTAGGGTTAGGGTTAGTTCACCATGAATTCATGCAGCAAAATAGACATCGCCAAAAATTCGGAATGCTTGGGAATAGTTAGGATTTGTAGCCTGCCAAATCTATGTTTCCTGGTAAAATACATGGGAAAATCCCATTGGAGGAAAGTTCCACTTAGGGTTAGGGTTAGGTCAACATAAACTCATAGAGCAAAATGGACATTGCCAACTAACTCGGGGGGCTTGGGTATGGTTAGGAGGGCACCAACTTTTCTATCCTACCCTATCTATGTTTCCTGGTAAAATACATGGGAAAATCCCTTTGGCAGAAAATTACACTGAGGGTTAGGGTTAGGGTTAGGTCACCGTGAACTCCTAGAGTGAAATGGACATCGCCAACAAATTCGGAGTGCTTGGGTATGGTTAGGATGGCACAGAAATTTCTTTCATACCCTATCTATGTTTCCTGGTAAAATGCTTGGGAAAATCCTATTGGTGGAAAATTTCACTTAGGGTTTGGGTTAGGTCATCATGAACTCATACAGCAAAATGGTCATCGCCAGCAAATTTAGAATGCAGGGGTATGGTGAAGAGGGCACTGACTTTCCAACCATGCCCTATCGATGTTTCCTGGTAAAACTCATGGGAAAATTCATTGGAGGAAATTTCCACTTAGGGTTAGGGTTAGGTCACTATAAACTTAAAGGGGGAAATGGACATTGCCAAAAAACTCGGAGTGCGTGGGTACGGTTAGGAGAGCACTGGCTTTTCTAGCCTGTCCTATCTATGTTTCCTGGTAAAATACATGGGAAAATCCTATTGGAGGAAAATTCCACTTAGGGTTAGAGTTAGCTCAACATAAACTCATACAGCAAAATAATCCCATTAGCAGAAAATTCCACTTAGGGTTAGGGTTAGGTCAACATGAACTCCTGGAGCAAAATGTTCATCGCCAGCAAATTCAGAGTACACGGGTACGGTGAAGATAGGGCATTTTGCCCTAGGACTTTCCCATGTATTTTCCAAGGAAACATAGATAGGGTAGATTAGAAAAGTTGGTGCCCTCCTAACCATACCCAAGCACTCCGAGTTAGTTGGCAATGTCCATTTTGCTCTATGAGTTTATGTTGACCTAACCCTAACCCTAAGTGGAATTTTCCTCCAATGGATTTTCCCATGTATTTTACCAGGAAACATAGATTTGGCAGGCTAGAAATATTGGTGCCATCCTAACTATTCCAAAGCACTCCGAATTTGTTGGCGATGTCCATTTTGCTGTATGAGTTCATGGTGACCTAACCCTAACACTAAGTGGAATTTTCCTCCAATGGATTTTCCCATGTGTTTTACCAGGAAACATCGATAGTGCAGGATAGAAAAGTCATTCCCCTCCTCACCATAAAAAAGCACTACGAATTTGTTGGCGATGTCCATTTTGCTCTAGACCTTAATGGTGACCTAACCGTAACCATAAGTGAAATTTAACTCCAATGGATTTTCCCATGTATTTTACCAGGAAACATAGATTTGGCAGCCTAGAAATCCTAACTATTCCCAAGCACTCCGAATTTGTTGGCGATGTCCATTTTGCTGTATGAGTTTATGTTGACCTAACCCTAACCGTAAGTGGAATTTTCCTCCAATGGATTTTCCCATGTATTTTACCAGGAAACATAGATTTGGCAGGCTAGAAATCCTAACTATTCCCAAGCACTCCGAATTTGTTGGCGATGTCCATTTTGCTGCATGAATTCATGGTGAACTAACCCTAACCGTAAGTGGAATTCTCCTCCAATAGATTTTCCCATGTGTTTTACCAGGAAACATAGATAGGGCAGGCTAAAAAAGTCAGTGCCTTCCTCACCATAACTAAGAACTACGAATTTGTTGGCGATGTCCATTTTGCTCTAGACAGTAATGGTGTCCTAACCATAACCCTAAGTGAAATTTTTCTCCAATGGGATTTTCCCATGTATTTTACCAGGAAACATAGATAAGGTAGGAATGAAAAGTTGCTGCCCTCCTAACCATACCATAGCACTCAAAGTTAGTTGGCAATGTCCATTTGGCTCTATGAGTTTATGGTGATTTAACCCTAACCCTAAATTAAATTTTACTCCAATGGGATTTTCCTATGTATTTTACAAGGAAACATAGATAGGGCAAGCTAGAAAAGCCAGTGTGTCGTAACCATACCCTAGCACTCCGAGTTTGTTGGCAATGTCCATTTTCCCCTCTAAGTTTATGTTGACCTAACCCTAACCCTAACTGGAATTTTCCTCCAATGGATTTTCCTACGTATTTTACCAGGAAACATAGATTTGGCATGCTAGAAATTTTGGTGCCATCCTAACTATTCCCAAGCACTCTGAATTTGTTGGCAATGTTCATTTTGCTGTATGAGTTCATGGTGAACTAACCCTAACCCTAAGTGGAATTTTACTGCAATGTATTTTCCCATGTGTTTTTCCAGGAAACATCGATAAGGCAGGCTAGAAATGTCAGTGCCCTCTTCACCATACCCGTGCACTCTGAATTAACTGGCGATGACCATTTTTCTATATGAGTTCATGATTACCAAACCCAAACCCTAATTGGAATTTTCCCCTAATGGGATTTTCCCTTGCATTTTAAAAGGAAACGTAGATAGGGCAGGCTAGAAATGTTTGTACCCTCCTCACCATAACTAAGCACTACGAATTTGTTGGCGATGTCCATTTTGCTCTAGACACTAATGGTGACCTAACCCTAACCCTAAGTGGAATTTTCTGCAATGGGATTTTCCCATGTATTTTACCAGGAAACATAGATAGGGTAGGCTAGAAAAGCCGGTGCTCTCCTAACTATACCCAAGCACTCCGAGTTAGTTGGCAATGTCCATTTTGCTCTATGAGTTTATGTTGACCTAACCCTAACCCTAAGTGGAATTTTCCTCCAATGGGATTTTCCCATGTATTTCACTTAGGGTTAGGTTTAGATCACCATGAACTCATACAGCGAAATAAACATCGCCAACAAATTCGGAGTGCTTGGGAATAGTTAGGATGGCACCAAAATTTCTAGCCTGCCAAATCTATGTTTCCTGGTAAAACACAGGGGAAAATCCATTGGAGGAAAATTCCACTTAGTGTTAGGGTTAGGTCACCATGAACTCCTAGAGCGAAAGGGACATTGCCAACAAACTCGGAGTGCTTGGGTACGGTTAGGATGGCACCAACATTTCTAGCCTGCCCTATCTATATTTCCTGGTAAAATGCAAGGGAAAATCCCATTAGGGGAAAATTCCAATTAGGGTTTGGGTTTGGCAATCATGAACTCATATAGAAAAATGGTCATCGCCAGTTAATTCAGAGTGCACGGGTAAGATGAAGAGGGCACTTACTTTTCTAGCCTGCCCTTTCGATGTTTCCTGGAAAAACACATGGGAAAATCCATTGCAGGAAAATTCCACTTAGGGTTAGGGTTAGTTCACCATGAACTCATACAGTGAAATGAACATCGCCAACAAATTCGGAGTGCTTGGGAATAGTTAGGATGGCACCAAAATTTCTAGCCTGCCATATCTATGTTTCCTGGTAAAATACATGGGAAAAACCATTGGAGGAAAATTCCAATTAGGGTTAGGGTTTGGTCACCATATACGGCAAAATGGACATTGCCAACTAACTTGGAGTGCTTGAGTATGGTTAGGGTGGGACAGAAATTTCTATCCTACCCTATCTATGTTTCCTGGTAAAATACATGGGAAAATCCCATTGGCAGAAAATTCCACTTAGGGTTAGGGTTAGGGTTAAGTCACCATGAACTCCTAGAGCGAAATGGACATCGCCAACAAATTCGGAGTGCTTGGGTATGGTTAGGATGGCACAGAAATTTCTAGCCTGCCGTATTGATGTTTCCTGGTAAAATGCATGGGAAAATCCCATTGGTGGAAAATTTCACTTAGGGTTTGGGTTAGGTCATCATGAATTCATACAGCAAAATGGTCACCGCCAGCAAATTCAGAGTGCAGGGGTATGTTGAAGAGGGCACTGACTTTCCAACCATGCCGTATCGATGTTTCCTGGTGAAACACATGGGAAAATTGATTGGAGGAAATTTCCACTTAGGGTTAGGGTTAGGTCACCATAAACTTAAAGGGGGAAATGGACATTGCCAAATAACTCGGAGTGCTTGGGTACGGTTAGGAGAGCACTGGCTTTTCTAGCCTGTCCTATCTATGTTTCCTGGTAAAATACATGGGAAAATCCTATTGTAGGAAAATTCCACTTAGGGTTAGAGTTAGCTCAACATAAACTCATATAGGAAAATAATCCCATTAGCAGAAATTCCACTTAGGGTTAGGGCACAGGTCGGCAACCTGCGGCTCCGGAGCCGCATGCGGCTCTTTGAGCCTTCCCCTGTGGCTCCCAGCCTCCTCTGCCTTTGCAGAGAAAGACAGAGACAGAGAGAGGCAATTGCACTTCCCTGCTTCTGTGTGTGTGTGTGTGTGTGTGTGTTTTGTGTGTGTGTGTTTTGTGTGTGTGTGTGTGTGTGTATGTGTAAAAGAGAGTGCACTCACAGTGTTCTCCGAGGAGCTGAAAAGCCTTTCTGGGCGGAGCTCCTCCCTTTGCTGCGTCTCTGAAGGAAGCAGGAAGCAGGAAGGGCAGGAGAGAGCTAGCTAGCCCAGCTAGGCTGACTCAGGAATTCTGGGAGTTGAAGTCCATGAGTCATAAAAGAGACGAGGTTGCTTGTTGGACAACAGCTTGAAGCTTGCCAGGTGAGCAGCAGATAGGAGGGAGGGGAGAAAGAAAGAGAGAGAGAGGAGTTGGAGAGAGAGAGAGGAAAGAGAGAGAGAGAGAGAGAGAGAGAGAGAAAGAGAGAGAGAGAGAGAGAGAAAGAAAGAAAGAGAGCGGGGGAAGAGGAGTGGCAGACCAAGGGCAGATAGAGAGGGAGGGAGGGAGAGAGAGAGAGAGAGAGAGAGACCCTTTAGACATCTAAAATGAAGATAACACTGCATATATCCTTTTTTTACCTGTGTGTGTGTGTATGTGTGTGTGTGTGTGTGTGTATATATATATACACATACATATATACACATACACACACAAACACACACACACAAACACACACACACCTATAATAAAGGTAAAAAAGGATATATGCAGTGTTATCTTCATTTTAGATATCAAAAGGGTTTTGCGGCTCCCAGTGTTTTGTTTTTGGTGGGAAACGGCTCCAAGTGGCTCTTTAAGTGTTTTGGGTTGCCTACCCCTGGGTTAGGGTTAGGTCACCATGAACTCCGAGAGCAAAATGGTCATCGCCAGCAAATTCAGAGTACACGGGTATGGTGAAGATAGGGCATTTTGGCCTAGAACTTATCCATGTATTTTACCAGGAAACATAGATATGGTAGGATAGAAAAGTTGGTGCCCTCCTAACCATACCCAAGCACTCCGAGTTAGTTGGCAATGTCCATTTTCCCCTTTACGTTTATGGTGACCTAACCCTAACCCTAAGTGGAATCTTCCTCCAATGGTTTTTCCCATGTATTTTACCAGGAAACATAGATTTGGCAGGCTAGAAATTTTGGTGCCATCCTAATTATTCCCAAGCACTCCGAATTTGTTGGCGATTTCCATTTTTCTCTAGGACTTCATGGTGACCTAACCCTAACCCTAAGTGGAATTTTCCGCCAATGGGATTTTCCCTTGTGTTATACCAGGAAACATCGATAGGGCAGGCTAGGCAAGTCAGTGCCCTCTTCACCATACCCATGTACTCTGAATTTGCTGGCGACGACCATTTTGCTCTAGGAGTTCATGGTGACCTAACCCTAACCCTAAGTGGAATTTTTGCCAATGGGATTATTCCATGTATTTTACCAGGAAACATAGGTAGGGTAGGATAGAAAAGTTCGTGCCCTCCTAAACATACCGAAGCACTCCTAGTTTGTTGGCAATGTCCATTTCCCCCTTTCAGTTTATGGTGACCTAACCCTAACCCTAACTGAAATTTTCCTCCAATGGATTTTCCCATGTATTTTACCAGGAAACATATATTTGGCAGGCTAGGAATTTTTGTCCCTTCCTAACTATTCCCAAGCACTCCGGATTTGTTGGCGATGTCCATTTTGCTGTATTAGTTCATGGTGACCTAACCCTAACACTAAGTGGTATTTTCCTCCAATGGATTTTCCCATGTGTTTTACCAGGAAACATAGATAGGGCAGGCTAGAAAAGTTCGTTCCCTCCTAAACATACCGAAGCACTCCTAGTTTGTTGGCAATGTCCATTTCCCCCTTTAAGTTTATGGTGACCTAACCCTAACCCTAAGTGGAAATTTCCTCCAATGAATTTTCCCATGTGTTTTACCAGGAAACATCGATAGGGCATGGTTGGAAAGTTAGTGCCCTCTTCACCATACCCCTGCACTCTGAATTTGCTGGCGATGACCATTTTGCTGTATGAGTTCATGATGACCTAACGCAAACCCTAAGTGGAATTTTCCTCCAATGGGATTTTCCCATGTGTTTTACCAGGAAACATAGATAGGGCAGGTTAGAAAAGTGAGTGCCTTCCTCACCATAACTAAGCATTACGAATTTGTTGGCGATGTCCATTTTGCTCTAGACACTAATGGTGTCCTAACCATAACCCTATGTGAAATTTTCCTCCAATGGGGTTTTCCCATGTATTTTACCAGGAAACATAGATAAGGTAGGAATGAAAAGTTGCTGCCCTCCTAACCATACCATAGCACTCCAAGTTAGTTGGTAATGTCCATTTTGCTCTATGAGTTTATGGTGACCTAACCCTAACCCTAAGTGGAATTTTCCTCCAATGGATTTTCCCATGTATTTTACCAGGAAACATAGATTTGGCAGACTAGAAATTTTGGTGCCATCCTAACTATTCCCAAGCACTCCGAAGTTGTTGGCGCTGTCCATTTTGCTGTATGAGTTCATGGTGACCTAACCGTAACACTAAGTGGAATATTCCACAAATGGATTTTCCCATGTGTTTTACCAGGAAACATCGATAGTGCAGGATAGAAAAGTCAGTGCCCTCCTCACCATAAAAAAGCACTACGAATTTGTTGGCGATGTCCATTTTGCTCTAGACCTTAATGGTGACCTAACCCTAACCCTAAGTGGAATTTTCCTCCAATGGATTTTCCCCTGTGTTTTACCAGGAAACATAGATTTGGCAGGCTAGAAATTTTGGTGCCATCCTAACTATTCCCAAGCACTCTGAATTTGTTGGCAATGTTCATTTCGCTGTATGAGTTCATGGTGAACTACCCCTAACCCTAAGTGGAATTTTCCTGCAATGGATTTTCCCATGTGTTTTTCCAGGAAACATCGATAAGGCAGGCGAGAAAAGTCAGTGCCCTCTTTACCATACCCATGCACTCTGAATTAACTGGCGATGACCATTTTTCTATATGAGTTCATGATTACCAAACCCAAACCCTAATTGGAATTTTCCCCTAATGGGATTTTCCCTTGCATTTTACCAGTGAACGTAGATAGGGCAGTCTAGAAATGTTGGTGCTCTCCTAACCATACCCAAGCACTCCGAGTTAGTTGGCAATGTCCATTTTGCTCTATGAGTTTATGTTGACCTAACCCTAACCCTAAGTGGAATTTTCCTCCAATGGGATTTTCCCATGTATTCCACTTAGGGTTAGGGTTAGGTCACCATGAACTCCTACAGCAAAATGGACATCGTCAACAAATTCGAAGTGCTTGGGAATAGTTAGGATGGCACCAAAATTTCTAGCCTGCCAAATCTATGTTTCCTGGTAAAACACAGGGGAAAATCCATTGGAGGCAAATTCCACTTAGTGTTAGGGTTAGGTCACCATGAACTCCTAGAGCGAAAGGGACATTGCCAACAAACTCGGAGTGCTTGGGTATGGGTAGGATGACACCAACATTTCTAGCCTGCCCTATCTACATTTCCTGGTAAAATGCAAGGGAAAATCCCATGAGGGAAAAATTCCAATTAGGGTTTGGGTTTGGTAATCATGAACTCATATAGAAAAATGGTCATCACCAGTTAATTCAGAGTGCCTGGGTAAGGTGAAGAGGGCACTGACTTTTCTAGCCTGCCCTATCGATGTTTCCTGGAAAAACACATGGAAAAATCCATTGCAGGAAAATTCCACTTAGGGTTAGGGTTAGATCACCATGAACTCATACAGCAAAATAAACATCGCCAACAAATTCGGAGTGCTTGGGAATAGTTAGGATGGCACCAAATTTCTACATGCCAAATCTATGTTTCCTGGTAAAATACGTAGGAAAATCTATTGGAGGAAAATTCCACTTAGGGTTAGGGTTAGGTCACCATAAACATATAGGGGAAAATGGACATTGCCAACAAACTCGGAGTGCTTGGGTATGGTTAGGAGGGCACCAACTTTTCTATCCTACCCTATCTATGTTTCCTGGTAAAATACATGGGAAAATCCCATTGGCAGAAAATTCCACTTAGGGTTAGGGTTAGGGTTAGGTCACCATGAACTCCGAGAGCGAAATGGACATCGCCAACAAATTCGGAGTGCTTGGGTATGGTTAGGATGGCACAGAAATTTTTAGCCTGCCCTATTGATGTTTCCTGGTAAAATGCATGGGAAAATCCCATTGGTGGAAAATTTAACTTAGGGTTTGGGTTAGGTCATCATGAACTCATACAGCAAAATGGTCATCGCCAGCAAATTGAGAATGCAGGGGTATGGTGAAGAGGGCACTGACTTTCCAACCATGCCCTATCGATGTTTCCTGGTAAAAGAAATGGGAAAATTCACTGGAGGAAATTTCCACTTAGGGTTAGGGTTAGGTCACCATAAACTTAAAGGGGAAAATGGACATTGCCACAAAACTCGGAGTGCTTGGGTATGGTTAGGAGAGCACTGGCTTTTCTAGCCTGCCCTACTATGTTTCCTGGTAAAACACATGGGAAAATCCATTGGAGGAAAATTCCACTTAGGGTTAGGGTTAGTTCACCATGAATTCATGCAGCAAAATGGACATCGCCAACAAATTCGGAATGCTTGGGAATAGTTAGGATTTGTAGCCTGCCAAATCTATGTTTCCTGGTAAAATACATGGGAAAATCCCATTGGAGGAAAATTCCACTTAGGGTTGGGGTTAGGTCAACATAAACTCATAGAGTAAAATGGACATTGCCAACTAACTCAGAGTGCTTGGGTATGGTTAGGAGGGCACCAACTTTTCTATCCTACCCTATCTATGTTTCCTGGTAAAATACATGGGAAAATCCCATTGGAAGAAAATTCCACTTAGAGTTAGGGTTAGGGTTAGGTCACCATGAACTCCTAGAGCGAAATGGACATCGCCAACAAATTCGGAGTGCTTGGGTATGGTTAGGATGGCACAGAAATTTCTAGTCTGCCCTATTGATGTTTCCTGGTAAAATGCATGGGGAAATCCCATTGGTGGAAAATTTCACTTAGGGTTTGGGTTAGGTCATCATGAACTCATACAGCAAAATGGTCATCGCCAGCAAATTCAGAGTGCAGGGTTATGGTGAAGAGGGCACTGACTTTCCAATCATGCCCTATCGATGTTTCCTGATAAAACACAACGGAAAATTCATTGGAGGAAATTTCCACTTAGGGTTAGGGTTAGGTCAGCATAAACTCCTAGAGCAAAATGGACACCATCAATAAATTCGTAGTGGTTTTTTATGGTGAGGAGGGCACTGAACTTTCTAGCCCGCACTATCGATATTTCCTGGTAAAACACATGGGAAAATCCATTGGAGGAAAATTCCACTTAGGGTTAGGGTTAGGTCACCATGAATTAATACAGCAAAATGGAAATCGCCAACAAATTCGGAGTGCTTGGGAATAGTTAGGATGGCCCCAAAATTTCTAGACTGCCAAATCTTTGTTTCCTGGCAAAATACATGGGAAAATCCATTGGAGGAAAATTCCACTTAGGGTTAGGTTTAGGTCAACATAAACTCATAGAGCAAAATGGACATTGCCACCTAACTTGGAGTGCTTGGGTATGGTTAGGAGGGCACGAAGCTTTCTATCCTACCCTATCTATGGTTCCTGGTAAAATACATGGGAAAATCCCATTGGCGGAACATTCCACTTAGGGTTAGGGTTAGGTCAACATGAACTCCTCGAGCGAAATGGACATCGCCAAAAAATTCGGAGTGCTTGGGTATGGTTAAGATGGCACAGAAATTTCTAGCCTGCCCTATTGATGGTTCCTGGTAAAATGCATGGGAAAATCCCATTGGTGGAAAATTTCACTTAGGGTTTGGGTTAGGTCATCATGAACTCATACAGCAAAATGGTCATCACCAGCAAATTCAGAGTACACGGGTATGGTGAAGATAGGGCATTTTGGCCTAGAACTTATCCATGTATTTTACCAGGAAACATAGATATGGTAGGATAGAAAAGTTGGTGCCCTCCTAACCATACCCAAGCACTCCGAGTTAGTTGGCAATGTCCATTTTCCCCTTTACGTTTATGGTGACCTAACCCTAACCCTAAGTGGAATCTTCCTCCAATGGTTTTTCCCATGTATTTTACCAGGAAACATAGATTTGGCAGGCTAGAAATTTTGGTGCCATCCTAACTATTCCCAAGCACTCCGAATTTGTTGGCGATGTCCATTTTGCTGTATGAGTTTATGTTGACCTAACCCTAACACTAAGTGGAATTCTCCTCCAATGGATTTTCCATGTGTTTTACCAGGAAACATAGATAAGGTAGGAATGAAAAGTTGCTGCCCTCCTAACCATACCATAGCACTCAAAGTTAGTTGGCAATGTCCATTTTGCTCTATGAGTTTATGGTGACTTAACCCTAACCCTAAATTAAATTTTACTCCAATGGGATTTTCCTATGTATTTTACCAGGAAACATAGATAGGGCAGGCTAGAAAAGCCAGTGTGTCGTAACCATACCCAAGCACTCCGAGTTTGTTGGCTATGTCCATTTTCCCCTCTACGTTTATGGTGACCTAACCCTAACCCTAAGTGGAATTTTCCTCCAATGGATTTTCCTACGTATTTTACCAGGAAACATAGATTTGGCAGGCTAGAAATTTGGTGCCATCCTAACTATTCCCAAGCACTCTGAATTTGTTGGCAATGTTCATTTCGCTGTATGAGTTCATGGTGAACTACCCCTAACCCTAAGTGGAATTTTCCTGCAATGGATTTTCCCATGTGTTTTTCCAGGAAACATCGATAAGGCAGGCGAGAAAAGTCAGTGCCCTCTTTACCATACCCATGCACTCTGAATTAACTGGCGATGACCATTTTTCTATATGAGTTCATGATTACCAAACCAAACCCTAATAGGAATTTTCCCCTAATGGGATTTTCCCTTGCATTTTACCAGTGAACGTAGATAGGGCAGTCTAGAAATGTTGGTGCTCTCCTAACCATACCCAAGCACTCCGAGTTAGTTGGCAATGTCCATTTTGCTCTATGAGTTTATGTTGACCTAACCCTAACCCTAAGTGGAATTTTCCTCCAATGGGATTTTCCCATGTATTCCACTTAGGGTTAGGGTTAGTTCACCATGAACTCCTACAGCAAAATGGACATCGTCAACAAATTCGAAGTGCTTGGGAATAGTTAGGATGGCACCAAAATTTCTAGCCTGCCAAATCTATGTTTCCTGGTAAAACACAGGGGAAAATCCATTGGAGGCAAATTCCACTTAGTGTTAGGGTTAGGTCACCATGAACTCCTAGAGCGAAAGGGACATTGCCAACAAACTCGGAGTGCTTGGGTATGGGTAGGATGACACCAACATTTCTAGCCTGCCCTATCTACATTTCCTGGTAAAATGCAAGGGAAAATCCCATGAGGGAAAAATTCCAATTAGGGTTTGGGTTTGGTAATCATGAACTCATATAGAAAAATGGTCATCACCAGTTAATTCAGAGTGCCTGGGTCAGGTGAAGAGGGCACTGACTTTTCTAGCCTGCCCTATCGATGTTTCCTGGAAAAACACATGGAAAAATCCATTGCAGGAAAATTCCACTTAGGGTTAGGGTTAGATCACCATGAACTCATACAGCAAAATAAACATCGCCAACAAATTCGGAGTGCTTGGGAATAGTTAGGATGGCACCAAATTTCTAGCATGCCAAATCTATGTTTCCTGGTAAAATACGTAGGAAAATCTATTGGAGGAAAATTCCACTTAGGGTTAGGGTTAGGTCACCATAAACATATAGGGGAAAATGGACATTGCCAACAAACTCGGAGTGCTTGGGTATGGTTAGGAGGGCACCAACTTTTCTATCCTACCCTATCTATGTTTCCTGGTAAAATACATGGGAAAATCCCATTGGCAGAAAATTCCACTTAGGGTTAGGGTTAGGGTTAGGTCACCATGAACTCCGAGAGCGAAATGGACATCGCCAACAAATTCGGAGTGCTTGGGTATGGTTAGGATGGCACAGAAATTTTTAGCCTGCCCTATTGATGTTTCCTGGTAAAATGCATGGGAAAATCCCATTGGTGGAAAATTTAACTTAGGGTTTGGGTTAGGTCATCATGAACTCATACAGCAAAATGGTCATCGCCAGCAAATTGAGAATGCAGGGGTATGGTGAAGAGGGCACTGACTTTCCAACCATGCCCTATCGATGTTTCCTGGTAAAAGAAATGGGAAAATTCACTGGAGGAAATTTCCACTTAGGGTTAGGGTTAGGTCACCATAAACTTAAAGGGGAAAATGGACATTGCCACAAAACTCGGAGTGCTTGGGTATGGTTAGGAGAGCACTGGCTTTTCTAGCCTGCCCTACTATGTTTCCTGGTAAAACACATGGGAAAATCCATTGGAGGAAAATTCCACTTAGGGTTAGGGTTAGTTCACCATGAATTCATGCAGCAAAATGGACATCGCCAACAAATTCGGAATGCTTGGGAATAGTTAGGATTTGTAGCCTGCCAAATCTATGTTTCCTGGTAAAATACATGGGAAAATCCCATTGGAGGAAAATTCCACTTAGGGTTGGGGTTAGGTCAACATAAACTCATAGAGTTTATGAACTCTATGATGTTTCCTGGTAAAATGCATGGGAAAATCCCATTGGTGGAAAATTTAACTTAGGGTTTGGGTTAGGTCATCATGAACTCATACAGCAAAATGGTCATCGCCAGCAAATTCAGAGTGCATGGGTATGGTGAAGAGGGCACTGACTTTCCAATCATGCCCTATCGATGTTTCCTGATAAAACACAACGGAAAATTCATTGGAGGAAATTTCCACTTAGGGTTAGGGTTAGGTCACCATAAACGTAAAGGGGAAAACTCCTAGAGCAAAATGGACACCATCAATAAATTCGTAGTGGTTTTTTATGGTGAGGAGGGCACTGACCTTTCTAGCCTGCACTATCGATGTTTCCTGGTAAAACACATGGGAAAATCCATTGGAGGAAAATTCCACTTAGGGTTAGGGTTAGGTCACCATGAATTAATACAGCAAAATGGAAATCGCCAACAAATTCGGAGTGCTTGGGAATAGTTAGGATGGCCCCAAAATTTCTAGACTGCCAAATCTTTGTTTCCTGGCAAAATACATGGGAAAATCCATTGGAGGAAAATTCCACTTAGGGTTAGGTTTAGGTCAACATAAACTCATAGAGCAAAATGGACATTGCCACCTAACTTGGAGTGCTTGGGTATGGTTAGGAGGGCACGAAGCTTTCTATCCTACCCTATCTATGGTTCCTGGTAAAATACATGGGAAAATCCCATTGGCGGAACATTCCACTTAGGGTTAGGGTTAGGTCAACATGAACTCCTCGAGCGAAATGGACATCGCCAAAAAATTCGGAGTGCTTGGGTATGGTTAAGATGGCACAGAAATTTCTAGCCTGCCCTATTGATGGTTCCTGGTAAAATGCATGGGAAAATCCCATTGGTGGAAAATTTCACTTAGGGTTTGGGTTAGGTCATCATGAACTCATACAGCAAAATGTTCATCGCCAGCAAATTCAGAGTGCAGGGGTATGGTGAAGAGGGCACTGACTTTCCAACCATGCCCTATCGATGTTTCCTGGTAAAACACATGGGAAAATTCACTGGAGGAAATTTCCACTTAGCGTTAGGGTTAGGTCACCATAAACGTAAAGGGGAAAATGGATATTGCCACAAAATTCGGAGTGCTTGGGTATGGTTAGGAGAGCACTGGCTTTTCTAGCCTGCCCTACTATGTTTCCTGGTAAAATACATTGGAAAATCCCATTGGAGGAAAATTCCACTTAGGGTTAGGGTTAGGTCAACATCAACTCATAGAGCAAAATGGACATTGCCAACTAACTCGGAGGTTTTGGGTATGGTTAGGAGGGCACCAACTTTTCTATCCTACTCTATCTATGTTTCCTGGTAAAATACATTGGAAAATCCCATTGGCGGAACATTCCACTTAGGGTTAGGGTTAGGTCAACATGAACTCCTCGAGCGAAATGGACATCGCCAAAAAATTCGGAGTGCTTGTGTATGGTTAAGATGGCACAGAAATTTCTAGCCTGCCCTATTGATGGTTCCTGGTAAAATGCATGGGAAAATCCCATTGGTGGAAAATTTCACTTAGGGTTTGGGTTAGGTCATCACGAACTCATACAGCAAAATGGTCATCGCCAGCAAATTCAGAGTGCAGGGGTATGGTGAAGAGGGCACTGACTTTCCAACCATGCCCTATCGATGTTTCCTGGTAAAATACATGGGAAAATCCTATTGGAGGAAAATTCCATTTAGGGTTAGAGTTAGCTCACCATAAACTCATATAGCAAAATGGACATCGCCAAGAAATTCGGAGTGCTTGGGAATAGTTAGGATGGCAATCTGTGCCATCCTAACCATACCCCTGCACTCTGAATTTGCTGGCGATGACCATTTTGCTGTATGAGTTCATGATGACCTAACCCTAACCCTAAGTGGAATTTTCTTCCCATGGGATTTTCCCATGTATTTGACCAGGAAATATAGATTGGGCAGGCTAGAAATTTCTGTGCGATCCTAACCATACCCAAGTACTCCGAATTTGTTGGCGATTTCCATTTTGCTCTAGGAGTTCATGGTGAAATAACCCTAACTCTAAGTGGAATTTTCCGCAGATGGGATTTTCCCATTCATTTTACCAGGAAACGTAGATAGGGCATGCTTGAAAAGTCAGTCCCCTCCTCAAAATAACCAAGCACAACGAATTTGTTGGCAATGTCCATGTTGCTCTATGAGTTAATGGTGACCTAACCTTAACACTAAGTGGAATTTTCCTCCCATGTGATTTTCCCATGTATTTGACCAGGAAATATAGATTGGGCAGGCTAGAAATTTCTGTGCCATCCTAACCATACCCAAGTATTCCGAATTTGTTGGCGATTTCCATTTTGCTCTAGGAGTTCATGGTGACCTAACCCTAACTCTAAGTGGAATTTTCCGCCAATGGGATTTTCCCATTCATTTTACCAGGAAACGTAGATAGGGCATGCTTGAAAATTCAGTCCCCTCCTCAAAATAACCAAGCACTACAAATTTGTTGGCAATGTCCATGTTGCTCTATGAGTTAATGGTGACCTAACCCTAACCCTAAGTGGAATTTTCCTCCCATGGGATTTTCCCATGTATTTGACCAGGAAACATAGATAGGGCAGGCTAGAAAAGTCAGTGTCCTCCTAACCATAACCAAGCACTACGAATTTGTTGGTGATGTCCATTTTGCCCAATGAGTTCATGGTGACTTAACAATGACCCTAAGTGGAATTTTCTGCCAATTGGATTTTCCCATGTGTTTAACCTGGAAATATCGATAGGACAGGGTAGAAATTTCTGTGCCCTCTTCACCATACAGAAGCACTACGAATTTGTTGGTGATGTCCATTTTCCCCTATGAGTTTATGTTGACATAATCCTAAGCATAAGAGGAATTTTCTTCCAATGGGATTTTCCCATGTATTTTACCAGGAAACATAGATATGGCAGGCTAGAAAAGTCAGTTCCCTCCTCACCATAACCAAGCACTACCAATTTATTGGCGATGTCCATTTTGTTCTAGACGTTCATGGTGACCTAACCGTAACCCAAAGTGGAATTTTCCTCCAATGGTATTTTCCCATTTATTTGACCAGGAAATATAGATTGGGCAGGCTAGAAACTTCTGTGCCATCCTAACCATACCCAAGCACTCCAAATTTGTTGGCGATGTCCTATTTGCTCTAGGTGTTCATGGTGACCTAACCCTAACCCTAAGTGTAATTTTCCATCAATGGGATTTTCCTTTGTATTTTACCAGGAAACATCGATGGGGCAGGCTAGAAAATCAGTGCCCTCCTAACCATAACCGAGTACTATGAATTTGTTGGTGATGTCCATTTTACTCTATGAGTTCATTGTGACCTAAATCTAACGCTAGGTGGAATTTTCCACCAAAGGGATTTTCCTATGTAATTTACCAGGAAAGATAGATAGGGCACGCTGGAAAAGACAGTGCCCTTCTAAAATTCTTCTTAGGGTTAGGGTTAGATCACCATGAACTCATAGAGCAAATTGGACATTGCCATCAAATTGTTAGTGCTTTGGGTTTAGTTGGGAGGGCACTGACTTTTCTGGCTTGCCCTATCTATGTTTCTTGGAAAAATACATGGGAAAATCCGATTGGCGGAAAATTCCTCTTAGGGATAAGATTAGGAGACCATAAAGTGACAGAAGAAAATGGACATCGCCAACAAATTCGTAGTGCTTGGGTTTGGTTAAGAGGGCACTGACTTTTTCAGCTTACCCTATATACTTTTCCTGGTAAAATACAAGGGTAAATCCCACTGGCCGAAAATTCCTCTTAGGGTTAGGGTTAGGTCACCATGAACTCATAGAGCAAAATGCAGACCTCCAAGAAATTTGTAGATCTTTGGTATGGTTAGGAGAGCACTGATATTTCTATCCTGCCCAATCTATGTTTCTTGGTAAAATACATGGGAAAATCCCATTGGCGGAAAATTCCACTTACAGTTAGGGTTAGGTCACCGTGAACTCACAGAGAAAAATGGACATCGCCAACAAATTCGTAGTACTTGGTTATGGCTAGTAGGCAACTGACTTTTCTAGCCTGCCCTATCAATGTTTCCCGATAAAATACATGGGAATATATAATTGGCGGAAAATTCCACTTAGGCTTAGTGTTAGGTCACCATAAACGTATAGAGAAAAATGAACATCACCTACAAATTAGGAGTGCTTCTGAATGATTAGGAGGGCACAGAAATTTCTAGCCTGCCCAATCTATATTTCCTGGTAAAATACATGGGAAAATCCCATTGGCGGAAAATTCCACTTACGTTTAGGGTTAGGGCTCCATGAACTCATAGAACAATATGGACATCACCAACACATTCGTAGTGCTTAGGTATGGTTAGTAGGGCACTGTTTTTTTAGCCTGCCCTAACTATGTTTTCTGGTAAAATACATGGGAAAATCCCATTGGCGGAAAATTCCACTTAGGGTTAGGATTAGGTAACCATGATCTCATACAGCATCTGGCCCTCTCAATTCCTGGCAAATAGATGGGGAAGAAATGGAGGTAGTGACAGATTTTATTTTTCTGGGTTCCAAGATCACCTCAGATGGGGACTGCAGCCAAGAAATTAAAAGACGCTTGCTCTTGGGGAGGAAAGCTATGGCAAATCTAGACAGCATAATTAAAAGCAGAGACATCACCCTGCCAACAAAAGTGCGTATAGTCCAGGCCATGGTTTTCCCAGTTGCAATGTATGGCTGTGAAAGTTGGACCATAAGAAAGGCTGAGCGCCAAAGAATTGAGGACTTTGAACTATGGTGCTGGAGAAGACTCCTGCGTGTCCCTTGGACTGCAAGGCGTTCAAACCGGTCAGTCCTAGAAGAGATCAACCCTGACTGCTCTTTAGAAGGCCAGATCCTGAAGTTGAAACTCAAATACTTTGGCCACTTAATGAGAAGGAAGGACTCACTGGAAAAGGGCCTAATGCTGGAAAGATTGAGGGCAATAGAAGAACGGGACGACAGAGAATGAGATGGCTGGATGGAGTCACTGAAGCAGTAGGTGTGAACTTAAATGGACTCCAGAAGATGATAGAGGACAGGAAGACCTGGAGGAACATTGTCCATGGGGTCGCGATGGTTCGGACACGACTTCGCAATTAACAACCCCTAACTAGGTTTTCTGGTAAAATACATGGGAAAATCCCATTGGCGGAAAATTCCACTTAGGGTTAGGATTAGGTCACCATGATCTCATACAGTAAAATGGATGTCACCAACAAGTTCAGAGTGCTTGGGTATGGTTAGGAGGGCACAGAAATTTCTAGGCGGCCCAATCAATATGTCATGGTAAAATACATGGGGAATTCTGATTGGAGGAAAATTCCACTTAGGGTTAGTGTTAGGTCTCCATGAACTCATAGAACAATTCGGACATCGCCAACACATTCGTAGTGCTTAGGTATGGTTAGCAGGGCACTGACTTTTTTAGCCTGCCCTAACTATGTTTTCTGATAAAATGCATGGGAAAATCCCATTGGCGGAAAATTGCACTTAGGGTTAGGATTAGGTCACCATGATCTCATACAGTAAAATGGACGTCGCCAACAAGTTTAGAGTGCTTGGGTATGGCTAGGACGGCATAGAAATTTCTAGGCTGCCCAATCAATATGTCATGGTAAAATACATGGGAAAATGCCTTTGGCGGAAAATTCCACTTAGGGTTAGGGTTCGGTCACCATGAATTCATAGAGCAAAATGGATATTTCCAACAAATTCAGAGTGCTTAGGTATGGTTAGGAGAGCAATGACCTTTCTAGCCAGCCCTATCTACGTTTCCTGGTAAAATACATGGGAAAATCCCATTGGCGGAATATTGCACTTAGGGTTAGGTTTAGGTCACCATGAACTCATAGAGCAAAATGTATATTGCCAGCAAATTCGGAGTTCTTAGATATGGTTAGGAGGACACTGACTTTTCTAGCCTGCCCTATGTTTCCTGGTAAAATAAATGGGAAAATCCCATTGGCGGAAAATTCCACTAAGGGTTAGGGTTAAGTCACCATAACCTCATAGAGCAAAATGGATATCTCCAACAAATTCGGAGTGCTTAGGTGTGATTAAGAGGGCACTGACTTTTCCAGTCTGCCCTATCTATTTTTCCTGGTAAAATACATGGGAAAATGCCTTTGGCGGAAAATTCCACTTAGGGTTAGGGTTCGGTCACCATGAACTCATAGAGCAAAATGGACATCGCCAACAAATTCGTAGTTCTTGGGTATGGTTATGAGATCCATCCCTATCAATGTTTCCTGGTAAAATACATGGGAAAATCCCATTGGCGGAAAATTCCACTTAGGTTTAGGGTTAGGTCACCATGAATTCATAGACCAAAATGGATATTTCCAACAAATTCAGAGTGCTTAGGTATGGTTAGGAGAGCAATGACCTTTCTAGCCAGCCCTATCTACGTTTCCTGGTAAAATACATGGGAAAATGCCTTTGGCGGAAAATTCCACTTAGGGTTAGGGTTCGGTCACCATGAACTCATAGAGGAAAATGGACATCGCCAACAAATTCATAGTTCTTGGGTATGGTTAGGAGGGCACTGACTTTTCTAGCCTGTCCTATGTTTCCTGGTAAAATACATAGGAAAATCCCGTTGGGGGAAAATTCCACTTAGGTTTAGGGTTAGGTCACCATGAATTCATAGAGCAAAATGGATATTTCCAACAAATTCAGAGTGCTTAGGTATGGTTAGGAGACAATGACCTTTCTAGCCAGAAATTTCTAGACTGCCCAATCAACATATCATGGTAAAATACATGGGGAATTCTGATTGGAGGAAAATTCCACTTAGGGTTAGGGTTAGGTCTCCATGAACTCATAGAGCAAAATGGACATTGCCAGCAAATTCGTAGTGGTTGGTTATGTTTAGGAGGGCACTGACTTTTCCAGCTTGCCCTATTTATATTTCCTGGTAAAATATATGGGAAAACCCCATTGGCGGAGAATTCCACTTAGGGTTAGGCTTAGGTCACCATGAACGCATAGAGCAGTGGTTCTCAACCTTTTTAATGCTGCGACCCCCAACCGGTCATCAGTCGAGGACTACCCAACCAGTCGTAAGTCGAAGACTACCCAACCAGTCGTAAGTCGAGGACTACCCAACCGGTCATAAGTCGAGGACTTTCCCTGCCTGGGAGAGCCATGCATGTGTGGTGTCGCCCCCTGCGCCAGGCGAGGCTTGGTTATGTTTAGGAGCGCACAAAAATTTCTAGCCATCCCAATTGATATGTCGTGGTAGAATACATGGGGAAATCTCATTGGAGGAAAACTCCAATTAGGGTTAGGGTTAGGTCACCATATATTGATAGATCAAAATGGATATCACCAGGAAATTCAGAGTGCTTGGATGTGGTTAGGAGAGCACAGAAATTTCTAGCCTGCCCAATCGATGTTTTATGGTAAAATATATGGGAAAATCTCATTGGAGGAAAAATCCACTTAGGTTTAGGATTAGGTCTCCATGAACTCATAGAGCAAAATGGACATCGCCAGTAAATTCGGAATGCTTGGTTATGTTTAAGAGGGCAGAGAAATTTCTAGCCTGCCCTATCTATGTTTCCTGGTAAAATACATGGGAAAATCCCATTGGCGGAAAATTCCACTTAGGGTTAGGGTTAGGTCACCAGAAACACATATGGGAAATCGACATCACCAACAAATTCAGTGTGGTTGATTAGGGTTACGAGAGCACTGACCTTTTTATCCATCCCTATCAATGTTTCCTGGTAAAATACATGAGAAAATCCCATTGGCGGAAAATTCCACTTATGGTTAGGGTTAGGTCACCATGAACTCATAGAGCAATACGGACATCGCCAACACATTCGTAGTGCTTAGGCATCGTTAGCAGGGCACTGACTTTTTTAGCCTGCCCTAACTAGGTTTTCTGGCAAAATACATGGGAAAATCCCATTGGCGGAAAATTCCACTTAGTGTTAGGTTTAGGTCACCATGAACTCATAGAGCAAAATGGACGTTGCCAACAAGTTCAGAGTGCTTGGGTATGGGTAGGAGGGCACAGAAATTTCTAGACTACCCAATCAACATGTCATGGTAAAATACATGGGGAATTCTGATTGGAGGAAAATTCCAGTTAGGGTTAGGGTTAGGTCTCCATGAACTGATAGAGCAAAATGGACATTGCCAGCAAATTCGTAGTGGTTGGTTATGTTTAGGAGCGCACTGACTTTTCCAGCCTGTCCTATTTATATTTCCTGGTAAAATACATGGGAAAACCCCATTGGGGGAGAATTCCACTTAGGGTTAGGCTTAGGTCACCAAGAACACATAGAGCAGTGGTTCTCAACCTTTTTAATGCCGCGACCCCCAACCGGTCATAAGTTGAGGACCACCCAACCAGTCGTAAGTCGAGGACTACCCAACCGGTCATAAGTCGAGGACTTTCCCTGCCTGGGAGAGCCATGCATGTGTGGTGTCGCCCCCTGCGCTAGGCGAGGCTTGGTTATGTTTAGGAGGGCACAGAAATTTCTAGCCTGCCCAATTGATATGTTGTAATAGAATACATGGGGAAATCTCATTGGATGAAAACTCCAATTAGGGTTAGGGTTAGGTCTCCATGAACTCAGAGAGCAAAATGGACATCGCCAGTAAATTCGGAGTGCTTGGTTATGTTTAGGAGGGCAGAGAAATTTCTAGCCTGCCCTATCTATGTTTCCTGGTAAAATACATGGGAAAATCCCATTGGTGGAAAATTCCACTTAGGGTTAGGGTTAGGTCAACAGAAACACATAGGGGAAATCGACATCGCCAACAAATTCAGTTTTTTAATTTTCAAAAGAACGTGGACTTTTGAAATTTCATAGATATGTCTGTCAAGATTAGATATTTCTTACTAGCCTCCTTTATTATACAGTGATTGAACTATCTTGGTTTCTCTCTATTAAACACCTTTATTCAACAGTTTTCTCTGAATATGTTCCTAAAAGATTGTCTTCGTCAAGAATACTATATTTCCCAGACTACTGATTTCATGTAAATTAAGGATAATTTACACAAAAATATAGCAGTGTTCAAAAATATATCTGCTTTTCCCTTGAACGTCGTCAGAAGCTGTACATTTCAAGTGATGTTTTAAAATATGTCCTTGAAAAATTATCAGTACTCTCATTTGTCTTGCATCTGCTGTTGTACGTTTGCCTGCACTTGAGAGAAATTGTAAGAAGTACAGTCTCTTTCAACTCAAGCTTGGCTTCTGATGACTTCAAGTTCCTACCCATGTAATTATTTTAGCAGCAGTATGGAAGTCATTTGTCAATGTCTTTTTGACAAGCTGTGATATTCTTTGGTGCACTCTTATTCAAGTACTAACCAGGTCTGATGCTGCTATGATTCTGGAGAAATATGCACGGGTGTAACTGAATGGAAATCCTTGGGAAACTTTCTTTGTTACAGAAGATCAAGTGAAACCTAGAGTTCACATTGTCTCTACTGTGCTGCTAATGAAAATAAATGGGAGGGATATCCTTAAGGATTGGGAAACTTAGCTATACAAGTGTTTGTTCCAGCTCATTATAAGTGCTTACCAGCTACATCAATAATAAACTCATATCTCCCTAAAATTCGTTTTCTGTGTTTAATTAATCTCCTTGGCTTCTCTTTCTGTAAAAGATTTTTATCGTCTCTAGAACATGGATACTTTTGACTCCAGTCCTACAATAGATACCTGTACTCCATATTCGATAAAATTCCAAATAAATGAGATTTGAAAAAGTGACATTTGTCACCAATTTCATTCACACTTTTTGTGGCTGTAAGTTTCAGTCAAACGCATTAACAGCTAAATGCAGCTGGGGTCTGAAACTCTTATTGACCCAATAACCAACTAGGACTTGCCCATTAGTTTGAAGGCCATAACTCTGAAATCTTTTCTTACATTTATACAAAATTTTTCTAATGAGTCAAAAGTTCAGAAAGGGAAGAATATCACAATATGCTATTAAACATATTACACATACAATTTTTAAAAATATAATCCTACTCTAAGTCATCCCCCCTTTGTATGAAATCCATAGCTAAGCTAGTTAACTTAGCTACCCTTTAACTTATAGTCTTGACACATGCTTACATTCGGAGGTGTGATTAAAAGTAATAAATAAAACACACTGTAGGTTTGGATAAATGAGGATGGATCAGTTTAAAGAAGTTAGGCATCAATGAATGAATTTGCTATACCTCTCTGCACTTCCACTTTAATTTTTCTTCACTCTCTTTTTCATCACCAATGTTAAGGAAAGTTGCAAGAGGCCCTTTTTATTTCAAAGAGATTTTCTTATTTCTTTTTTTTTTTTTTTTTAGGAAGAAGCAGCCTTCATTTCCATATAAGATCTTTTATGTGCACTGACCTCCGCAGAAGCTTTTTTTTTTTTTTTTGCTGTTCTTTCTAAAAAATACCCCCAAACCTCTAGTTCTTTCTGGGATGGTATCCATGGAAAGATTAAAGAAGGAGGAATAAACATCATTCCAAGGCATCTGAATTAGATGGTTAGATTAGATGAGCTCTCTTGATTAATGTTGCTTTCTTACAACATTATTTCTGTTTTTTGTGACCTTGGACATTATGATTTTGTTTGGTAAATTATGGTTTTTCATTTTACATAATTGTCAGAGTCGCTTTTGTGAAATGGGCGATGAACCAGAAAGAAGGAAAAAGAAAAAGAGAAAAGAAAGAAAGAGTCTGTCCTATTTATTTGTTTGAATAGTTGTTAGTTTGTCAAGTTTATGGAGCCACCTATTTCCCACAAAATAAGAAGACAAGAAGCAATGGGTGGAAGCTTCACACAGAGAGATTCAACCTGGAATTAAGGAGGAATTTCCTGAAAGAACGATTAATCAGTGGAACTGCTTGTTCCCAGAATTGTGGGTACTCCATCACTGGAGGTTTTCAAGAAAAGATTGGACAACCAATTGTCTGGGATGGTATAAGGACTCCTGCCTTGAGCAGGGAGCAGGACTAAAAGACCTCCAAGGTCCTTTCCAATCCTATGATTCTATATGAATCCAGTTTTAAGAAGCAGTGGTGTTCTCCTCACTAAGTGTAAAGGTTCCAGTTGGAGACAACATAATAAGGCTCAGTGTTCTCATAGACCAGTGTTTCCCAAACTTGACAATTTTAAGGCATGAGGACTTCAACTCCCAGAATTCCACAGCCAGCGTTGCTGGCTGTGGAATTCTGGGAGTTGAAGTCCACATGCCTTAAAATTGTCAAGTTTGGGAAACACTGTCATAGACTTAAAATACAGATGGACATAAAAGTGATCATGCAGTCCAGGGTCTCCCAGTGGTTTGCTTTACCATGACTGTCAAATAACAATTTAAATGCATGCTTCAGAGTATTTCATGAAAATGCTCGGCAATTTTGGGGTGGTGGGGATGGGGAGCTCTTCCCACCATTAGGTATGTTAAGACATTTTAAACCAGGTTGTCCTTCAGTATGAAACTTTTGGCCATCTGACAGCTGCTTCAATTCTACAAAGAGGTCCTTCCTGGCTCAGAGGTGCCAAATGAAAAAAGGCAGTGGGGGACTTCTGGATTGCAGCTCCTGTAGAGCACAGCAGATTGAAACAAGGCCTTTAATGAGGTCATACCAGTTTGGTGCTTTTCTTATCTCCAAAGGGGCTGACATTTGGAGACCCCTTGCACACACACAGGCACACAGACACACACACACACACACACACACACACAATCCTGCACCTTATCTGCAACTTAAAGAGTTCTGCTACTATTACAAAAAAGAGAGCTGCTCTGCAGGAAATCTACTTTACAAGATGTTCCCTGCAGGGAAGTTTCTTACTTTTCAGAACTGTACACTCTTGAAATGAACTTTGTAATGCAGCAGAAATGATGGAGAGTTTTTTTTTTTCCTTATTTGCAAGAAATGGAGCAGAAATAGTAATACTCAAAGTGATTTCAGAGAGTGAGAAAGCAAAAGAACGGCGTCCTATTCCAATGTTGCATACATTAGGTAACTGGTACCAAGAGGGGCTTTCTCAGGGCAACACATGTCTCCACATCAGGAAGGAGGCAATGGGTTGAAAGTGTAGACCAAGGGTAGGCAACCTTGGCTCTTTTATGACTCGTGGCTCAGGAATTCTGGGAGTTGAAGTCCATGAGTCATAAAAGAGCCAAGGTTGCCTACCCCTGGTGTAGACGAAATGAATCTAATTTGCATAGTTATGGGAAATGTGTAAAATTGATGTTCTCGAGGAAGGGCAAGTGGTTGGTGAAAACTCCTATTTCCTGCCTGGTTTCCAATGTGAAAATGGGAAGACAGAAAGCAGTACCATTCAGTGGTTAGAGAGGGCACAGTTGCCTGGTTGCTGGCATTGTTTATTATCGTAGGAAGCAGTGAAAAAAATGGACTGGCTAAATACAAGACAATACAAAACATGCTGGGAATTTTTATAGCCACACAGTTTTTGGTCATTAATGGCTATTTTCTCTATAGCTTTATCTTGTAAATAATGTTGCTTTTAGATTGCAACACACATATTCTAAGAGTAAATCCAACTGAGCACAGTGGGGATTATTTCTGAGTAAATATGTGTAGGATATTGCTGTAAAGCTCTCAGGCCAATCTTTTCTGAATATATTGTCGCAATCCTCTATCTAGAGCGAAAATCCCTTCTGCAATAACTTTTGGGAACTTAAGGGATGGAAAGAGTCGCGACACTCTTCAAATACCTGAAAGGACATCACACAGAAGACCTGTTATCTCTTGTTCCAGAATGTAGGATTCTGAATAATATAGGAATAAATTAAAGGAAAGCAAATGTTGGCTGAAAAAAAAAGAAGTTGGATAGTGGAATGAAATGAATTATCTAGAGAGATTGTTGAGTCTCCTTTTATGGGATTGTTCAATTAGAAGCAAGACAGCCATTGTCTTATTTAATTTGGATTCAGATATAGAGCAGAAGTTGATGTTGATGTTGAAGACCTACATATATTCTTTGCTAACCTCAGCTGATTCTGAGCTTTCACTTTCTTGAAGCCAGCTCTGCATTTCCTGTCCATACTTTTCTTTGATAACTTGGCCCAGTTTCTAATCCCTGTCTCTATCCTTTATTGTCTTCAAATTGTCATTATGTTACCACAATGCTAAGGCACAGCTAGCTATCCTGGGAAATCAGGAGATTCAGGCAGTTCAAATGAGTATAAAGATTTATGGCAAGCTTAAGCTCTGTACAAGAATCTGAACTACTAAGGGTCAAGGGACATTAGCAGGAGTTAAGAATAAAAAGAAATACAAGGTGGGCTGGACTTAGATTTCTTATGGGTGCACAGGGACTCATGACTGATGAGGCATTTGACCCTTCCCTCGGGCTCAGCCTGGTCATCTCCTACATTAGCTTGGGACAAAGAAAATATATATTTTTTTTCCCAGGATTTCTCTACAATTTCTTATTCAGTATAATACTTTTACACTGGGTGGTCTAAAAATGTAATAAATAAATAAATAAATTTAAAAAAACTCATCTCCAAATTTCTTTTGCATGTTAAGGAATGTTAGAGATCAGAAAATAATATGAAAATTGATCTTTCTGGCTCTTATTTCTTCCTTCTTAGGTTCTTTTGTTTTCAAAAGTTTTCCATAAAAGAAAGAAACAATTAATTCTGTTTGCACTGAAATTGTGAGCGGGGGGGGGGGGAAATCTGTATTTTGTCATCTGCAATTTCTCAGTCTTCATGATCTTAAATGAATAATATACAAATCTCATAACCAATAACCCGATAGGCAATCTTTCATGGTATTGATTTCCCTGAGTTATGCTTTAAAATGGTAGATTGGTTTCAGATGAAAGCGACAGTCTTCACACTCTCAAAACACTTCTGATTCCCCACTCTCCCACTTTACCAGCAGCTCCAGAAATTTGTTTCAACAGCTCATATATTGTCAGTCTGTTTTTTAAAAAGTTGGTTGGAGAAAACAAATGTTTTTTTTTCTGCCCACAGTTTTAATATGCTATTTATTTCAAGCATGTAAACAAGAAAATCTGTTTTCCTGTTATATCATTTTGATTAGATGGAGGGAAAACTAAGCAAAGAGCAACTGTTACTGACATGAGCTTGTTTCAGAGAATTATAAAATCCCCTCCTTCTGTTGCAAAATTATCAGGCTTCTCTTAAGGTTTCTTTTAGGTACGAAGAAAGCTTGAGAACTTGTGTTTGACCTTTACATCCACAGAGCAAGGAGACCGGTGCTTTTTATTCTATTTGCAATCCTTCAAGCCCTTCAAGGGCTTGTTCAGTGTGGAGTTTAAATGTGAAGCAACAGTAGTCAGCCCTTTTGCACAAATAAACAGGATAAAAGGATTTGCCCCTTAATGTGTAGATAGGTGGGGTTGCAAGGAATGGTAATCTCAATCCAAAGAGTAATGAAAGAAAGTTGGGCTTTACTGCCTCCCTTGCCCTCTGCAGTAAGTATTCCTTTATTTTATTTATTAAACAAATTTATTTATACCATTGTTTCTGTGAGCTTCATATTAGCAATGGCCAGTCTGTGCTGGGGATGAAGTATTCCACTTTCTTCTTTGTTGTGTTTGCATACTAAGTCTGTAATTTCAGACCCAAATTGCCCACCAGTGAAGATTTGCTGATAGCTTCAGTTGGGAGCAATTCACTTTGAGCACTGTGTAGGTTGTTCTCGCTTTCCAACTGCTTTGCTTAGCAACTGTTCAAGTTACGATGGTTTTTTTTTTTTTAAAAAAAGAACCAGCTTTGAGACCAGTCCTCGCATTTACAACCATTGCAGTATCCTGTGGATAGGGGATTGCTATTTGTGTGCTTCCTATCTGATTGTGACAAGGAGAACATGGAAGTAAAATCACATGTTGCAGTCACATGAGGTCTTGCTTAACAACCACAGTGATTTGCTTAATTTCCAAAGGGGAAGTGAGGTCATAAGCCCGTTGGGGGTCATGTGATTTTCCATGTAATGATCATACTGCTTAACGACGGACTTGCCAGTCCCAAATGTGATCACCCAATGAGGATTCTCTGTAAGTCATTGCTTTCCTCTTTTCCAGCCCGTATTGTCTTTTGAAGACACATCCTCTTTTTGATGGGTGCACCCTGAGAATGGCTTCCTATGCTTATGTTTTCATGGGAGGAGAGGGGCAATTGCACAGATCCTGTTCTGGGCCTTTTGTGAATACATTTTAAACTTCAGTAGATTGTTTTCATTTGCTTTGTTGATTTCCTACTGTATATTTGTGATCTATTCCTGAGCTGACATGCCCACTTTCCCCCAGCACACAACAACATACCTTGCACAGAAAAAAATAGATGAGGAAGCACTATATATTCTAAATCATGTTTCCTGAAGAAATCTAATGGATAATTACAAATATGCAAAGGTATAGACATAAATAGCATTATTTCGAAAGGAGTGGGATCTTGAAAAGTATATTTATGTGGTCGCTAAGAGTCGATTTTGACTTAATGGCACATAATAATCAGTCAAAAGGCCTTGAATAATTACTACTTCAGAGAGTGCAATGTGCCATAAATTGTTTTCTATAAAAGGGAAGAGGTTCTGCATTGTATTATAATGAAAAAAGAGGATACAATATAGGTTAAACACCTTGGAAAAAATTTCTGCAGAATGTAGAGGAATCCTTGCTACTAATACATTATTATCTGAGTAGCCCCTCTGTATCTTGACAGCTACCTGAACACTCTAATCACTGAAAGCTGCAAAAAATTAACAAGAATGAAGCTAACAAGAATGATTAAATACACGTAGTTCTGTGAAAGCAGAGTCTGAAAACACAGTCAAATATATGCAACAAAAAGTTAATGCAACTGAGAAAGCATCAAGCAAAGTGAAAGGGACGGAGTAATCTAATGGCTTTGCTAAAAGGGCCATTGCAATGTTAATGTGCCTGTGTGCCTTTGAGGCAGTGTTAATTCCTGGTAACTGCCTGGACAAGTCCTTACAGTTTTCCTGGCAATGCTTTTGGAAGTGGTTTGCCCTTGATTGGTGAGAGGGAGTGACTGGCCCAAAGTCATTAAGTGCCTAAGAAGGGACTGGAATTCAGTCTCTCATTTCTAGCCTGCTGCCTTATGGCTGATTTAGACTTGCCCTCAACTGCCGGTAGCCACTGCTTCACGGCTTCACACTGTGAAGGGGATGATGGGTGAATGGAGGTAGCAGAGGGCTACTGACAAGCTGACACAAACACCTCCCTAATCCCAACTGCTCAATGTGCGGAGGTGCAATCCCTGTGTGTTGATTGGTTCTGACGTCCTGCTAGGAGGCGAGAGAAGATAAGACACATTCAAGAGGGAAACGTTAAAAACTCACTGAGATATAAAAAGAAATCCTATGCAGCCATCCTTGAATGACAGATGCATATGTTCCATCATGTGCCATGCTGGAGAAATCTACTCCAGCCTTGAATCTCTATACCAAACCATCTCTCATTGCAATGTTGGGCAATACCCTACATTGATCAGCTGTGATTCTTTCTCCCCTAGCAGAAATATTAAAATCATAGTAAGATCAGTGGAATTGAAAGAAGAAAATATGGTCAATGCTGTCCTAAAAAACTCTGGAAAGTTCTCCCAATGATCTCCTAGATTCTTCTCTATAGGTGACAACAATAAATTCTTTTGTGCTTTGAATCCAACAAATGATCCTGAATTATTTGCACCTGGCAATAATAATAACAATAGTTAGGCTGACATTTCTGGGTTTAATATTATTTTAAAAAAAACAACTTTCTGTTATTTTTGTAATATTCTGCCAATCATTGTAATCATTATCATTATCAAGCAGTTGCCAGCATATTGATCCTTCCCCATTATATAGCCCAAGAACAGACTTGCACATGCATATATACAGTATGTGTATATGTATGCCTATACACACAGAACATAAACATGCATGTATATGTATCTACAATATGTAAGGAGACTTTTTTGAGACTATTTGTATAAGGATCAGTACAGTGTTCTAATGTTTGTTTTTATGACAGCTTGTGCTTGATTAAATGCCATTATGTTTGCATTGTGGACTTGAAGTGACTGCTGTCATCAGCTTTACTTTAATGGACAAGCAGTGTCCCATGAAATCAAATCTGCTCTATGAAATCAAAATTTGTGCTTTTTAAGTGACTCTACAGTGTTACAATCATAAAAGTATGATTAACCTAGCTGTAACACATACTTACAATAAGCTGTCCTACTGCTCGTAGATGTCATCATTCATTTGCAAAATAATTGGATACTGGATGAGAGGATTTCTATCAACTTGAGTCATGTCCTAATTTTGAAAGAGTCTTCCAAGCATTTATGGTACGATATTGATGATCAGCTCCTATTCGCACGTTTCCAATAATATGGTCTACTGATCCAATTAATATGCTGATGACACCATGAACTCCAGACACTTGTAATTCATAGCTGGCTTTAATCCTGCATCCAATATTACTTTAAAACATTATCCCAGGCCCCTTCTGCTTGCCTTGGTAGTATACGTAGCTTTTACATCTAGTGTGGATACGTTCTCCATATTTAGTCATAATTCCATTTTTTAAAAAATTGGAAACATTTGTTTACATCCAAACATTAACAACTCTATTATATTGGATAGCTTTTAGATTAAATGCTGGATGTTAACTGAGCATCATATGGTTTCAATAGTGGGGAGAAATGCATTTTCTGGCCTCATTTGTAATGTTCAGAGCAGCCGGCTTCTTCTTGCTATTAACTCTACTCCTTCCTTTTAAACATTCCTTCTCCATCTTTTTTTTTTCTTTGCCTGCTGCTCAGTTGAAGAGCTCTCGGCCCATATTTGAAGAGCCTGCAAATTGGATCTCTTCCCCCCCACACACACTCTGATCCCTAGACTTGTTTTGTTATCACCATTTCAAGCTCCTGCAGCTCCATGTTTTCCTTCCAAGATAATAGGTGATAAACCCCAAGAGATATTACATAACCTGGGGCTGCTTGGGAAGAGGTCAGTATAAAGAAGAGAATATTACTTTAACATCAGTGCAGCTAAGGACGACTTATATCTGGCTCAGAAAAAGGGCTGGGATGAAATGAAGAGATTGGCATAAGGATACAGCAGAAAGAAGCTGTGCCCAGAGCATATTAGTATGTAGTACCATGATTGGATGAAGGTGGCAAATAGCTTCTCAGTCTCAGTGGTCTGTTTGGTTGTCTTAATCATGCTCATCCTTGCTCTTTAGGAATGTCCAGCCTTCTGTTTCTCCAGCATTGTCCAACCCCCAGATAAGTTTGGCAAAGGAGAATTTCATCTTCTACCACTCATTTATGTCTCTCATTGTCCTTTGGACCCCATGCCCTTAGTTATAGCCCTTGCTATAGTTAAATTAATCTACACCTTTAACCTTTTAAAGTTGCCTCTTTCGTGTCTTAAATTGTACTTTTAACATTTCCAGTTTGCACTTTTGCCCTTAACTGAAACTAGTTCCACTTTAACAGTCCTTATAGAACAAAAATTGTTCAGCAAAAATCTGAAAAGTGCAGCATAGTAGTATCTGGAGACAGCAGAACAGAAGAGAAAGAACTGGACAAAATCCCAAAATAGAGAAAACTGCAAACAGAAGTAGAACGATTGTGCCAAAGAAAGCAAAGATAGTAGCAATAATAATAGGCACCATGAGTACAATCCCAAAACATCAAGAGCATCACTGTAACATCATTGGCATTGACAAAATCACTATCAGTCAATTGCAAAAGGCAGTTTCACTTGGAACAGCTTGCAATCTATAACAATGCCTTTAATAAACAGCAACACCTTCCTATCCCAGGTCCTTGGATGGACTTGAGAGGTGGACCAAATTGCAAATCCAGTTTAAACATCTGTTTGACTGTATGACCAACCTTAATAATAAGTCATTACACATTGCCTCAGCAGACATGCTAATTTGGCAACTCAAAACATATAAATGAATTGGAAACAGTATTTTCTTTTCGTTCAAGAATTTAAATCCACTCGTCCAAAGCTGTGGACTCTTTCAGTGAAGCAAATCACTTAATTTCAGCTGTGGAACTCTGCAGAATTAATTTCTCCTTGCATTAAATAAGATCATTCACTTGGTCTTCTCTGCACTTCTGATTCTAAGAATATTTGGCCATATTTATTTATCATTCAGTTTTTACTTAAAGGATTCATGATTGTACATATATAGCTAAACTCTCAAAATTAGTTTGTAATGTTTGAATGAATGGATTGGGGGCAGGACATGAGTGTATACTATCATTGTAAGGCTTCTGTTTATTGCATATGCTAATCCCAACAATCTGTCCAGAATTGGTTGCTGGGAGATGAAGAAGGAAATGTCAGGAGTTCTACAAACAGATGTCAATTTCAAGATGGAAGGCAGTGACTTCTTTCCTCTCTTTTAGATCACTTATGTGGAAAAGCAGCCTGATAATATCGATATGGGATAGAAGCAGGAAAGAAGGGGGTACTTCAATTTTATGTTTTAAAGGTAGACACCATTGGGCCTTCTAAACTTTCAAGCAAAAATAGTTCCTCTTCAAGACCCAATTCTTTCAACGTTATTCTGAGCATAGGTACAGTTGGTGGCCTCTTACATTGACTGCTGACTCTGCAAACACAGAAGGGGACATGAACTTGAAACACATTTGGTTATTAATTATCAACAGAGTAGAGTAAGAGATCCAAGGCAAGAGTACTTGACTCATTAAAAACAAGATTTATGAGCAATGAAACCTTATTTTACATTTCCATTGTTTGCAAATTTCCCCCTTGCCAGTGCTGTCAAGGATTGACTCCTGCTGTGAATCATGCAGAAATTGTTTGCAAGCTTCTCTGTGCAACAGCCAGTTTCATGGTGCTCAACTTTAGAAGTCCTTCCTGTATTCCCTAAACAAAGAGTCACTGAAAAATTACTAAAATTCTTGATTTTGGTTAGGTATTCTTGGTCTAGTCAGGGGTCTTCAAACTTGACCCTTTTATGACTTGTGGACTTCAACTTCCAGAATTCCTCAGCCAGAGTGCTAGTGGTTAAGGTCCCAGGCTAAAAACCAGGGAGACCTTGTCCTGCCTTAGACATAAAAGCTGGCTGGGTGACCTTGGGCCAGTCACTCTCCCTCAGCCCAATTCACCTCACAGATTGTTGTTGTGGGGAAAGAATAAGAGGAGGAAGGAGTATTAGCTATGTTTGTCACCTTGAGTTATTTGTAAAAATAATAAAAATGAGAAATAATAAATTAATAAACACACATTTATAAGTTTATTCAAGTCAGGAATCGGCTTTCTAACACTAGACCTGTGAATGTGAATGTGATAACTGCTTTGTTTTGCCTTCTGGCTCTCTTTGTTTTGTCTGATTTAAATGACACATTCAGGGGATGCTATGAATATTATTTTAGGAGTTTGTTCTTCCCTCTAAACTTCATGTTCATATATAAATATGAGGGAATGGTCATTCATAATTTAAAACAGTGATAATATTTGAATCCAGCATAGGAATATTTGGTTGATACCGTGAAACATTTTTATGATTTAAAAGTTTACATTGTCCATTTCAGAAATCATAAGAGAACGTATTTTCATTAAATGAAACTCTCACACTTGTGACTGTTCTTAGTCATGATTATGAATAGTGGAAGGGCTTTTCTAAAAATATTCTCTGGACTAAAATAATTCTTGAAGTATAACAAACATTTGTTGAATCCACCTGGACCTTCCTTTATGATGATGATCTTAATTTATGTTTAGGCTCATATCAGATTGCTGGAGTTGCTGTACATTATATAATAATATATAATAATATAATTCCACTGCTTTCCTGATGGACAAGGGCATTTGGGGCTGAATTAAATTAAAATTTCTATTTTCAAGAAGATTTCTCATGGGTAACTTTTTCTTATGTAATTAAAAAAAAATCTGCTTTTAGCTTTTTGATTAATAGGTTAATTTACTTTTATTTCCTAATATCCTTATCATTTTCAAATCAATTGCTTTTTATAGCTGTCAACCTTGTTCTTCCAGCTGTGAGAAGTAAAATGGGACTCAAATTTTAATGTTATAATCCCAACTGTGCTTAATAGATACCATGAGGAAGCTGGGTTTTTCCACAAACTCCCAAATTTTATCCAGAGAGCAATTTGGCTAGTATGGAGGAATATTTCCTGTGTCTATAGAAATCTTCTTGGTCGCACTTTTATTAAAAGGCATGTATTTGAAGGAACAGGTTTGAGAAAGGATAAAAGGATATCACAAAGCAAAGTGGCTATTTCTTTCTGGGAAAAGAGCAGCAATTTGATTCAGAGAATTTCTTCAGAAGAACCTTTTCAAAAATTTATTTGCAGTCCTCAACTAACTTCAAAATAGACTAAGACCTATTATTGCACCCAGCAAAACACTAAGTATAGCCATATTAATAAAACAAAATTGTGCCTGCCTCTAACGAGAATGTAGGTCACAGAATTAAGGACTGCAAACCCAACCCTACATAACAGTTAATGAGCATACACTGACAGCAGTAATAAGGGTGACATACATTAGACCTGAGCTGAAATGTCTCTTAATGTCTCTTTTTAAAGATTTTTGAGTTGTTTTTTTTCTCAGCTGCTCACCTCCGTGCAATTTTCAGAATTTTCCCACTTCTTTGCATTCACTACCGCTCACAATAATGACAGGGTCTTATGAAAGGATGACAAATGTGAAGCCAGCCCACCGAAGGGAAATTTTTGCAGGATTTCTCATTTTATTTGGGAAAAATGGTGAAATGGTTCTCCTCAAATGAAGAGGCCAATTCCAACAGCCTAATTATTTTTGGCAAGTTTTTTTTATGTCAGCAATATGTTTTTAAAAAAACCTTAGATTAAATAATTGTAAGAGTAGTCCTCAACTTAAAACAGTTCATCTGGTGACATTCAAAGGTACAATGGCACTGAAAAATGGGACTTACAGTATGATCGTTTTACACATTTACGATTGTTGCAGCATCCCCATGGTCATGTGATCAAAATTCGGATGCTTGGAAACTGACTCATATTTATGACGGAGGCAGTGTCCCCAGGTCATGCAATCATCATTTGTGACCATCTGACAAGCAAAGTTAATGGGGAAGCCAGATTCACTTAACAACTGTGTTTTACTAACTTAACAACTGCAATGATTCACTTAACAACTATAGCCAGAAAGACTGTAAAATGGGCTAAAACTCATTAACATCTGTCTCACTTAGCAATTGGGCTCAATTGTGGTCGTAAGTTGAGGAATACCTGTATAAATCACTTTGCTTATGTTACACTAAAAAATATGGTGGCTATCTACCAGTTGGTGTGCTTTGCTTTCTTCATAGTTCCTCCTTCTTTTCTTCTGTTTCATGTCTGGGCAACTTTGGGGGAGGGTCTCTTGTCAACCACTCATAAATATTGAGACCAATATTCTCTTCCAGATCATTGGCTTCATTCTGCTCAATGTGCCCCTGGAAAGTAAGACAACATTATTGTGATTCTGTGGTATTTTCAAGTTATAAGATGTGATCTTCAGTCATAATCTCCTCTCAGTACTAAATGATAAAACATCTTTATGTATTGTCTTTTTTTGATTGCTTAACTATTTCCTCTTTGACTATCTCCTCAGCTCCTATGATTCTATTCTCTCTCCCCCCCCAATTTCCTTTGGGTTATGTCCCAGTTTATTTTTCTGTTTAATTCTGGAGTTGGTGAAATAGGGTAGATGAATTTAGTTTGCCTTATTACACAAGGTGACCACAAACAAACTTGCCATAGATGCCTGACTCCCTCAAGCCTCTGGAGCTCTCTGCTGCATTTCCTAGGAATGGTATCCGGGGCTGGCTCAAAAATACCATGAAAATCTCACAACGTGATGGTGCAAGAGATGGTTGCCATGGTAACCCCAACCAAACTTCCAGGAATTGAGAATACACAGCCATTTTTTTAAAAAAGGGACTTTGGGCAATGACAGCTCCTGGCTACCTTAGATCATACTGATAAATAGAGCTACTTTCTAGCTGTTTTCAGGTTGTTTTATTTTCATCCCTATGAATTGCAATAATGTTGGGATTAGACAGGTCAAATCAGGTTTCAAAATATGCCTCTTTGCCACTGTCCTCTCTCTCATGTGAACATTAATTAGTGAGAAGTAAAACCGACTGAAAGTAATTTGCAAACTTTAATAGATATAGCCCCCAAATACAAGATATTACATATATAGATACAATACACGATACAATAACAGAGTTGGAAAGGATCTTGGAGGTCTTCTAGTCCAACCCCCTGCTCAGGCAGAGAACCCTATATCATTTCAGACAAATGGGTGAAAATCTTTCAAGTCTGGGAAGTCTGGATTAAATATATTGTATATCCCTCCCTGGAAAAATAAGGCAATAGATTGCTTTTCCTATTGCATGCTGATTTTTCCAAATATCAGATCCAGGCAAGGTGTGTTTCTGTTCAGTACTTTCATTCAACGTTTCTAAATGAGGATTCAGCTATTCAGATCAAATAATGATCCTGTTAATATAAGGAGCCACAGTGGAAAATTCAGCCCTAAGAAATGTATAAATTGGTATATATGATGGATACAAAACCCTAGCTGGGCATTTTATACACTTTTGCACATTATATAGACAACAAACCTCTTATTTTAGGATTTATAGCTTAGGTTATCAGTGCAGGAAGATGCAGTGAATTCTTGAAAGTTTAGGGTCATAAATATGTGAGCTCTCTGGATTTTGCTCCTTGTTTGAACATGTGAGCCATGCAAATGAGCATGCTGGCTGATGTGAGGAAGTAGTGTTCACTAGTGCTTATGAGGGGGGAGGCAAGGAGGGTCAGACGGACATAAGTGGCATCACAATTTTCTGGCATAAGGTCCTGTCTCTTTTCTAGATACATTGCATGCATACTGCAGAAGGGATGTGATATTGTGACACTGCTTTCCTCATTCTGACAAAAGCAGCAAGATCCCATGGACACCATTCTTGGTAGTTACCAAAAGGTGAACGTAGCCACATTGTGAGAGGTAATAAACTCTTTTTTTCATAATATATTCAATTCCTTTTGCTTCTGGATCAGAGCCGATTGCAAGCTGATTACCCCAAAGGTGCTTTTCCAAAAGGCAACTGGACGTCCTTAGTTTTTTCTTTGAAAACATTTTGCTTCTTGTCTAAGAAGCCTCTTCAGCTTCTTGGATGAGAAGTGAAACATTTTTCAAAGAAAAAAACCCAAGAAAGCCCAGTTGCCTTTTGGAAAAGCACTTTTAGGACAACCATGACCTGGATGATTGAAAATCTCCATAGACCTTCCAAGTTGATCTTGATAAATGCAGTCAGTTCAACTCTTGCATCATTGCCACCTCATAAATGAACAACAGAGATAGCCCCAAAGCAAGCATCTGGATCAATAATCTGAAACAAGCTACATTGGAGCCCATTCTGGACTTGATTATGTTGGGAAGGAATAGGTGGTCTTGTTTAGGGCTGGAGATTCCACTTCCTCATATAATCCTTTCCTCTCATTACAGAAGCTGGGCTGTAGAGCCACACTGATGGATATTCTATTGGTTTGGTGGCTTCCCATGAGAAGCTAGCTCAAATTTAAAGAACCCCCCCTCCCCAAATAGTTGCATGCACACTATTGATCACCTCTGTGTGACTTGATGAATCTGAGAAACTGACTGAGATAGTAAGTGGATAGAAATACAGGATGAAGGCTAAATCAGGATGTGGACAAGATTAGCATTGGTGCTGAGTGCAATGATTGTTTTGGATTTGTATTGTTGAAATACAGAAAGACTTTTTTGATACAGGAAAGTCTTTCTTGAATGTCTTTATCATGAAATCAGAATAGTATCCTTAATGTACCGTATATGCCGGTGTACAAGGCGACCTGGCATATAAGACGACCCCCGTCTTTGGCGCCGAGTCGCATTCCTAGAACGTTGTCTTATATGCCGGAAACTACCAGTATTTCCGGCGTATAAGATGACTCGGCGTATAAGATGACCCCCGACTTTGGCACTGATTTTAACGCTTGCGGAAGTCGCCTTATACGCCGGCATATATGGTAAGCTCATTGGATTGCTTTCAAACCATACATTTTCCAAACTAATTAACCAAATATTATTTGTTCTGTAAATTACTCACTTAAGGGACTTGTCAGTTACAAATTATCATCCTGGTCAAACAATTATTATTATAATATAATAATAACTTAATCATTACTAAGTTAGATTCAATAATTGAATAATAGTTACAGTCTCAGACGAGCATATCCACTTAAGATTCCTCATAGTTCCTAAATACAACAGTAAAGGAGGATTCAAAAAGCAACGCAGAATAATTTATGTAACAAATAGAAATTTATGCTAAACATTTATTCAAGAAATTTTATGACTGAATTGAAGACAAAATGTCCCATTGAAAGAACATGTAGGATTTAGATGCTATAGAGCAGGCAATGATACTACAACATTAAGGAGAGAAGCAACCTAGAACTAAGGAAAAACTTCATGACAGTTAGAACAATTAACCAGTGGAACAACCTGCCTCCAGAAGCAGTGAATGCTCCAACACTGGAAGTTTTTAAGAAGAGACCGGACAGCCATTTGTCCAAAATGGTATAGGGTTTCCTGCCTGAACAGGGGGTTGGACTAGATGACCTCCAAGGTCCCTTCCAACTTTACTACTACTACTACTACTACTACTACTACTACTACTACTACTACTACTATATTATTATTATTGATCATCGCACAGTCAGCCAGATGTTCAGACTGGATTTGGCATTTTGTCTACCTATCGAGTCCTTACCCAGGACCTGGGATAGGCAGATGTGGATGTTTGATGGTATTACAGGTATCATCGCAGGATGGAAGCAGTTCCTAGTAAGGCTGCCTTTTGCAACTGACTAATAGCGAATTTGTCAATGCCAATGGTGTTCAAGTGGTGCTCCAGTTGTTTTGGGATTGCACCCAAGGAGCCTATCACTATTGGTACTACCCTTGCTTGCTTTTGCCACAGTCTTTCTATTTCTATTTGTAGGTCTTTGTATTTGTTATCTTCTCCAGTTCTTTCTCTTCTATTCTGCTATCTCCAGGCACTGCCACGTCCACTATCCAGACTTTTTTGTCTTTCTTATCGACAATTGTTAAGTCTGGGGTGTTATGTTGCAGGTGCTTGTCTGTCTGAATTCTGAAGTCCCAGAGCAGTTTAATTTTATCATTTTCTATGACTTTCTCTATTTTATGGTCCCACCAGTTTTTGCTTACAGGCAAATGATATTTTTTGCAGATCTTCCAATGCACCATTGTTGCTACTTTGTCATGCCGCTGCTTGTAATCAGTTTATGCAATCCAGTCCACTATTCCAGCTGTGTACCTAATGACTGGAATTGCCCAGGTGTTGATTGCCTTTATGGTATTTCCTCCATTGAGTTTGGACTTTAAGCTCTTCTTGACTCTCTTGATGTATTCACCTCTAATCTTTTTCTTGACTTCAGTGTGCTTGATGTTGTCAGGTTGAAGGATACCCAAGTATTTGTAGTACTCTTCCTCATCCAGACTCTTAATGTTATTTTCGTGGGGCATCTTGATTTCTTCAGTTTTCATTATTTTTCCTTGTTTGATAGTAAGTGTGGCACATTTGTCCAAGCCAAACTCCATTACAATATCTTGGCTATATATACGGACAGTGTTGAGCAGAGATTCTATTTCAGATGATGTTTTTCCATACAGCTTCAGATCATCCATGTAAAGGAGGTGGGATAGTCTGGCAGATGTTTTTGATGTTTGATAGCCATGTCCTGAGTTATTCAGTATTGTTGACAGAGGAAACAGTGCAATAACAAATAGTAATGGTGATAATGAATCTCCTTGAAATATTCCTCTCTTGATATTAACCTCTCCCAGTCTCTCACCATTGATTTGCAACTGTATCTTCCATTGTGCCATCGATCTTTGCACAAATTTTCTGATGTTTCTACTGACTCCTGTTTTTTCTAGGCACTTTATTATCCAATCATGTGGCAGAGAGTCAAATGCAGTTCATCCAAATGCAGTTCATCCAAATGCCTTTTTGTAGTCAATCCATGCCACATTCAGGTTGGTCTTCCTTCTCTTGCAGTTTTCCAAGATCATTTTGTCTATTAGGAGTTGATCTTTTGTTCCTCTGCTATTGGGGCGGTTTCCTTTCTGCTCAGGTGGAAAGAGATTGTTTTCAACTAGATGCTGTTGTACTGCATCAGCTACCACACCAGTTAGTAATTTGAAAGTTGTTGGTAAGCAGGTAATTGGCCTGTAGTTACCTGGTGTTGCCCCTTTTGCTGGATTTTTCATTATTAGGTAGGTTTTCCCAGTTGTTAGCCACTTTTCAATTTCTCCTCCTTGTAGTATATTGTTGAACTGTTTGGCAATGAGTAGGTGTATAACGGTTAGATGTTTCAACCAAAACCCATGCAGTTCATCTTCACTTGGTGCTGACCAATTTTTGATTTTCTTTGCTCTTTTTTCCACCATTTTTGTTGTTATTACTAGTTCTTTCATTTCAACTTCTGTTTTATTTGCATCCA
Source organism: Crotalus tigris (assembly GCF_016545835.1). Classification (NCBI taxonomy): domain Eukaryota; kingdom Metazoa; phylum Chordata; class Lepidosauria; order Squamata; family Viperidae; genus Crotalus; species Crotalus tigris. The sequence continues at coordinate 167,182 of NW_024097917.1, forward strand.
CCTCTTTTAACCAAGCCGCATCCTTGTTGTATTTCTTTGGGTTATCCCATATCTGCTTCCAGAACTGCACTGTTTCTTCCTTGTCAGGTACTGACTGATTCCTTGCAGTTTCTCCATTGATGGATTGGTAGAAACGTTTCTGATTGGATTGAAATTGGAGGTTCTGCCTATAGTTTGCAATTCAAGCTTCATATCTACTGATTTTCCTGGCTATAGCTGTTATTTGTTGCTTTATTATTTCCAGTGCTTCCTTGATCTTCCTTGTTTCTAAGTGGTATTTCTTGATTAGGTATTCTTTGGTCTTCTTGTTCTTCAGCTTCTTTTCTTTCATCTGTTCTAGCTTGCTTGCATGTGATCTTAACTTGCTGATCTTATTTTCTAGTCTAACCTTCCATTTTTCTGGTGCACTGTTTGTTTGTTTTTCTTTTTTGTTGATTTTGCATCCCAGGTATTCTGTTATAACTGCAGCTGTGCTGTACATTAGTTGGTTTGTTTCTTGCAGTGAATTGGTGCTTATACTTGATATTGCAGTATTTGCATCTTTTAATGCTTGTGCTAGCTGTTTCTTTGGAACAAGCTTCAATGCAGGTAGCCTTATTCTGTTGTTTTTGTGCTGTTCTAGATGCTCAGTTATTCTTTGTTTCAATTCTTTTATTTCTTTAGTTAGAGGGTTTTGTTCTTCCTGAGGAGAGGTGCCTGGTTTCCAAATGAGAACAGTTGTATATCTCTGCTGGATTCCTTCACTGCCAACTCCCCCTGGTTTGCCTCTACATTCTGAATTACTTCTGGTAAGGCTTTGATTTCTTTGCCCTGGGTAAACCTTTGCAGTTCATCCAATTCTGTTTCTGTGAATACTTTATTTCGTGTTATAAATCGGCGTTGATCTGCTAGTCTCTGTTCTGTTATTTCTGATTCTGGATGTTGTTCTTTCCAGAACTGGTGCATTCGTTTTAGATATCCTCTTCTTGTTGGACTTGATCTGTAGTAACAGATCATTATTTCTTTGTTTTCCATCACTGTGTATCTGCGACGGGTAAACACCTTTTCTTCCAGTAGTTCTGCAGCTGCTGGCCCTGGTTGCTCAGCCAACAGTCCTGAGTCCTGTAACCCATTTTTCACCAGATATCCAGGAACTCCAATATCTAGCGCGGACCTTGTTAACCCGGGCGACGTCCGAGCCGGTATGGCATTCTGCAATTTACGTCTCACCATATTTTTTTATGGGAGAGACACTCTTTGTCTGACTCCTCTGATGAGACCTGTCCAGTATGGTTGAACCTCTGGCATAGCTCTCATCTTCCTCAGAATACACAAGCCCCACAACCACGTCAAGGTAGTGCCTCACTGGGGGTTGTTGTTGTTGTTGTTGTTGTTGTTGTTGTTATTATTATTATTATTATTATTATATGTTTATGGATCTAAACACAGTTTTAGTAGATCTTAAGCCTGACTTTGATTCTGTATTTACAATTTATAGAATAAATTGCTAGTTAACAATATTGATAACAGATTACTTTTACTTATATAATATATATACTTTATAGCCCCACTTTATGGATCAGATGTGGTTCCCAAGACAGCTAATGGATTTGATCAGTACAGCACAGATCCACTACTTTCATTTTTTTATACAAATATAGTTACATCATACCTTAACAAAGTAACTTTCATCTACCTAAACTGGCTAATAGACATGTTTCAGTGCCCTTGTTTGTTGACATTAGTTTTCACTGACTGCCATAGGAAGAAGAAGGTCTCTAAAATTATTCATTCCATACTGCAAATATGAAAAATTCTATAGTTTTGCCAAATCCACTGGTCATTTCCAGCATATCAAGTAAAAGCTATTATTTTCACTGTTACACTTTTATTTTGTTCTTCTATTTTGTAAGAATTTATAAGTTGTAATGTTCAAGGGGAAGTTCAGATCAAAGAAAACTGGCTTATTGCAAATAATACCTTATACCACAGGTTATAATATTATTTTTAATACATTACACTAAACTTTAATTTAATGGACTAATGGTGGGGATATTACTCTACCCATTAAGTGATGAATGGGCTTTTATCAAAACATAAAAAGGAGAACGGTTGTTATCCACTTCACCTGCAGACGAATACATTGAGAATTTATTATTTTATCTTAGAGTAGAGGTGCATAACTTTGGCTAGAAAGGCACTTGGCTTTTATTTATTTATTTAACAACATTTATATGGCTCCCCAACTCACTCTCAGTGACTCCGGGCAGCATGCAAGGATAAAACCCCAATACAAAAACTATACAAAAAGCAGTAACTCCCCACTCCTCTGGTGACAACAATCCAACAAGCCACTTGTTGGGCTTCATATCATCTGGGATCATGACAGAACCAAATCTTCAGGGCCTTCTGAAAGTGTGTCAAAGTGGAAGCCAACCTTAGCTCTTCAGGGATGATGTTTCACAGGGAGGGAGCAACCATAAAGAAGGCACTTCTCCTTGGTCCTGCCAAATGGATCTCCTTAAGAGAAGAGATCTGTAGCATTCCCTGCCTCTCTGTTCTGGTGGATCAGATAGATCTAATTGGGAAAGACAGTCCTTCAAATAACCTGGTCCCAAGCCATGTGGAGTTTTGAAGGAGACAACCAGCACCTTAAGTTGGATCTGGAAGAAAAATTGACAGCCAATACAGCTTCCAGAAGAGAGGTGACACAAGTACAAATCTAGACTTGCACAAAACTAGGCAGGCTGCCTCATTTTGAAGGATAGTTTTCAAGGGCATCCCCCTTTTAAGAGATATTCAAGGACTACGTTGAAGAAAGGAAGCAGGATAGGCTAGAAAAATTGCTAGATAGAAATAAATTTTTTTTAACTTAATTTACATGTATATGAATGAATATTAAGTAAGCATTATTAATATGTTTATTACTCATGTATTTTATTCCTTAAGATGCATTATAAATTAAAATTTGGTAGCAATTTTGATAGACTTTATGTATGAAAGCAAAGCTTTGGTAAATCAAATATAATCCTAAATTGTGCATCCATATTTCAAGGGCTTGTCTAAGATGGAGAGCCAGCTTGGTGTAATGGTTACAGCAACAGACTAGAAACTGGGAGTTTGTGAGTTCTAGTCCCACCTTAGGCACAAATCTAGGTGAATGATCTTGTTAGTCAATTTCTCTCACTCCTAGGAAGGAGGCAAGGACAAACCACTTCTGAAATCTTGCCAATAAAACTGCAGAGATTTGCCCAGACAGTTGCCAAGAATCTTGAAGGCATGTACACACAAGACTTTTAGGGTAGGTGCCCTAAAAACACCACCAACCTGGAATATAGAGGGGCATTATATTATTCAGAAGTAATCAAGCTAATTTCACTAACCATTTGGGTCATTGAATTAGCTTTTTCTATACGAGAATATCCCATCCACTGTTGTACCCTGTCTTTAAAAAAGCAGTGTCTGAATGTTCTCTTCAAACATTGTCTTGTTTTCTTCAGATTCTCATGTTCCCATCACTAAAAAGTTGATATAATCAAGAAAATTATGTTTTTATGAAAATTGTATAAATGCCCATCAGCAAATGCTATTATTATCCATTATCTAATATAAGGCTCAGCTAAGCTATTTCTGAATAATCTGCACATATTTATGAAATTTTCTCATCCCTAAAATGTTGTAGCATTTCACAAAATCTCCCAAATTCACACACAACCTGAGCCGAACTGCACAATTCTTTTCAACACAAATAGGACTGTGTTGGAGCAGTTATCCTATTGTTAAATATGAGGGAACTTTAAGGAAAAAAGTTATGGCAGCCATAATCTATCCTAAGTAATGAGTGACTGTAAAGAGATTAAAGCCCAAATTTGTAGATACTATATCCCCAAATCTCACCACTTAGAGAAATGAATCCATAAGTTTTATTTTTCACACTTGAGTGTTTTATCTCATTTTCCCCCAAACTGATGAAGAAATTGTCAGATATTAGTAAGCTGTTATAACAACATGCATTAAATGAATTTCTTCCCTAGTTCTCAGCTGTTTCTTTCTGACAAATCCATTGGTGGAGACGAGAATGTAGGTGATTGTTCTTGAAGTACAGAATGAGAACAGTAGTATGAGCCATCATAAATAATTTTCATGTTATGGTTACTTTCAAAATCACCTGTTTCATTTAATATTTTATTTGCTGATGAGACTTTACTGATAAAAATGCTCTACATTCATATGTTCTGGATTTATATGAATTATCCAGGATGCTGAAGAATTGGAAAGAGTGCAGAGAAGAGCAGCAAAGATGGGGAGGGACTTGGAGGCTACATCCAATGCTCAGCAGTGAAAGGAACCTTGTATGTTTAACTTAAAGAAGAGAAGGCTAAAGGGAGCTGTTAAGTCCTTTGATTGTGGGCAAATGATGAAGACTCATTGTGCAGTTAACAACTCTTTATTCGTTTAACAGCAAAACAACAACAATGAGCAACAGCACGCAGGCCTCTGTTTATCTGCCCAGAGCCCCAGACACAATGGCAACAAAAAGTGGAGCGCTTTTGCACCTAGCGCATGCGCGCAAGGCTGGTGCCTCACAGTCTGGTCCCAGGAAGCTTCTGGAATGCCCGGGACCATTGCAACGTCCCAAGCCTGCTTTTAGGCTCAGGACACAACAGCAGCCATGATAGTAGTCTTCCTATTTATGAAGGAGTAGATTTATTCTACTCCTTCTTCATAATCCATGGAAGATTTACCGTGAGGGATCCAAACTTGAATTAAGAAGGAATTTACTGATTGTGTGAGCTATTAAGCAATGGAACAGATAGGACTCCTGAAATTGTGGATGTTCCATCACTGGAGGTTTCCAAGAAAAGACTAGACAGCCATTTGACTGGGATGGTATGAGGATTTCTGTGGTGGGGTTCCTGCCAACTCTATGATTCTATGATCCAGTTCCAAAGGCTTACTGAAGTGTTTATGTTTTTGATAGGTTAATGTTCGTGGAAAGGTTGGTAGAGCACCACACCCAGGTTAGAGGAAACAATATATTTAAAACAACACCTCCTTTCATAGAAAGTTCTTCTCTGAGTACAAATGATTACAGAACAAATCTGGGAAAAAAGAGAAATCTTACCCGAAGGTTCAAGAAATGGAGGAACTTTGCCAAAAAGAATCCTTTCCTTAATGTCCTTGACAGTTCAGTCTTAGTAACTGGAAAAGCAAGAAAGGAATCAACAAAAAGGATGAACCTGGGACCTCACAGAATGCTTACATAAGGCTCAGTGTGTTTCCTAGCTATAACCCATGTAAATAGGTTTTGTGATTATGAGCCTTGCTCTAAAAATGGTCTAGCTGCTAGGGGAAAGTATTCTGCAAAGGATTACCACTGAACATTTTGCCAGACTCATTTCACTTTAACTTACACATAAAGTCTTAAATGACTTGATGCCCTTACATTTAAGTGACTTGCCTTCCCATGATGTTTATCAAGAGTGTAATATTTAACAATTTAACAAATATGGATATTCTTTTTTTGGAAGGTTGGGATTTAATATATGGTTGGCATGCATATTTAATTTTTAATAAGAAAGTTGATCGGACTTTTAAATCACATATTTTGAGGAATGCCTTACTTCGTGTTTGGAAGAAGTATTATTATAGATTAAATTATAAAATACCTATCTGGGGGATTCCCAGACATGCAATTGAGGGAACCTCTAAGGGGACAAATTTTGATAAAATTTCATATAAAGAATTGTTAATTTGTTCTGGTTCGAATTGGCATTTGAAATCCCTAGATGTATTAAGGCAGCAAAATATTCTACAGTCATGGTTTCAATATTTACAAATAATGGATAGATGGACTGTAGACAAGAAAGAGGGAATAACACTAGAAGATAGACAATTGGTTATTCAGATTAAAAACCAAGGTCCGGCTCATATAAAAAGAATATATAATGTTTTATTAGAGTTAGATTCGGAAACAGAATTGGTTAAAGATTGTATGATTAAATGGGCTCAGAATATACAGGAGCCGATCTCATTGGATTTATGGGAGATAATTTGGATAAGAAATGTTAAATTTACACAAGCTCAAAATTTGAGAGAAAATTTTTATAAAATGTTTTATAGATGGCATTTAGATCCTAAAAAATTATCTTGTATGTATTCCAACATACAGCCCAAATGTTGGAGATGTGGCAATAATGATGCGACATACTTTCATATTTGGTGGAATTGTAAAAAAGTAAAGGCTTTTTGGATTATGATTTGGTGGAACATTCAAAAGATTTTTAGAAAGAAGATAAAGTTTACTCCTCAACTATTTTTACTTGGTATTTTTGTTGACTTAAATGAAAAAGAAACTACTTTGATGTTGAATTTATTAACTGCAGCAAGGTTACTAGTAGGTCTATATTGGAAGAAAGATTCTTTGCCTACTTTAGAAGAATGGATATTTAAAGTATCTAGTTTTGCAGAAATGGCAAAAATTTCTGCTTATTTAAAGGATCATACACAAGAAAGATATATTACTGTATGGGGAAGGTGGATAGATTATATTCAGAAAAAATATGGAATTAAAAAGTTTTATTTTTTATGAATGAATATCAAATATTATAGAGAATTGTTTTATAAGTTATGGAGTTAAAGTTAATTATGATATTTTTTTTTTTTTTCTTTTTTTTTTTTTTTTTTAATTATTATAATTTTCTTTTTCTTTTTTTTTCTTAACCCTGTATTCTGCTCTGGGAAGTGAAGGGAGGGGGGGTGGGGGTGGGAGGGAGGGTAAGGGGGGGGTTCTCTATTTTAAAATTTTATTGTATTTTTATAAATGATTGTATGTTTTAAAAAATAAAAATTTTCAATAAAAAAAAAAGAGTGTAATATTCAAGACAATGAAATTCCTACAAACATTCTTCAACAGTTAAACAGTGCTTTCCTTTAAAAAGTAGGTTACTCTATAGCCTACTCGACAATTGTTTTGGAATCTGCTTAAAAACATTGGATTCATCCCAAGCATTTCAATTTGAAAGATTTTTTGTTGTGGATTGTTTTATTAATAGGAGGCCCAATTGTTAGAATAGTTGGGGGCAATATGCTCATTCAGTAAGCCACTTAGAGAGGATTGTAAAGCACTGTGAAGTGGTAAATAAGTCTAAGTGCTATTGCTATTGCAATTGCTATTAATATATTTGTATCTAAATGCGGGATACTAAAACATATAAGGCAAAAAAAATTATATTGGTAGATTCTAATAGCAAAGATGTATAAAAATATATTCAAAAAAGATTAAAAAGTGGCATTCTTCTTCAATTATGAAGTTGATGTTCCTCATCCAATAAGGCAGCTAGTTTCCTGGATACATTTGGATTAGATTAGATGAGATTCTTTCATTATGTTGAAACATGCATGCCCCAGATCAATGTACTACAGCAATGTTTCTCAACCTTAGACACTTAAAGCTATATGCACTTCAGCAACTCAGAATTCCCCAGCCAGCATGCCAAAGTCTACATAGCTTAAGGTTAATTTTGTTAAGAAACCTGTGCTATAATCAGACAGTCCTCTGTGAGCATTTTTGATTTGTTCCCCATGTTTATTTTACTTTTGCTTTGAAAATAAGAGTCTAAGAAAAAGAGTGCCACTGTTTTGATTCTTAATTGCTCTAAAGCCTTATGCTCTTCCCCCCCCCAAATACTAACATCTTTAAGCAAATTGGCAATGAAAGAAATAACAGAGCTATAATAAGTATTTATTCAAAGACTTAAGTCTCACAGGTGAACAACCATCAGTAAGCAAGTTAAAAAAAAGAGTAAGAATGTTTAATAAATTATGGAAAGGCAAGTACTACATTTGAAAATTAAGAGGAACTGCTGATATATATGACTTCAAACTTGGCAATTTTAAGATATGAGGACTTCAAGTCCCATACTGGCTCAGGAACTCGGGAACTTGAAGTCCAAACATCTTAAGGTTGCCAAGTTTGAAAAACACTGGTTTAATTCATTAGCCAAAAGAACCCACTGGTTCTAATATTTTGGAACTCCATAGTTCCAAAGGAGCCATGGTGGCACAGTGGTTAGAATGCAATTGTCATGGTTCCAATAGATGAGACCAGTAAAAAGAACTCCAAGGCTAAAAAGCTTCCTTAAAGAACATATTTATTTGGCTACATAATATCAGCATGGTCAAAAGTGAACCCAAGACTTAAACACTCTCCTCCCCAAGGTTACAAAGTTACAGGTGAAACTTCCCATCCCTGTAGCATGTCATGAATCACATTCCCCAATTAACTACTTGCATGGGCTTTCTAACAAAAGATACAACCTGCCAAAATGCAGCTAGCAATGACCTTGGTTCACACAGAACAACATATTGTTATGGCTAAGATAAACTCTCATCTCCCTCCTCCCAAGTCTGTGGCAACTGAAAACGAAGGGAAAATGGCTTCAGCTAATTTCATTGTAGAGTTGACAGCAATATTGCAGGTTAGCTCAGTATTCACTGCCAGGAGTTTGATTCTGACTGGCTAAGGATTGATTCAGCCTTTCATTCTTCTGAGGTTGGTAAAATGAGGACCCAGATTGTTGGGGGCAATAGGCTGACTCTGTAAACTGCTTAGAGAGGGCTGTGAAGCACTATAAAGTGGTATATAAGTCTAAGTGCTATTGTTATTGCTATAGTAAGAACTGTCCTGATAGGACAGAGATTGTTCTTCTGCTTTGTGCAGCTCTTCTATGTGTCTTTATAACTCTCTTGGGTCTTGTGAGATGAGAACAACATCACCTGCAAATCATTAGTGATTTAAATAGGTATCATTGATTTTTATTCCAACTTTTGCCCAGTCTTCAAGGCAGACTGAGAAAAGGATATATGATATTGTATTGTACACCTCGCTCTATGTTGATTTCCACTTTAAGATGATTAAGACTAATTGTTGCTATTGTTTTTTATATATTGATTGTACTAAGTTTATGTAAGCAGTGTTGATGCATTGTTGAGCAATGCATTAATTATTGCTTGCTGGAATACTGAATCAAACACCTTTTCGTAGTGAATGAAAGCCATGCACAGAGGCATGGTGTACTAGTTGTCACTTTCAATGACTTGTTAAACAACCTAGATGTTATCCATTGTGCTGTAGCCACTTCTGAACCCTGCCTGCTCCTTTGGCTGTGCATCATTTCATGTTCTCAATATTCTTTTTGCTATTATCTTGGTCAAAACCTTGTAGATGACTGAAAGAAGGCTGATTGGGCAACAGTTCTTTAAATAATCTTGGGTCACTTTCTTGTGTATAAGAATCACTTCACTTCATCCATGCATCGGTTATTTTTTCTTCTCTATGGCATCTCAAATATAGTTTTGCTAGTATCTTATGTAAATTGTGATCACCAGCTTTCAGCATTTCAACTGTAATATTTCCTGAAGCTTTGCCATTTTTCATTGATTTTATGGCACTTGATATTTCCTCCACTAGGATAGCTGGCATTTCTTCTTTTGTGGATGTTGTTACTTTTGAATGATCTTAATCTTTATATAGCCCTGAATAGAATTTTCCAGTTATTTCTAATATTTCCTGCCTTGTTCTACACACAGAATCATCTTCACATTTTAATGCAAATCCCTTCTTTCTTGTATTTATAAGCTTGCATGAGTTTATAAATATGAGCTCTTTTGAGCAGATGGGCAGCTATGTATGTTTGTTTAAGAAATAAATAAATATCTACAGCTGTCTCAGAATTAATTGCCTAGAACCCTCAGGAGAATCAAGAAAGAACTGGAGGGAAATTTAATTCAGGAAAAAATGCTAATATGTAAAAGAGATTCATCTAAAAATATTGCATACTTTAAATTTGTTTAAATCTAAACTATTGTCTAGGATGATTATTGTCTCCAAAAAGGTACAGTCACACATTTTATGCAAGTTAGTACCTCTTTACTAACTTCTTTGCTTCTTTGTTAGTAGCAGATCTAGTGATTAACTCAGATTCTTATATTGTCTTGTATATTTTTCTGTTTTTTTTTCATTTACAGTCTGTGTTTCAGACCCCTACATCTTTTAATCTTCTTTGCCTTTGAATATTTTATGTGTGGTTACTTAAAGCTACAAATTATTATATTGTAAGCCATCCAGAGTTGCTTTGGACAGCGAGATGGGCAGCATATGAATTTATTAAAACTAAACAAATAAATACTTCTTTCCTTTTAATCATTTCTTTTTTCTTTTACTTGTCAGCAGAGGCTATGGGAACCTCACATGAGAAGTGGGGAAGCGTGTCACGTAAAAGAATGTGGGGTAAATATATCAGTTCAGCTGATGGTCAAACTTTGCCCTCTTAGACTCCATCAATATATGTGCAAAATTAGTTTAGCTTACTTTTTGTTTTGAGATTCCAACTTGCTTGCTTTTATACTTATTTTGGCATTTGCCATTTTACTAGCCCTTTGCTGATTTTGTAGAGTTCCCCTTGAATCCCTAGACAATTCTTTTTTCTATTCAACATGCTAAGGAGTATCGTCAATAAATTTTCAAAGTTAAGAAATGAGATTTGCTCATAAGATATGCAGAAGCTGCACATTGATTCTTTTTCAGCAAGACATCTTCTTTATGATTAATAATTTAACAATGTGTTCCATCAGAATTTAGCCAGCAAATTTCATGGATTCCTCCTAGATTTTTTTCCCCCCTCAAAAGTTCAGTGCTGCAGTGGCAGACTTTCAATTTTTAACTACAGAAGCTAATAGGCATATGTTTCTTTCTTTCTTTCTTTCTTTCTTTCTTTCTTTCTTTCTTTCTTTCTTTCTTTCTTTCTTTCTTTCTTTCTTTCTTTCTTTCTTTCTTAGAAAAATAGAACTTTCTGAATAGGATGCTTGCTAATGTTTATTAATCACTAAGAGTTAGAATGCCAACACATCACCAATACATACGCTCCAGTTTGTTGTTTTCCTGTGTTCCTGGGATCATCTGCAAATCAATTTCATTATATAATTCTCAGTTTTAGTAAAGACGTCATAATTCTTTACAACTACTTTGAAATAGTTCATATTTGTTAATGCATCTCTTCTACTTTATAATTATTTCTATTAACAGCTTCAGTAAATTATTTATAAAAGCTATCAGGAAGTAATTCCTTTATTGATTATACCTCATTGATTTTTATCCTTCCCTATAGCATATACACCTGACAATAAAGGTATTGAAATGGCAGGTAGCTTTTACCTTTTAGGACTATCAATAGTAAAAGAACTAACAGTCAAGAAATAAGCTGCAGACTAGCAGAGTAACCATGGAAATAATAGTAGTAATAGTAACAGTAGTAATAATAATAATAATAGTAATAATAATAATAATGTTAGAAGGGACCTTGGAGGTAATCTAGTTCAACCCCCTGCTCAAGCAGGAAACCCTATAACATTTCAGACAAATGGCTGTCCAGTCTCTTCTTAAAAACTTCCAGTGTTGGAGCATTCACAGATTCTGGAGGCAGGTTGTTCCACTGATTAATTGTTCTAATTGTCAGGAAATGTCTCCTTATTTCTAAGTTGTGTCTCTCTTTCGTTAGTTTACTCACAAAGATCAGAACTAGACAAGCAGTGGGTTTTCCTGTGACACTCTATAGATGCAAAAATTGGACTTTGAAAAAGCATGTTAGGAAGCATATTGATGCTTTTGAACTTTGGCACTGGAGAAGAGTCCTGAGAATTCTAAGGTCAGTCAAGAAAACAAACAAATAAATCTTTGAAGAAATCAACCCAGAGTTCTTATTCAAGGCACAAATGACCAGGCTCATTAGCTGTACTTCAGACACATTATGCAAAGACCAAACTCTCTGGAGAAGGCTTTAATGCTGGGAAAGTTGGAAGAAAAGTGAAGAAGTGGATGACAAGTGACAAAATTCATGGACTCAGCTGGGTGCACTGTTGGAAGATCTGAAGGACCAGGTTAGGGACAGGTTATATGAAGAAAATTGATCTATGTGGTCACTAAGAGTCACCAACCTGATGGCATATAATCAATCAATCAATCAATCAATCGAATATAAATGCTTATAATGCATTTATTTTTAAAATGTAATGGTGCTTTTCCCCCACATTCAATTATTTTGATTTTCAACCTCTTGAGCCATTCATTTCTCAAGCCTTAAAAGTTTTTCTTGTTTTCTAATAGCATCACAATTTTGACAGCAATAAAAATAGCAAAATTAAAGGCTAAGTAGAAAGCATTTGTAAGAAAGACAAAACACTGAAATTAAGGGTTCATTTATGTTTATCGGTAAATGTTACACTTAGAGATATTTTATTCAGTTTCATACTGTTCTCAAATGCAGCAAGCTATAGCAAGCAAAAGGCCAAATTACAAGCTACAAACAGAATAGAAAGAAGCAATATGGAAGTGATAACCTGGATGTAACTATTTTTAAGATGTAGAGAGGAGATTATGGCATCCATGTTTAAACTGAAGATAAATGGAACTTAAGGGTGGACAGGAGGAAGAAGAAGGAAAAAATACAAAATTGGATTATTTGATTATGGTTAAATAATGAGCATCTCTGGTGGTGTTTAATAGTAATAGTAATCTTACCTGGACAGGGCTTTTTTAAAAAATGTTTAACTGGGTTTAATGGATTAATTTGCAATAATGTTGTAATAATGTTATTTTTTGATATGCAAATAAGGAATTACTATTTCTGATAATTTTAATACTTTTTATTATTTTGCAATGTTTAATTGCTAATTGGGATTCAATTTTGATTTAAAATATGAGATGATTTAGATTAAACGGAAGGGGGAATTATATACTTATGTTGTCAGGCATTTCTGCTAATTTTTACTGGACCTTTGCAGATTAACAAGAATAGCTGAGGATTTAGAGATGGGTCTGTAGAAAATGGGGTGAGGTATGGAATAAAGATGTATTTGGTTGCATTTTGAGAGACTGATAATTTCTTAATGTTGAATATATTTGCTGGGGATGAGGGGAGAAATTTCATTTTCTTACTACTTCCTTTTGAGGGAATCCTTGTTTACACTTTTAAATATTTTTTTTCTATTTTATTTAATGTATTTTTGCATTAGGTTTCTATATTTTATTTGTTTAATATAATTCTTAATAAAATTATTGAAAAAAGTTTTAAATAGAACAACAGAATATATATATGTATATATACTGTATATATATATATATATATATATATACAAAAAATCAACTTTCCATCTTCATCATGGCAAGTATAAACAATTCCAAGATCCCTTCACCTCCTTTAGCTAACAAATATAAAACACCTCATCCCATGACCCATTTCTTAACAGGCAATCAAATAAGTAAAATTCTTTTCAGTTCAGTTATCAGCAAAAGGTCCAGAATTTTAACATAAATTAACATATATAAAACTCAACATTCCACTTCTCAGCTGTTAAGTGTAACAAAACCCTAGTTAAAAGGCATAAAACGGTCCCTCCTTGTATAGGTAGTATTAAATAAGCAAGAGAAAAGCAAAGTTTAACATGCCAAGGAGATATATTTTTCCTTTACAAAAGAAAAATACATAATACATAATACATAACATTTTTCCCATTTCAAATATGATTTTTTTAAAAAATCCAACCCCCACTTCAAATACATCCACAACACATCCCATTCAAATACATATTACACATCTCCATTCTAAACTATAATTGCATCCACATTTCATAAAAATAAATTAATCCCAGTATCCTAATATAAAAAACAAAGACTAAAATTTAATGTAACAAAGAAAAAATTTAGTCTTCTTTAAAAAACTTCCTTATTTTGAATAAAAAAAGCCTATAAAGTTAAAGTTAAAATAATATAAAGTAATTCTAGATGAAGAATCTTTATATTAAACATAATCCAATATACTACATTTTCTCAATTAAGATATGGGTAAATCCAAAAAGAGCCACCCAGAATAACAACATACTCCATTAAACACTAATCAAATAAATTGACTTTGTAGTTCCTTTTCTTTCTATACAGAACAATCTTTTTCTGAAATCCATTAAGATAATTGATGATCCTTGATTGTTGATTATACATTTCTTTACCATGTTAAACAATGTGTTTGTAATTTAACAAAAATAAATTAGTCCAATTGTTCTCTGCGATTTTGATGTTTTTCTTATGTTTGAAAACCTTACATCTGGTGACAAATTCTTATTAAGAGTCTTATTTACATTTTTCTGAGATAAATTTTATAGCATATCTTATTCTGTAATATCTTTGTCTGGGAACAGACTGTTCTTAAGAAAATGCAATATAGGTGACATTTGGGACAATAATTTTTTCTCTCCAAGAATCTACCAATAGAATTGTTTGGAAAATGAAATGAGGAGCTATCCCATGTATTTCTCCTTGAACTCCTTAATGACTAGCAATGTATAAATGTAGTTATTAAATCAATAATTATAACAATCCCCTTGACAGAATACAGTTCTTAATGGGTAAGCCAAAGGGAAGCTGCATTGGTTTGAGGAAATGTAAGATATAAATTTACTAAATTAATGCATGGATAAATGATCAGAAGAAAATGTTCTTGACAAATTAACTTGACAGAAAACCTCCTGGCACTGCTTTACCCTAGATGGCTACACAATATAATTTCATGAAAAGAACTGAAGACGTGGGAAACTGCAAACTTAGAAATGTAATGAACAAACTCTGTCTCATGCCTACATATTTATATATATGTATTTATGTCTAAAATAAAATGAACACCAAGGTAAGAATTAAAACTATAAAAGTTTAATTTAAAAACGCCAAGCTTTCGCCGTCACCTGCCGACATCATCAGGGCTGGGCCGCCAGGGTGGGGAAGTCATTTTTATAGGCAAGCCAAGGTCTGCGCACGGCTCCTCGATCTCGTCACCGGACCCAATTGATTAAATTGTGCTCCGGTGGTTCGTTTCCTTCTATCCTTCCTAGCTGCGTGTGTATCTTCATCATTATTCTTTTCTTTGAGTTCTAAGGCAGGTAATGTAAGCCCTTTGTCTCTCTGATTGTCTTTATCTCTCAATTCATTCTCCCTTTCGGGTTCGAGTGGTAATCCACATTTGTCCTTCTCCCCTCCCCAATCACGTTTTACCCAGTTGCTTTTTCCATAGGTGCCTTTCCTTTCATCCTTGGTTCCCCCCCCCTCGCATCCAACTGTCATCAAGATGGTCACATCCCGTATTCCAACTTGGTTGGGGTGATTCGATATATTGTTCTTCTATGGGGGTGGTTTCATGAATGCAGTTGTCTTTAATTATCATGCCCTTCCCCTCCTTTTTGTCTTCTACACTCCTATCTCGTATGTTGTAATCCGAGATCTTAGACTGGGGGGGTGGAGCTATGATCCTCCTGGGCGTCACAACATCCCTTCCCTGCTCCCTTCCTCGTTCCGGTGTCCCTCATTCCTGTGCATGTATGGCAAGAGTCTTCGGAATCCATGGGTGTTATTAGTATAGGGCACAGCAAGCTGATCTCATTGGCTCCGCCCTCTCGTGCGCCTCTCCGTCTGGGCTCGTTCTTCTTCCCACTTTCTGGGGCGTCCACAGGCTTGCTTCCATGCCTGGCGCCGTCCCGCGCTCTATATATTTCCAAGCCGGTCGACGATACGGAGCAGGGGGGTTGCTTCTTCCTCCTTAAATTGTTCACCTTATTTCTTTCCGAGCGTCGATGCGATGTCAAATTCAGCGATCTCTCCCCCCCATTTATATCTATCATGTCTCTTTGCACTCTAACTGAGATGTCTCCATTGCTCATGGTGCAGGGGTTCTGGGTTGCAGTTTCTATCGCCCTCTTAACCTTTTGTGAGCGTGTTAACACTATGGGGGTAGTGGGAATTCTCAATCGTTGTTCCTATAAAAATGACTTCCCCACCCTGGCGGCCCAGCCCTGATGATGCCGGCAGGTGACGGCGAAAGCTTGGCGTTTTTAAATTAAACTTTTATAGTTTTAATTCTTACCTTGGTGTTCATTTTATTTTAGACATGAATATTCCCAGGGTTCATATTTTTAACCTTATTAATATGTATTTATTTATATATGTGTATTTATAGTGCACTGAATTTATGAATAGCTCTTCACTATGATAATGGCTGTGGAAGGGGTTTAGGATATATAATCAATAGAATTATAAGCATATCACCAATTATTAGTTTAAGGACAATTTTCTGAATAGAGTTACAAACCTTCATAATTATCAAGTCAATTTCAAACCAAACCAAAAGCAATTCACTAGTAGTAATAATACAAATAGAATTTTTAAGTGGAGAATTTGGTGAGTTGAACATAAAATATTTCCCATCACATATTTACAGATTCATTTAGTATTTCCAGTCAACTGTTTGTTTTTCAAATTGTAATCGCTGACAGATTTGCAAGAAAAGACAAAATTTATGGAAATCAAAAGCTTGTAAAAAGATTGACTGGTCCCTTCAAGCATTTTAAGTGCTTCTGTTCACAGTATTGCTTTGTAAGTTGCAGTTAACATTTTAAGATGGGGGGGGACAACAATGAATGACAATGTGTTCATTTGTTACAGGGAACAAAGGACCATTACATAGAATGCTTCATCATTAACACAAAGGCACTCAGAGACTCATCTGAGTGGCCAAAAATGGGTCAGGGAGATCAAGTGGCTACTCCAAGTGGCTCTTCAAGTGGCTACTCCAAAACCTTTTGATTAGAGTGCACAACAAAGGAAATGCTGACAGACAGGCTCTTCTTCAGCACAGCAAGAAGAAGCAAAAGAGAGGGTGGGGAGCAATACCACAACAAAGAAGATTGGTGGTGTGACATGGAAGAAAAAAAAATACAGTAGAGAATGAGTGGTCAGTGCAGTGGTGCAGAACAAGGATTAGGAAAAAAAAAAAGAACATGGAGGCATCATGAAAAGGCTGGTGGACCTTGGGAGCTGCAGCATGGTGAGGGACATGGAAGTTGAGCATGAAGGACAGGATTGTGGTGAGGAATAGGAAAAGAGGGCACCATGTATGCCATGTCGAGCATCCATACAAAAGGCAGGAAAAATAATAACAAACACATAAAAAAAAATCAAAGAATGTGCTAGGGAGATCTTTGCTATGCTGGGTCTTGTAGATGGGCTTGTAGTGTAGGAGCCTGAGATGGCCTGCTGTCCCTGCTTGTCCTCTGAAGTTCCAGGTCTGGGTAACAGAATTGTGCTGGAAAAATGAAAAACAGAGTAACAGTTTGACAGACACTCTACAAGTCTAGCATTTGAATGAAGAGGCAATATTTCACTCTAGACCCCACATCCTCTTTTAAACTCTCCCTGGATGTAGTCGCTTGCTTCTAAGCATCCTCCTCTTTTTTTTTTAATGGAGTGTCTTCAAGTTACTAATGTTGTTCCAAGCAACTTAAAGATCATTTATCATATACTTTGTTGTCTGAAAAGGCTTATTGTTTGGGGAAATAGCGTTCCCTAAAACACTTGTCCTCAACAGGAATCTGGATAGGAGCAATTCTCACTAATGTAGTGATTTTGTTTACCCAGTAGAAATTCAGCCCTAGTAGCTGATAGAAAATATCTATAATTTCCTCTTCAGTTCAGTTTTCAATACATCTTTCATATATCTGCAGTGGCAATAATTAACAAGAAGTTATAACCTTGGAAAGTTTTATTCAGAAATTCCCATTATAACTGTCCCCATCTCTGACACTGTTTGAAAGCAGCCTCCAGGCGTATAAAATTTGAGAGATGTCAGGTGCCATAATACAGAGGCAGTAGAAGCAAAGCAGGGACAGGCAACAGGGACAGAAATGCTCATGTTGCTAATTTAAAGATCAGTCACAGCTGGAAAAAGGCTCACAGTTTGTGACTATCAGTTTCAAGGTTTTTTTGATGCAGTACTTGTGGATCAATAAATATTTTAAATGGATAAATTTTACTACAGTACAGTAGCAAAAGAAGTCAAATGATGGGATTCAAATATGTAAACAACTGGTTCTCTGCATGGATGCCACTTCTGGAAGTCCATTCTGGGCCTGGGCAACAAAAAATTAGCTACTGGTTCTGCCAAAGTGGTGCAAACTGGCTGAATCCCACCACTGGATGCTGGCTAAATCACTATCTAATTTGTACTAATTCTTGGTAGGGCAAATGCATTTATCACCTTTCTCTTTCTTTCTTTCTTTCTTTCTTTCTTTCTTTCTTTCTTTCTTTCTTTCTTTCTTTCTTTCTTTCTTTCTTTCTTTCTTGGTATGGCCACCCATACCAACTCTGGCAGCTTAACACATGTCTTAAAATACAATAGTAAAATGCATATAGTGGTATTAAAAACACAAGTTGGCTCCTTCAAACATAATATACTTTATAAGCAATATGGACTGAATTATTTTCCTGATCTCAGTACTTGGGAAAGGAGCCAGGCTTTCAAACTTTTCAAGCCAGAAGGTGAGGAGGTCAGGACCAACGTATTCTCAGATCTCAGATGGCAGGTGCAGCTATGGAAAAGACATTGTACCTGTCCCACTAGATGACCATCCCTGATCAATAGGATCTTGAGCGCATCCTTCCTGCCCAACCTAACAGGATAAGTAGTGACAATGAGAATAAGACAGTCTCTCAAATATCCTGGCTTTATGCCAAAAAGGGCATGATAGGTAAGTGCTAGCACCTTGAATTGCACCCAGAAACAAATTAGGAGCAATGCAGCTTGTGGAGCAGAGTGCAACATGGGCATAATATAGATATATCCATAATCATCTATACTATCACATTCTGGATTAACTGAAGGTTCTGTATAGTTTATAAGAGCAGCCCTATGTAGAATACAGTGCAGTAATCCATGTGGCAAATGATCAAAGTCCAAGTGACCAAGTACAGTGCCTCTTAAGGGCACAAATGATGTACAACACGAAGCTATACAAAGCCTCCTGTCAGCCACAGCAATCCACTTGCTATTTGAACAGGAACTGTGAGTCCAAAAGATTTTCCAAAGGGTGCATCAGTTTTGTCTGGGAGAATGCAAAAGCACTGGATCCAGGAGGACCCTATGTCTTGCTAGAGTTTTATGGAAGAATTTTCTTCCTCATCCAGGCAACCCCAGAATCCAGGCACTAAGAAAGAACTTCCACAGCATCACTTGGCCAGTTAGGGATGGCGTTGTATAGCTGGGTATAGGGGGTGGGGAGATTCTTTTTATACACCTTACTGGCCTAACTGCTTACTCATTGCCCGTGTGATAGGGCCATCCTTCCTGGCTAACCGTAATTGCCTTGGTTGTCCTGCCTTCTCTTTTTTGCACTCCAATTCCACACCTTTCCCCTCTCTCATCCTTGTCAATCTCCTCCCTCCCAGCACCATTACTGCTGGTGTGCTCTCTAACCACTCCCTCCTGCTCATTCCAGGCTGCTCATTCAGATCCAGTGTTCCAAAAGGCTTGCCATCAGCGCTCCCTTCCTTTCTAGCCTGTTGGTCACCACCTCTGGGTGTGCGCACGCTCCATCGTGCCTCATCCCTCTGCTCCATCTGCCCACGACTGGTGGGGATGCCTATCGGCTTGCTCATAGGCTCAGCCCCTCTCGTCCTTGTTAGCCTTATCTCCCCCAATTTCCTTTCATATCTGGCTGCACGTTCGTGTCCCGTCTCTCTGCCCCGTCTGCCCATGATCAGTTGGACTATCCACTGGCTCCTCTTTGAGTCCAACCTCCCCCCCTTTTTCACCCCTTTCCCCCTTCTTCCCCCTCTTGGCTAATCCTATCTTTTTTGGTATCCCTGTCCTATGTATTTTGGGTCGTACGGTCAGGTCCAGTATTCCTAATGCCTCCTCATTGTCACCCCCCCCTTGCTGACACTGATCCGAATGCACCTCCAGCTTTCCACGCTCCATCCTGCCCAACACTATTGCTTCCAATTCCCCCTGACACATCCTACCACCCCACCCCATCTGTCTGTGATCCGCTGGTCTGCTCGCTAATCCACCCCCAGGTTCATCTCTTCTCCTCCTTGTTGCCCCTATCCTTCCTGACGTCACCATCGGAGGTGTGCCCCTCACTCGCCCTCCCTCCCTCTCCATTGTTTTTATTGTTTTTAAATATCTTTTTTAGCAATAAACAATTGGTTTATACCTCTCCCGGAGATCGAAGGCTGTGTTATTGAACAAATATGTCCGGGATCCAGAACTCAAAGAAGTTTCAAGGCAGCCATCTTCCCTAAAAAGGAAAGGTTGGAGACACTTCTCCAAAGTGGTTGGGTTTAGTGATTCCTTTTTGAGGAGGCACATGCACTGTTGGGTTGGGACACGACTCTGCAACTAACAACAACAATGCACTATTAATGGGCATGTACCAATATAACATACTGGTATCAGTCCCAAATCATACACCATTGCCATTAAGAGGTAATTAAAAAACAATAATAGAACATTATTTAGCAATGAAATAAACAATAGATACGTGCCCATAAAACAAAGCACTGCCAGTTTTTTTAAAAACACATGACAAAATCTGGATATGCAGTAATACACTTTATTTATTTATGTTACACCTTTTAATTTAACTTTGCTTGCAATGTGATTCCTTGCGGGCAGAACCCAATGATCCGGTGTATCACAGTGCTATGTAATGTAGGTATTTCCAGGTGAGGATAGTTAACCAACCTCCCTTTAATAATAGACATTTACTGGCAGGTTTCCGTACATCAGTGGGTACTTTAAACAATGTATTTGGTGGGGAAAATAGTACAACATCCTGATTTAGATAGAATTTGAAATTCTTAATTATCTCATGCTCAGCTTGGGGCATAGGAAGAGAAGAGGAATCCCAGAGCACAGTCCATCTTGCAACCTGATACTATGTGACTTACAGTGTAGGCATGGATGTGTGTGTGGAAGCGCTCAGTCTCTATTAAAACCTATGCTTTGTTCCTTCCCCTGCAGTCTTTGGAAACAAAGATGTTGCCTCCAGCTTTTACCACTGTTACGTGTAAGATGAGCACATTAGTGCAGAGGTATGGCAACCAGTGTGCTTCTTTGCTCCAGGCCTTCTTAAATAATAGATTTGTAAGTCAAAGCAGTAGGAGATGCGGTGTCTTTTAGCTGCTCTTAAGTATATGACTTTCTGCTGGCTCTTGCTTAGGTAAATGAATCGGTGAGATCCAAGTCTTTACATTTCCAGTTTCCATTTCCACACTACCACAGCGGAGGCACAGGTGAGGACATTGGCTGAAAGAAATGAAGAGTGGTAAGATAAGCCTATTATAAATGTTCAGCTTAATGGATTTCTGAAAATATATTACTTAGCACATGGCCTGACACCGTTGTCCTAAAAATGAAAAGGAGAAGATAAGAGAAAGTAAAATAAGCAAGTGCACAGGCTTCAGTTTACTCTTCATGAGTATGAATAATGCATGCATTTTGTCCTCTTCTATTAAGCAAAGCAATGTGTCAGTTTTGCATTCATGGTATGCCGAATGCTAATTGGGAATTAATGTCTTGGTGTAAGGCACATACCTCAGAATTAGAGCAACCTGTTTAGTACGTGAGAGTTAATAAGTGCCACTCATTTTCCATATTTTGATTCTCTTTGTAATAGAAGTATGTAATTCTTCTGCCACTTACAGTATATTAGGCTGATCTATATAGATGCAAATATAATTGAATCGGCTTTTAAAATTAGGATTTAAATAATCTAATCCTTTCTTATATCCTATATTCATTTTTAAAAAAACATTTTCATTCTGGTATGTCCTAATCTTGTTTGATATGATTTATTGAAAGGATGTGAAATTTCAGAAACACATTTCAATTACTATTAGAAGCTCTAATTAATCATTGAAAGAGTATAGATAGATCCAGATAAATTTGTGGAAGATAATAAATAGCTGGCATGCACTAGCATTAGGGATAGAAATAGGAAAGCTTCTTTTATGTTGAGGTCCCAAGGAAGAAAAGGCTTACACTAATTCATTCCTCTTTTCAGAGATATAGAAATGGCTATGGGAACATGGAGGTCAGTTATTACTAGGTACCTTTACGGAAGCCCATACTGGATAGAAAACTTATTTGGAAAAAATATGAAAAGGAATACCATGAAAGTAACGTTTTAGCTCTAAGCCAAACAATGTGTCTTTCCTTACATATGATACTGAAATAATATGATCTGTGTAAGACAACATGCAGTTGTGAGAAAATTGGGTGCATGAAATAGGATAGAGCTGAGTTGCTGGAGAGATGCAGTCATATTCCATAGAATGAGTCAGAGAAGGCCTTGCATTACAGTTCCAATTTTAGAAAGCAGAGACTGATTAGTCCATTTTTGAAAAATGAAACGAGAAGACTTTTCAGAGTTAGGATGAGATGCAGTCTATATTTTGAATGTGGCTGAAATTCAGCTTAAACACCCTGGCAGGACAGGATATCAAAACACAGTCTGAAGTATAGAATTAGACTGAGAGAATTAAATAGTTCACAGAATATTTGAAAGGTTTGGGTAACAAATAGCACCACCCTTAATTATCCTTTAGTTTTACAATGAGAAAGAGGTCCTAGGCAACCGCCGAAAAGTACAAGAAACATCGAGCAGCATCTCGAAAATGAGAGCCAGTTACAAGTTAAGCACTGAGGAAAACTGTTTCAGGCAAGCAGCTCTCTATAAATTGGTCCAGCTGCCTTTTCCTGTCAACTCAGCCAATTCTGATTCTCAGTTGGAGATTAAGCAAAGCATGTAAAATATAATGTCTCTCCCTTTTTCTTTCTTCTTCCTCATTCAGACAAGCAGGTGAAAAAAGGAATCAACAGCCAGGAAAGCAGAATCAAGGGCAGAGGGGCCTACAAACTGCTGAGCATAGGCTTTGGCAACAGCCCAAAGAAGGCCAACCCTTGAAGACCTTTATTAGGTCTGTAATAAAAGAATTCCGGCATGTAATATAAAATGTTCGTGTCATCTCTAGAGATGTAGCCAGAAGGAGCAGGGTATATCAAGCAAGCATTTGTTCACTTTAAAAAGCTGTAGCTATTGTGCGCAAAAAAAAAAAAAAAACCCGAACAGGTGAGAAATACTGTCCTTGAGGCCCTGAAATGAAAAGATATCTCCCTTCTTTTTTCGGTTTCTCTTATTTCTATCATTAATCTAACAGCTGTGGGAACAATTTAGATAGATTTGACAGGTGAAGCTCCATTTATCTACTTATTTTGATTAATATCAGAGGGTTAAAATGCAAATTAATTTGTCTCCAGGAAATTATAAAAAAACCCGCTTTGATTATTGGGTACTTGAACTATGCAAGAAAGTCACCCTCTATCTAGGTTTAATTCAGAAAGGTTTAATGCAAAAGAAAGTATGTGTATAAGATACCAGCCAATGAATAGAGAAAATGGAAACTGTCCCTTCCCCAAAAGTTAAAATAAATAGCTATTCTTTAAACAAAGGTCATATATATTATATGTACATATTAATATGTAAATAAAGAGTAGAACAATTCTTATAAAAAATTAGAAAGTATAAAAAGTAATAAGTATTCTGTTAATGTAACAGGGTGTAACACCACATTATAAATGTTCCTAACACTGTAGTTTAGGCTTAGGTCTAATCAATGCTCATTTTAATGTATTTTCCCTTCCAGATGTTAAGCCAATTTAAAATTTGAGAATGAATTAAAATAAATGTCATGTACAAATATTACATTTTTTTTATTGAAAATTTTTAAAAGTTTTTACAAATAACAAAAAAGAACAACAACAACAAAAAAAAACAACCCTCACCCAACCCCTCCCAAACCACCCCCTCCATCCCCCCCCCGAGCTTCCGAGAGCTGAATATAGGCTTAATTAAAATTTTAAAAAACCTAAACAAATTTTAACAACTTATAAAGTAGTCAATAATAAAATATATATGACATAAACATTAAAAAGAAAAAATACTTAAAAAAAAGAAAAAGAAAGAAAAAAAGAAATAGAAAAAAGAAAAAAAGAAAAAAAGAGAAAAAGTACAATCAAAAATTATATACAAGTTATAAAAAAGCTAAATGATATTTTTTTGTATCCAATTTATGTTGTATAAAATTTATCCATTTTTCCCATACGGCAAAAAATTTCTCTTGCGATTGCTCCTTTAAAAAAGCCGAAATCTTTGCCATTTCCGCCAGATAAGAAACTTTAAAAAACCACTCTTGCAAGGTGGGCAAAGATTCCATCTTCCAATATTGCCCTACTAACAGCCTTGCGGCTGTAATCAAATTTAACATCAATATAACCTCCTTAGTATCACAATCAGTAACAATACCTAACAAAAATAATTGCGGAGTAAATTTTACCCTTTTTTCTAAAAATTCTTTGAATATTCCACCATATCTTAATCCAAAAAGCTTTTATGTTTTTACACGACCACCAAATATGATAATAAGTGGCGTCCAGACAACCACATCTCCAACATTTAGGTTGTAAGTCAGAGTACATAAGAGACATTTTTTGTGGATCAAGGTGCCATCTATAGAACATTTTATAAAAATTCTCCCTTAAGTTCTGGGCTTGTGTAAATTTAACATTCCTCACCCAGATAATTTCCCAGGTATCCAGTGGGATTGGTTCACCAAAATTTTGTGCCCATTTAATCATACAATCTTTGATTAATTCAGATTCTGAATCCAATTCCACTAGAACCCCATAAACCCTCTTAATGTGAGTTTGTCTTTGATCCTTTACTTGTTTAATAAGATTTTCATCTTCTCTAAGCCAGCCCATATTACAATCCATCTTCCATCTATCCACTATTTGTCTATATTGAAACCATGAATAGGTAATATTTTCATGTACTAAATCTTCCAAAGATTTTAACTGCCAATTTTGACCATCCCATCTAAGTAGTTGTGTATAAGAAACCCTATCCATTTTAACTCCTCTCCTTATCCCCTCTGTTGCATGCCAAGGTATGGCCCATAAGGGTATTTTAAAATCACTCTTATAATATTTCCTCCAAACCCGAAGTAAAGAAATCCTTATAATATGTGATTTGAAAACTCGATCCACTTTTTTGTTAAAAATTAAATAGGCATACCATCCAAAAAGTAAATCCCAACCCTCCAGATGGAGTATTTCTACATTTGTTAAATTTACCCAATCACTAATCAATGTTAAGACCACTGCATCATAATATAATTTCAAATTCGGTACCTTGAGTCCACCTCTCTCACGGAAGTCTTGCATAATTTTAAGCTTTACCCTTGGTTTTTTCCCTGCCCAAATAAATTTATTAATGCCTTTCTGCCATTCATTCTTTAAAATAGGTAGCATCTGAAACAAAAAAAAGAAATTTTGGTAGGACATTCATTTTAATCACTGCAATTCTACCCATAAGAGATAACTGTAACTTATCCCAATTCTTCAAGTCTTTCTGTACTCTGATCCACAACCTTTCATAATTATTCTTATACAATTTTACATTAGAAACAGATAAAGTAACCCCCAAATATTTTACCTTATCAACAACTTCAAAATCAGTTAGATTAACCAAAATCTGCTTGTCCCGATTGGTCATGTTTTTAGGTAATATTTTAGTCTTATTATTATTGATTTTAAAACCTGAAACACATCCATATTGATGAATCAGTTGTAGTAACTTTACTACAGAATAGGTAGGTTGAGACAGAGTAACCACCAGATCATCTGCAAAAGCTCTTAACTTATATTCTTTTTTATTAACTTCTATTCCTTTTATTTCCTGCGACTCTCGAATTTTAATCAACAAAATTTCCAATGTTAGAACAAACAGTAACGGTGACAATGGACATCCCTGTCTTGTACCTTTTTCTATTGTAAAAACCTCTGACAAACCCCCATTAACAATTAGTTGTGCCGTTTGTTTTTGATATAGCACCTAAAGCTTGTGATATTTTTTCTCCAAAATTCATCTCCTCAATTAATCTTAACATAAACTGCCAATTCAATTGATCAAAAGCTTTTTCAGCATCTAAAAATATCAGCCCTGCAGAGATTTGATTATTCTTATCTAAATATTCTAATAAGTTAATAATTTGTCTAACATTATTTTTCATATACCTTCCAGTTATAAAACCCGATTGATCCTTATGTATAAGCTGATGCAAAGCCCTCATAAACCTATTAGCTAGTTGCGGCTTGATCGGCCATCAACATATTAAATTGTGTTTTTAACAACTTTATAGCTTCTTTGACCTTTTCATCTGAAGGATTTAAAATCAAAGACTTCTCTTTTATTTTAATCTCATCTTCCAATTCCTTACGTTTCTGAATCTGCTTTTATCTATGAACATTATTCATTTTTATCAAAATCCCACGCATGAAGGCTTTACCTGCATCCCATACCATTGATATTGATGTTCCCTTATACATATTTAAGGAAAAATAATTCTTTAAGCACTCCTTTAATTTTTGAACATTCTTTTCTTGTTTAAATAAGTTCTCATTCACCCTCCAGGATCTCCTCTCCTCTTTTTCAGCAGCCAATTCCATCCAAACTGGACTGTGATCCGTCAATGACCTGGGAAAGATTTTTACATTCTTTACCCTATTATATAAGTCAGTTGTAATCAGGAAAAAAATCAATTCTTGAAAAAGATTGATGTCTATCTGAAAAAAAGGTAAAGTCTCTCTCCTCTTGGTTATGTTCACGCCAATAATCCCTCAGCTCCCAGTCCTCTTTCAGATCAAAAAAGGCTTTAGGTAGTTTAGCCTGTTTGAAAAAGGTAGAAGAACCTTTTTTGTCCTTTTGTGTATCTAAAACACCATTCCAATCTCCCATTAGTATCACAGACCTATAGTCCAGCGAAGTTATTTTCTGATGTAACAATCTATAAAATTGTTCCTGTTGCTGGTTTGATGCATACAATCCCACTATAAGTATTTTCTTACCATATAGACCAAGTTCAATCATAACATATCTTCCTTGAGGATCTGATTCTACCAGACAAACTGGTAAACTTTGCTTAACATAAATTACCACGCCCCCTTTTTTCCCAGGGGCAGGAGATACAAAATGAGATCCCAAGCGAGCATTAGCTAAATATTTTTGATCTTTAAGTAAGATATGAGTTTCCTTCAAGCAGATAATATCATTATTATGTTGCTTTAGATCAGTGGTTCTCAACCTTTCTAACGCCACGACCACATAATACAGTTTCCCATGTTGGGTGACCCCCAACCACTTATACATCACCGGGTGCCAGGGGTGTAGCCAAAGAAAAGGGGGGAAAAATGGCGGACAGCCTTGTTTGGCGACCCCTGTGAAATGGTCATTCGACCCCAAATGGGGTCCCGACCCACAGGTTGAGAACCACTGCTTTAGATAGTAGAAAATTTTCTTTCTTTTCTGCGGGGAATTAAGGCCGTTAACATTCCAGGTCAGGAACTTTGCCATCTCCCTTGACCAGGAGCCTGGAGAAAACTGCCTGAAGATCTGCCACTGAAGAATGTGTTGCAGAACTCTTGGGTCTTGCTCCCCCCACTGGCATAAAACACTTTCATGAGAAGATTCTTTAGCTTCTTTCTTCTGTTGTTCCTTTTCCTTACGTCTATGTGCTGCACGAGTCATTCTCTGCTCTTTACCTCTGTTTGGCGCAGCCATTCCCCCTGTGATTTTCCAGCAGCCATCAAATCTAATCCTTCAGACTGCAGTTCCACCTCTTTGCCGCCCAGAGCTTTCTGAATCATAGATGGAGATGAGCCTGCTCCCAGGACCGTATTGTAAAACTCTTTGGCTTTGACAACCGTATTAAGTCTGTAACGTGTCCCCACATGGCTCAAAACAATACCCGTCGGGATCTCCCATCTGAATGGCATCGATCTTGTTTTGAGTTCATTAGCTAAAAAAGCAAAGTCTTTTCTATTTCTTAAAATTTTTGATGGGATTTCCTTTAGAATGATAACATCTTGGGCAGCAATCTGGAACCTCCTATTGTAAAAAGCTTGTATGATCTCATTACGCAGAGATCTCTTTGCGAAATAAATCACCACATCTCTTGGCAAATTCTTTTGTTTCGCAATCCAAGAGTTAACTCTGTAGATTTTTTCCACTTCTCTACGTAATCCATCTTTATCCCTATTCAGAACAACAGCTAGATCATTAATCACCATCTCCATCAGATCTTGATTCATGTCTTCTTTGAGTCCCCTAATTCTCAAAGCATATTCCATTTGCCTATACTGAGACATAAGAATATCCTCTTGTGAAATTTCCATCTTTTTTTCCATATCTTGGAATTTATCCTCAAGGAGGTCTACTTTCTCTGCAACTTCTTCCACTCTGGAATCCAACTTCACAACCACAGAAGCCAATCCTGATAAAGCTGTAACTATGTCTTGCCTCAAAATAATATTATTCTCCACTAAAAGCTCCTTCATTTCCTCCTTAGTTTGAGATTTATTCTGTTCAAGAAGATCTTTATTCTGTTTAAAAAGGTCCTTCATTTCCTCTTTACTTTCAGACTTGCTCTGTTCAAGAAGTTGCTTCATTTCCTCCCTGATTTGAGATACAGCATTTCCCATTATATCTTTAATGTCTTGTGCAGACAAGCCTGGCAAGGGAGGAGAAGATGGAGGTTGCAGCACTGGTGGTATAACTTTAAGTTGTTGTTGTACAGTTGCAATTGCAGGAGAGGAAACCACCTTAGAAACTATAGAAGCTGGTTGTCTCTTTGAAGCCATTTTTTTAAAAATCTTATTCTCTCCTTCTTTCTTCTTAAAAAAAGAAAAATACTAAAATCCTTAAGATTAAAAGAAAGACCAGGGAGAGTGCAAAAAAAAAGAACTTCAAAAACTCCAAAACACTTTAAAAGAAAAAAAAGAAACTTAAAAGAAAAAGAAACTGTGCTGTCCATACATTTCATTTAAGTCCGTTCTTTCTTTCCGGAAAAGAAAAAAAACACTTTCAAAACGTCATCTTACTTTCACTCTCACTCTCCACCGCAAAAAAACAAAAACAAAAAAAGAATCAGCATAAGCTAAAAGAGAAATAAAAAGAAATAAAATTCTAACTCTAAGTAAAATCCTTTAAACAGTTCTGTCCGCTTTAAAAATCACTCACCAGAAAACTTTAAGCGCGGAGATGGTAGCGGCGTTTCACTTTGTTTCCGAAGAAACAAAGACAGCTGGGAGGCGGAGAAAGCACGAACTCCGAGGGAACACTCTTTCTACCCCCCCAAAAAAGAAATCCAGGGGGGGTTAAGAGGTTCTACCTCTATTCGTGTGATCTCTACCCCTTCCCTTCGCCCGGGAAGGGGATTTCGAGCCGCGGGCCAGCTGATGCGCGCTGTGCTCCACAGATCTAACGCCGTCCCAGGAGGACGGCTACAAAGTAGCCGTCATCATCGTCGCTGACCACCGGAAGCTCTCCACAAATATTACATTTTTATCATATAATTGAGAACGAATCCCTATCGTTGTATAATTAGGAATAGACCATGACAATTTAGAGGACTATATGTCAGGATTTCAGTAAGCTTTTATAAAAGAAATAGATTCAAGTATATTTGCCTATGTTGTTGGATTGAAAATTTTGCTGGAACAACTTCATATGCAATACCTATCTTAGAGACTGTTTTGAAATCAAGTCAAGTTCTGTGGTCAAATTTATTGCACATGTAAGAGCTTAGAGTCATAGTGAATGTGTTCTCCTGATGAATAATCATGGCCGAATGTCAGATTTATAATTGCTTTATAATTAAACCACTGAACCATACATAATTTGTGTATAAATATCATATACTGATGATTAGAAGGTAAACCATTCGCAAAAGAAAAACCCTGTTTAATGTTTAACTTTGCATGCACCCTGCCAATCTTCCTTCACCAGCTCAAGCATGGATTGGAGAAATTTTGCTTAGTGGACCAACTTTCCTCCCCAGTCCCAGATGATTACAACAGTCAGCATTATAACTCCCATTACTGGCCTTTCTCTCTCCAAGATAATCTTACAGTCTGGAAACAGGCAGTCACTAAAACACACACATACACAACACACACACACACACACACACACACACATACAGACAAACAAACACAATATCTCCATTTGCAGGTGATTACACAGTATGAGGATTGCTTGCCTGAATGGAAAAAGTAGTAGGAAGAGTTTCAAGGGTAGGAATACAAACACAATCTTCAGTCGTAAAGTCTTTAGTAAAGAATGTCGGTGTTTTGGTGCTTGGTAGCCACAGAAAGGCAGGGAAGTCAGCCAAGAGAAGAATTAGACTCGTTTTCATTCTAAAACAAACTCACCTGCAGAATTTGACTCTTGCAAAAGGCCCAAAGACTTGTTTTTTGAATGGTCAGTAGGGCAACTCTTCTGACGATCCTTCTCAGAATCTCTAGAACAGTAATTCACAAGCAGTAATAATGCATACCACTAGTGGGGTGAAGAGGATACCTGTGAACTGTCATAATAAAGCATCAGAGCTTTAATCATTGATATTAGTGTGTGGAGAGTTCATGGAGAAACCATGGACACACCGTTTGATTCCTCTTCTCTCCAGTTGCTATACATTTAGGCTTGGAAGGGGGGAGATGCAGGTGGTTAGACAGAATGGAACGAATAGGAACAAGGTTCAAAAGTCTGCAGGGGTTTCTATCCTGCTTTCCCTTCTGTCAAATGCTTATTGATGCTGTGATGGTTTCTGATTTATTTATTTGATTTATATGCCACCCATCTCACTATTGAGCAACACTGGGTGGCTTAAAACACCAACATCATGTTTACATCATTTCTTACTACAAATTTCTTTGGTGTCTTTGTGTTTCTCTCTCTTGATCATAAAGACCTTTCAGTCTCAGCCCTGGGAAAAATTCAGCTTTCCAGTATTTCATTCAAACACAAAGATGTCTTTATCCAGCATTTGGATAAAGTCCAGTTGAAATCAGGCTTCTGATAGTCTAACACTTTTGCCTCACTCTTTCTCCTCTGAAGAAAATGCCGGCATCTTGAACAGATTCAATAATTCAGTGTCTCTAGAACAGTGGTTCTCAACCTGTGGGTCGGGACCCCATTTGGGGTCAAATGACCATTTCACGGGGGTCACCAAACCATGCTGTCCACCATTTTTTCCCTTTTCCCTAGCTGTCCTACCCCCTCTTATTGGTGGCCACACCCACTTGGGGGTCACCACAACATGGGGAACTGTATTATGGGGTCACGGCATTAGAAAGGTTGAGAATCACTGCTCTAGGAGGTAGATCATGGACACAAAGCAAGCAGACCCTGTTTGGCTCATAATTGGAGTTGATGAATGGCAAGGGAATCCTCACTTGTCAGGCGTTTTGCTGGGCAAAGTTAACTAAGATCAGGTTTACAATAATGAAGAAATTATATATCATTTCTGCTGCAAGAATAGGGAAATGAAGGAGATGTGTTCTCCACGCATTTGTGCAGCACACACAGAGGAAGAAATTGTTTTGATAACTAAATCATCCCCCAAATGCATATCCCTCTGTTTACTCAACCTTTATAAAATATAAAGATTCCTTAGCTAACACTGCATCACAGCAACTTGACTATAGCTGGGTTCTAAAAGCAATAGCAAAGGAATGATTGCATCGGATTGATCGACAGGAAGAAAAAAGGACAAAGTGTCTTCCCTTGCAGAATAGACAATATACACAGTATGAAGACAAAGTCAATGATACAGAACTGGAGATATGGAGATAGTTGGCTATAGATACGCATCTATATATCATCTATATCTGTAGCTAATTTTTATCTCTATCATCTCCGATTCTGTATACATTTATTGCCTTTCTATTAATGAACCTCTTGTAAAAAAGGTGCAAAGGTTGTCTGAATGGAGATGAATAGAGTTCTTCATGTATATGCAGTTCATGGGCTGAGCATGAGCCTATCCCATGCCATGAAAGTATTTCCTCTAGATTAAAAGACCTTAAGTCCTTCCTTCCCTTTTCCAGTGGGAGAGAGCCAGTTTGAACTAGGGTTCAAGGCACTGGACTAGGAACAATGAAACTTGATTTCTAAATGTCTATGGAGATTCTCAGTCATCCAAATCATGGTTATCCCAAAGGTGTTTTTCAGTCAGCACTGAAAAAGCTTCTTGGATGAGAAGCTAAACATCTTCAAGGAAAAATAAAGTCCAGTTGCCTTTTGAAAGAAAGCACCATTGGGACAACTTGATTTCTACTTCTCCTTTGGATGTGAAGATAGCTGGCTGGCTTTGGGGCAGTCCCTCTCTCTCAGTCCTAAGAAAGAAGGTGTGGACAAGCCAAAGCATTGTAAGAAAACTGCACAGACCTGTTCATATAATCATCAAAAATCTCATTTGTCTCAAAGAACAGTAACAATCATATAATAAATGTCAGTGGTGATGTTGCTCGGGGTTTAGGCTTTTGCCACATAAACTATTCAGAAGCAAATTATCAGGCACTCCACATCCTCTTTTTTAAAAAGTGGGATGGCCA
The DNA here is from genome assembly GCF_016545835.1 of Crotalus tigris. Lineage (NCBI taxonomy): Eukaryota > Metazoa > Chordata > Lepidosauria > Squamata > Viperidae > Crotalus > Crotalus tigris. The sequence continues at coordinate 199,551 of NW_024097917.1, forward strand.
CAAACCACATTATTTTCTCCTCTGCCCCATCACCAAGAATGTGCAAGTACACACAAACATCTATCTACAGTAGCCTGTAGGATAGAATTCTTCCTCTACAGAATTCAGGAACATGGAAAACAGAGAGTCTCCTCCATTCGTTTTAGCTACACTTAATGAGTCCCAAAGGACCATAATAGTCAATGAGCTGAGAAGGTTGGCAAACTGTTTGCAGTTCATCAGTTGGATTAAATGATACATGACTAGATGTAACAAAATTCTGTTTGGCTTTTTATAAAATAAGCAAAATATTTTTAAGTGGAAATTTTGAAGAAGGAAGGAAGGATTTTATCTTTTTTTTTTGTTAAAACTTTTTTTTTTAATCTCACAGGATGCAGTTAGACTTGTTGCAGCAAAGGAAAAGTGCCAGCAAAGCTGGGATGAGTTTAAAAAAGAGATAAAAAAATTAAACAGCCTCTTTTCTCTCCCCCCCCCAGTTATAACTGCACCCTTCAAAAGTACTTGTGTGGGAATGTTATAGCCTGTTTATTTTGGATGGCTCTACAGATAAGCCCAAATGGGAGGTAGAAATATGAGGAAAGGGAGTAAATTACATGGGCAGACACCATGCATCAACAATCATGTGTGTACCTGCCTGACCCATTTCATCCCCAGTCTTAGCCTGTGGGGTACCCGAAGCTGGTATTACTTAATTCAGCACAGCTCATGTAGCTGTGGAATTTAGGGGGACAAAGTTGAAATGCAAGGTAATGATGAGGTTACAGTCAGGAAAAAGGTACATATGGTCATTTATTAACATAATTGTCAATCACCATTGGTCAGGGTAAGGCAGTTATACTCTATATCAATGCTCCCCAACCTTTTGTGGGCCAGGGATCAGTTCCACGGAGAGTGGTTTTTCTGTGGACTGGTTGGGGTGCATGGTTTCATGCACTGCCTGGATCCCGTGCATGCATGGATGGGGCTTTGCTTGCTTGTATGGCCCAGTTCCTGGTGGGTCATGGATTGGTGACAGTCCATGGCCTGGGATTGGAGATCCCTACTCTAGTCTATATCAAGGCTTTTCAACCTTTTCACAGATTGTACCACTTTTAGGGCATGACAATATTTGAATACCACCAGTGCTTAGCAAGGTGTCAAAAACTTGATGACTAAAAAAAAAAGGGGGGGGGGTTACTGATTAGATTCATTTGTTGTTATAGAAATGGCTAGTTTATTATGGAAAAGTAAAAAGTTGAAGTTCAATGTTAATGCTTCCTTCTACTGCAACAGAGGAAGTTTATTCTTTTTCCTTTCTCCCCCTCACTTCTCCCTCCTTTTTCCTCCCCACAGTGTCCTACTATTTGCTTTTGTATTTTCGTATTTTATTCTATAATCTAATAAAATATTACAAACTGTAGAAAAAAAGAAAAAAAGTACCAGTTTTAATTTTTTGGGTGGCTGTTCCTTTGCTGAATCACTTTCCCTTTGCACTGACAAATGCATGATGAATTTATCCATGTTTATTAATATGCAACACTACCAGCTAGCTCAGGGGTCTTCAAACTTGGCACTTTTAAGGCTTGTGGACTTCAACTCCCAGAATTCCTCAGCCATCATGCCTGATTGAGGAATTCTGGGAGTTGAAGTCCACAGGTTTAAAGTTGCTAAATTTGTAGACCCCTAAGCTAGCTGGTCAGCCCTTTTTCCTCTCTCCCTTTTGAGTTCTTTCCACAGTGTAGTAAGAATGTACTTACTACAATCCCCCAATCCCTTCCCTGTACCCTTAAAGACACAGGAATCAAGTGCAAAGCAAGAAAGGCTCACAAAATAAAGAAACACATAAATTCTGTTTTTTTTTCTCTTTAAGCTGCCTCAGGCATGTCACGTGTCACAATGTTGCAATTCGAGATTGAAAGGCTCCCGCAATTGCTAAAAGCTTTAGCTTTAAATTAAGTCTGTTTACCTTCAAAGAAAACGTTCTAAAAGCCATAGACAGATTCAAGATAAGGGGGAGAACTAATTACATTTGTTTAAAGGGATTAAACCTCTCCCTGTTGTCTTTTTTCTCCTTTCCCACCCAAACCACCTCCTTTTATAGCCTTTCCTCTCCCTCCCCTTTTTCTTCAGTTCACCTCCAGCTCCGAGCTGCTTCCAGAAGTGCCAATCAGCTGGAGCCAATCAGCTGGAGCCCTGTTGGCTCCTGGGGCTTCTGCTGAGCCCAGATAGTCCTGCAACTACCTCTCCCTCAGACTTGGGTCGCTTTGGCTCATTCCCCTCCCCCACTACACTTCTCTAGGATGGCGGCATACCACTTGCCACATGGCAAAGTACCACAGGTGGTATACATACCACTGGTTGAAAAGCCCTGGTTTAATGTAATCATGATGTAATCATGAGAGCAACAATTGTTTGAACAATAATCCTATTTAAAATGATAAATGATGGTCATCAGAATTCATATTTATATTCAAGAAAATGGGATAATTTTCTAAAGCCATTCTGCCCTGTTCCTTATTTGGGCATGATTAGTGTTATGTCTCAGGAATTTATAAATAAATAATATTATTTATCATGGAAGAGTGTTCAGCAGCTTCACAATATGTTAGGACAGGGCATACCTTTAAAAATGTGGAGAGTCCCTTCACACATGGGTGGAACACACCGAATGGAGACATATAGCTCTGTGGAGATCAGAGTTACAATTATCAGATCTGTCTGCAAAAAGATTCTAGACCATGAGATAGCAGCAAAGAATTTTCTGTCTTTCCATCCCGTGATTACTGAGATTTTTGCAGCCCAAATCTCATATCTCTGGTCAAGATAGCTGAATTCTTATATGTAGGGGTGATTATCTTAATATTTATCAGATCAGATCAGAAATTACTTCAGTATTCTTATTAATTTAAAAATGAAAGTCAGGAATAGAGCCATGGTGGTGCAGTGGTTAGAAAGCAGTACTGCAGGCTACTTCTGCTGACTCTTGGCTGCCAACAGTTTGGCAGTTCGAGTCTCACCAGCTCAAAGTTAACTCAGCCTTCCATCTTTCCAAGATCAGTAAAATGAGGACCCAGATTGTTGGGGGCAATATGCTGACTCTGTAAAACCACTTAGAGAGGGCTGTAAAGTACCGTGAAGTGGTATAGAAATCTTAAGTGCTATAAAAAAATATTTAAAATCCACAAAGAGAACAAAAACTCCAGTTTTACTTTTCTTATGATAGAGGAACAGGAAGAGCAGACGTTCTTCTCATAATCCCAACATGCAAGAGGCAGCACCCAGCTGACCTTGGTGATCTAAATAAACAAAAAGCTAAACAGAGTCAGATATGATTAGTATTTGAATGGGAGATCCCATGCTTCCCATCCTTAGTCTGAGAAATTGGAAAAAACATTTCAGAAGAAAACAGGGGTAAAACATTTACACTGTATTACTGGAAAACCCTACATGTTTGTGTGCATGTAGTCATTAACAATAAAATTTGATTTGAGTGAGTCTTGATCTCTGCTTAAAACAGGGGTCTTCAAACCTGGCCCTTTTATGACTTGGGGACTTCAGCTCCCAGAATTCCTGAGCCAAGTCCAGAAATCATAAAAGGGCCAAGTGTGACGACCCCTGGCTTAAAGCATACATAGATAACTTGCCCTTTGCTCCCATTTCTTGCAACAGAATACTGCCCCCTCATCCTGTTTTGCCAATCTTATATATACAGGTAGTAGGGAAGAAATGGCTATTTCCCTATAATACCTCTACTTGTAATATAATAGTGGATCAGTGATCTGGGATTGCTAGCAGGGGTGGTGGGAGAAGCAATGAATTTCTAGCTCTCCTCCTAGTGACTCTCTTCAAGATTATTGGCTCCCCCCCCCGAGATTGCTGCAGGAGAACCAGTGATCTAGAGTTGGGCTGCTTGGAGGCAAAAGCCAGGTAGGAAGCTTCAGACTCAGGGATTCCTGCTCAAGATCAGTTGGTTCTCTGCTGCTGTGGAAAAATCTGTAATCTGCAGAAGAAAGGTTGGGAGATTAATTTCTCCTCTTATTGCTCTAACCCTGCTCAAAAGGAATAAGTTCTCCTGGGTTTGTGGTGTGGATGTACATCAAGAGAATAAGGTATGGATGAGATGTGAGATGTTATGACACGTTATGTATAAATTACAGCTGGGATAAAGACAAACTCATCAAATAACAAATCGGCATAAGCAATGTAAGGGCTCAATCATGACCTAGACAGTTTATGGATATTCAAGTATATGCACAGTGTGTACAGCTGGAGGACCACCTGCTTGGCTGTACCTTTGAGATCAGACAATACTTGGGTTCTGAACTCTTAACAAAATTCACACACACATACACAATTAGCCAGTGATTGTGCCTGAATTAACTTCCTATTGCTTTTGAATAAAACTGTCAATTGGCATAGAATATACTGCACAAATAACCATCTCACTAAAGATGGATGCTATTTGTCAAGGCAAATAAATGGCACAAAATTATGGAATTGGCCCAGCACACGACGAAGAGATTCCATAGAACCATATTTCTTGTTGATAACTGAAAACTTCTTTGAACAAAGTATCTTGAAAAATGGCTGCTAATAAAAGTGGCTACAGAAATAGAAAGGAGAATAATACTTTTATCTCTCCTTCACTTCAGCTGAACATCAAAATACAGTGCCTCTGTTTCTCCTCTTTTCTGCTGTGAGAAATTTAAGACAGCCCCACATCTACTTTTCATAACAGTCTTCAAGAGCAGAATGCATTGATTATTCATCTTCTTTAGTTAAAAACTCCATTTGGAGTGAATTTTCTTATAATTATGAAATTGTTGTTGCTTCATTCCAATAGACAGAGGAGTATAGCTGCTGGCAGCTTCAGGAATATGAAGTAGCCATGCAACAACATATTTTACTTGGAACTCAATCATCTAATTTCTACAGCACTGGCACATTTCTCCCTAGGGTGATTTTTGACTTAGGGCCTTTGCACTAATTACAATAGTCCTGGCTTAAAATTAATATCTTGAGGGTGCAGAGGAAACTCCATTCAAGGCTCTAGTGTTCATGGCTTTGGTAGATGGAGGGTGGGGAGGACCATAGTAGATTTCTTGGTCTTTTGGTATTTTTAAAAAAATAGTTATTATTTTTGGTGGTGGTCGTTAGTGCTATTGCTATGGTTGGGTGTACAGTCAGCCAGATGTTTAGCCTGAATTTGGCATTTTTGTCCACCTATCGAGTCCTTTCCAAGGATCTGGGATAAGTGATGCCTTACCAGTAGTCAGACACCCTGCCAGTATAGAAAGCTGGTCAAAGAACGACATGGAGTCTGCCAATCTGAAGTTTTGGGAACTTGTCTCAATGCACAGAGATTTTCACTCCAGTTCCTAAACAGGCAGGAATTAGCCAATCATCCAGGCACTGTGGTAGTAGACAAAGACCAGAAGGAAGTGGTGGTGATAGATGTAGTGGTGCCAAATGACAGCATCATTAGGAAGGAGTATGAGAAGCTACAGAAATACTGGGCCTGGAGGAGAAACTACAGAAGATATAGAAAATAAAGGCTAAAGTGGTCCCAATAGTAGTAGGAGCACTCAGGATTGTGACCCCCAAATTCCTCTATGTACCAGATGCACTGAATTCAACTGTCAAATGCACCAATCAAAATCAGTACTATGGAGAGTAAGAAATGTGCAAAGCTGTTATCAAAATAAAACTGGTCCATTTTTGTTCAATTTAGTTTGCTCTGCCTATTCCCTTGATTAATGTAATCAACCATATTTGCACATGACTAACTGGGAAGTGCATTTATGTGTTGTGTATTTAAATAAATTGGCCCTGTCTGCCTCAAATCCACCCTGCCAATATCTATTTCTATAGCCCTGCACTCTTCAGTGGCTTTGGGATTTAGTGGAAATAGAAATCATTTACTTAATTTCACCCTCTCCAATGACAACGTTCAGTTATTCACTGATCCGTTTTGGAAGTAAAGGAGAGCTTTGAAGAGTAAATATAGTGAGAGCAGGTTGGAATCCTTTTCACATCAACTGCTGAGCATTAATGGTTGTGATCTCAGTAGGACTTTTACCCCTATTCCAACCTTCCTGCATTCAATGGGGAACTCCAAAGAGACATTGTACACCCATCCACTTGAAAAGTATAATGTTTGGTACAATTTTCAATCCAATAGATACTGAAACTCTTAGTTTTAGAATGCTGGTAATCACCTCTAAAGGTTCACTTGAGTAGAGACAATAGTATCTGAAGGAACCATCTGTCTCCTACTCCGTGTTCTGACATATATCCTATGGTATGAACCAGAATTAAATTCTGAGTACCCCTGTTAGAGCTTGCTCAAGTATTAAGCTGAGTCAGCACTAATAGCCACTAGTATCCTATGAATACTCCTAGGAAAATCATGAACTTTTATTTTTGCGTTCTCAGTTAGCATAAAGTTTTGAAAATGGCAGTGACACTGAGACTGGAATGTTTCATCTTGACGATGGAAAAGAATATAGCAAGTAGAGCTTGAAGATGTTGGTACTATTTGAAAAGCTCTCAGACCTTTTGTGGGGAGGTAACGTTCACAGGAAGCCCAAATCAGGATAGCAATAGCAATAGCACTTCGACTTATATACCGCTTCACAGTACTTAACAGCCCTCTCTAAGCGGTTTTACAGAGTCAGTATATTGCCCCCAACCATCTGGGTCCTCATTTTACTGACCTTGGAAGGATGGCAGGCTGAGTCAACCTTGAGCAGGTGAGAATCGATCGGCCAAACTGCTGGCAGCCAGCAGTCAGCAGAATTAGCCTGCAGTACTGCATCCTAACCTCTGCACCACCAGTAGGGCTCTTGGATAGCTTGGAAGAAAAGATAACTTATATCTGAAATAATTCTGAGGTTGAACTCAACAAATTCTAAGTTGATTCAAAATTCTGTTATAGAGAAAGGTATCTGGGACAAACTGACATATACACACTCAGGAATAAATAATAATATTTCCATGTTCAGAAAACTAGTAAACCTGAAATTATTATGAAATGAAAGTTTATTGAAACATGTGTCAGGACATTTCTCTATTCAGAAGGTACTATAAAAATGCTGTGAACCTTTCTGATCTGTCGTTATAACCAAACAAACAGAAGGGTTAATCAAACTTTGTGATGAAATTTCTCTTGAGAATGTAATTGCCAGACTGCAGTATCAGCAGATTGGCATGATTTGAACAGTACATCTAGAGAGCATTCTCTAAACAAAGGGAGAAATGTAATCCGTCAGTACTACAGTAAAAAAAGACATATTAAAAGGAAATGCAGACTTTCTAGAGCAAAAGTCTCTGCAGTACAGTAGGGAGAGATGATAAAAACAAAAACAAGCCTGAAAAGAAATTCCAAAAGAAGTTTTCCAGGGCTTGAATTTAAACAAACCAGCCAGGCTACTGGAACTCATCTTTTTTCAGATCTTGTGGTGCAAAATGAAAGGCAGGAAAATCTATTTTGTAATGTTCATACCCAAAATATACTTGCATTCGTCTCTTAAACTACATGCAGTATGACAGCAGAAATTCAAACTATATTGTGTGTGGGTAAAAAAACAAGTTTAATAGAAAAAAATAAAGAGATTAAGGTTCGATAATGGGCAGAGGGGTATTACAAATTGGAATTTGAAAAATATTTCAACAGGGAAGGCAGAAAACATTTTTTAAAATGGGGCTGCAGAAAGAATGATTCAAAGCCTGCTAAATAAATATGGCAGCAGTCCTCCTGCTGGATGTAAAGTTGTCAGATGAGACAAATTCATCTCCCAACCTGAAAACTTCTGGAAAAGAGGGAATTCGAGAATTTCTGTCCCTTTCTTCCATGAGAATCTGAATCTCTCTTCTTCTTACAGCTGTCATTTTTCTGAGGAGCTGGTCATTGAGAAAGACGTCCTGGTCCTAAGCCATGTTTCTATATTATGGTTCAAAAACTGTAATAGGCTGGGTTTACGCCTATGTCTTGCATGGCTTACAAAAATACAATGTCTGAGTTTGCATACTGCTCTTAGCCTAAACCAGACAGATCCCACGCTGGCTTAGTGTGATGTGAGAGAACAGCTGCTGTCATTAGGAACTGCTCAAATCCCAGAAGGGTTCTGCTCACAGAAGTCTCAGGAGAATTTATGATGATTGACTGATTCCTAACAACATTGTATGAAAACACCTACCTTTTATATCTATAAATCGGAATGGATATTCTTCTGAATCGGGCACAACTTGATATTCTTGGGTATTAACAGCTGCAGTTCTGAAAACTACCTGTTAATTAGAGCTTTCCATTGAACAAAGATATTGAGATACTGAAAATATAATAACTAAGCTAATAAGCTGTATTTCAAGATTATGATTGACGTAATGCCCCAAAGACAAGGGATATTTACATATTTGCAAGTAATATTTCCAAAATAATAGTTTAACTTTCTCACTTAGGTCTGAGAGTAGTGGAGGAAATGAAAAGCTTTCTAACTTCTTGGTGACTTTTTCCTGTCTAATAAAATAGTCTCAAAGAACCAAAGGGAGTAGGTTGATTGAGCACCACACTGCTGCATTCTCTCAAACTGAATTGGTTTCCCACTGTTCTTCTATTATTACAGACTTTTTTTATCTGATCATTATTTTCAGTAACTGCAGCAAGAGAGTTTTTCAAACCAAAAGTATTGGGGGGAAAAAAGCCTATCTGAATATTTGTATATTTGTTTTTTTAAAAAATGAAATCACTTCCTTTCAGGTTTTAACACCGATAAACTTGCATGAGATTCATCACACCTACATGATGGTTTCATCATAATCGAGAAGTCCGTGCTGGATATATTTATTTCCTCTCAACAGCTTTTTCAGGCAAACATCCCTTCTCCTTCCCTATAAACCAGGGGTGTCAAACTGCTGGCCCACTGGCTGGACGCGTCACAAGGAAGCCGCGCCCACCCCATTGCTGGCAATAGCAAAACCATCCCGATACGTTGTGTGATGTCACGTGATGTTGCGAGTTTGACATGTCTGCTATAAACCCAATGTGCTTTAATGAAAGGGAAAATGCATTGTTGGGCAATCTGCTCATTGAGTCCCTTCTTCTTCTATTTCTCCTTAAATTGTATTTGATGTTCTTTTACACTTGTTTGCCACCCAGTCTATGAATTCGTTGACTTATAAACTTGCTTAATAAATAAAATCACTTTTACAGCATAAGACTCCTCTAAACAAAGGCCCTTCCTTTAGGAACTTGTTATGATGTTGACATACCAAAATGGAAAAAAAATCCTAACTTTATGATGTCATTTTTTATTAAAATTAATAAGATGATAATTACTAATTAATTAACTAAGATTTAATTGATTCATATTAAAACAACTCCCAGAATTAATTCTTATAACATTCCAAATCTATAATTCAATGGTTTTCTTTATGGATTTTAAATAAATCTTGGAGGCTGATTTAAAGCAGTCACAGGATTTCTACGCAACCCATTGTTTGAGTGTGTTGTTTATTTCTTCTCTATACTATAACAACATCTTTCAATTGATTTTCCAGTTCAGTCTGATGCTGGCCAACTATCCAATTGAAGAAGCCTTCCAGAAATCATCAAACAAAAATGGAAAATTGGAGTTGCACTGAAAAACTGGTGTCATGAGCTGTAAACCTTGGTCAGAGTGACTGATGCTGACAAATTCCAGTTGGGGAAAAAAAATCTAATACTGATTCCCCAGCTAAAAAACAGCAACAGGTACCTGGCAGCTTCATAGAGCAGAGCGGAATGGAATAAAATCTTTGCATTAATAGATTCAAAGCAGGAAATGAGCATCCGAAATTTTTTTCAGGAAAAAACAAAACAAAACAAAATAATGCCATAGAGCCAGTGATCACCATGGCTAAGATTTGTCGAAAATATTCTTCTGCTGAAATGTGCAGGGAAGAACCTCCAGGTGTCCGATGCCTGATAGAGCGCTTCAATATTCCCTTGGAAGATCTAAGAAACCGATTTGAATCACCTGCAGGTAAAAGCAGGCAGGTAAGGAGAAGTCAGCACAGGCTAATTAAATCAGAAACGACTCCTACTCATAGATTTGTTTCCACAGGGAAAACAGCTGCATTGAATTTGTTCTGCCTTGCAGAATTAGTGAGCATTTCTTTTTTCATGCTTTTTCTCCTCTACAAGCAGATTTCTAAATTCAGAAGACAGGATGTCTTCTGCATTATTAAGCTGCGGCATGACTTTGTTGCCTTTATTCCATACAGAGACATACGAAAGTGAAAGCAAGTGGGAGATTGCTGCTACTTACTCTGTGGGTCTCTCAGTGCCCTCCAAGTATGCTGGGATTACAATTCCTAGCATATTTAGATAAACTACCATCTTGAGTCGTGGTGGCACGGTGGTTAGAAGGCAATATTACAGGCTAATACTGCCAACTGCCAGCAGTTCAATTCTGACCGGCTCAAGGTTAATTCAGCCTTCCATCCTTCCGAGGTGGGTAAAATGAGGACCCAGATTGTTGGGGGCAATAGGCTGAGTCTGTAAACCATTTAGAGAAAAAGCACCATACAGTATAAGTCTAACTGCTATTGCTATTATTAAATGTTTGCAAGAAAGGTGAATGGAATAAGTGACAAAATGTGCATTTAGATGTCATAACACGCATTTCTTCATTCCAGCATCAATGTGGCATCACAGTTCAAATAAGTGTTTTGGGCCATGCATTTCAAAGGGTTATGCTATAGAAAACAACTCAAAATATTGGAGTGTGGTATATAAAATTGCTAATTCTAAAGGAATATTTTATTAAGGCATTTTTCGGTTATATCATTTAGCTTAGTTTGATTAAAATGATTGAAAATAGTATATAACATTAATCAAATAATCACTTAGGAATTATATATATATTTGCATATGCCTGATAGTTAACATGACAGTTCTGATGAAAGTTGTTTGACAGTTTTCTATCTGCTCAAATATTTTAACTGATGAGTCTACCAGGCATGTTTATATTTCTTTATTTGTTGAGTTTATATTTCACCTTTCTTACAGGAGCTTAAAGCATTAGGCCTATCACTTTGATTTTTATCAATATTGGGCTGTGGGAGAGAGAGAGATTTAAGCAAAGTCCTCCAGGAAGACTCTGTGAATTTAGTGGATTGAGTGTCTTTGGGCCGTGTCCAACATCTTAACCACTACACCATTTGCAACTATTTCTTTAAGCATATTTAACTTCCATTCTACATATGTCAGTATGCATCAGAATTCTCTAGTGGGGGTCAATGCCAAAGAACATACCTAGAAATTCAGTGTTAATACCAAATATTCTAAGCTGCCACCAATTACTATAGTCTAATTATTCTATGAGCACCAGTTTGATGTAGTGGTTAAGGCGTTAGGCTAGAAACCAGGAGATTGTGAGTTCTAATCCCATGATAGGAATAAAGGCAGCTGGGTGGCCTTGGGCCAGTCACTTTCTCTCAGCCCTCTTACATTAGAGGTAAGGGCAAACCACTTCCAAAAACCTTGCCAAGAAAACATGTCCAGTCACTTGATAGGAGTCAAGACTGACTCAAAGACAAACACAGACAAAAAAATGGTTATTCTACATCAGGGGTGTCAAACTGCCGGCCTGTGGGACGGATGCATCATAGTGAAACTGTACCACCCCATTGCCGGCAATGGAAAAAAAGTTGTGATATGTCACGACACATGATGTGAGGTTACAAGTTTGACACCCCTGTTCTACATGGATCTAAAGCCTCAATGTTCTGAACCATTTGTTTAATCTCTTCCACTCAATGAATGAAATGAATTATACAATCAGTCAAATTACAGCACATATTGTATGTTGTAATATCACCATTGTTTGTAATAAAATGAAGAACAGAAAAGAGACATGGTAAGGCAAAGTATTTCATGGCCAATATACAAACACACACACAGCCCTAGTAGGCAAAGAAGATAACAACAACCCTAATCCTAACTGAGCAATAACTAAGTACAGCAAAAGTGATGAAAGAAAGACAGAGGGCCTTTTTTGGCTGCACAAGACCAGGCCTTAAAACAAATAACATATAAACACAGAATTGAGAAGACGGCAATAGACAACAAAAGCAGCCTCTGCAAAGAAGCTGAAAAAACAGTGGACCTCTTAGTTAGCTACTGCAAGAAGATTGCCCAGACCAATTGCCAACAACAGCATAGCTAACTAGTGTCAATAGTTGGATTATCTGCAAGTAATACCATTCGCCTGCAGACAAGAACTGGTAGGACCACAAAATAGACAAAGTAATTGAAAATGAAGATGCTAAAGACCTCTGGGATTTTAAAATTCAAGCAGATAAGCACCTGCCACACAACATCCCAGACTTAAACTTTCAAAAAGAAAGACATAAATGTCTGAATAGTAGATACTGCAGTACCGTGAGTCAGCAGAGTAGAAGAGAAAGAATTGGAGGAAACCGCAAAATACAGAAACCTGCAAATAGAAGTAGAACAACTGTGGAAAAAGAAAGCAAAGGTAGTACCAATAATAATAACAATAATAGGTGCCTTGGGTGCAATCCCAAAACAATTGAAGAACTACTTCAAATACCATTGGCATTGACAAAATCACTATCAGCCAATTGCAAAAGGCAGCTTTACTCAGAACAGTGTGTATCCTGTGATTATACCTTTAACACCGTCAAATCACAACATTTGCCTGTCCCAGGTCTTGGGAAAGACATGACAGCTGGGTAAAAATGTAAAATTCACTCTAAACAGTTGGCCGATTCTGCAACCAGTTATAATAATAATAATAATACAAATCCCCAATAATAATATTGGCAGGGGAACTTTTACAGAGAACCATATGGCACGTCCCATTGCTAACATGCCAGCTTTGTAACATTACTAACATTTTTATGGGGTCATGATCCCTCAGGTTTCCTGCAGGATAAATTTTATGCTGCCCTCCACTATGCATATCCATGGAGATTTCTACTATACCCAGTGGTGGGATTCAAATATGTGAACAACTAGTTCTCTGTGTGGATGCCGCTTCCGGAAGTCCATTCTGGGCCTGGGCTACTGGTTCTGCCAAAGTGGTGCGAACTGGCTGAATCCCACCACTGACTATACCATGCCAAACTCTCCTTTAAATCTAAGTCTGGAAAGATCTGAGGTTTTTTTGCATTGGGGTCTCTTTCCCTAAAAAGTGCATACCAGCAAAGCATTTTCTTTATAATAAAAAATACAATTTCTTAATTGGTAGAAAAACTGTATGATAGTAATGAAAAAGGAATTCTTAAAGGCATCACCTTGAAGAAACAAAGTTAAGTAACTGAATAATTACTGGCATTTGGTATTACAAGTATTTAGTAACCTCTGACAGCTCCCATTCCTAGTTTAACAAAATTAAAAGAGAAAAGAAAAGGAAGGAAGGAACCTTCTGTATTTGGAAAAGGAGATAGAAAATGCTAACAAAAAAGTAGAACGCAAATCTGAATGTGAAAATTTTTGCCCAGTATTTTTGATGATGGATGGAGTTTTGGAATTAAAATTTAGATGGCTTAAGGAAGCTGTAGTCTTCCAGACAGGTAAACCATGATTCCTAGCAACTCCAATTAACAGACCAAATATAAAAGAAGTTGGGAGCTTGAAGGCCAAAAGTTTTCCAGCCCAGCATAAAGGTCTAAATATACTTTGAACTTGTTTGTGTCATTGTTTTGAAATCTAGGAATTGTACTAGGATCATTTTGGTCCATCAAATCATATCCCAGCCATTTAAATGGAAGTATATTTCAATTTCCCCTTTATGGATTACTGCCTTGTCGTGGCGAAGGGGCCACAAAATGAAGCAGGGCACAGGCTAATAGAATTTTGTCAAGAGAATACGATGGTCATAACAAACACTCTTTTCCAACAACCCAAGAGACGGCTCTACACATGGACATCACCAGACGGTCAACATAGAAATCAGATTGACTATGTGCTCTGCAGCCAAAGATGGAGAAGCTGTATACAGTCAGTAAAAACAAGACCAGGAGCTGACTGTGGCTCAGATCATGAGCTTCTCATTGCAAAATTTAGGCTTAAATTGAAAAAAGTAGGGAAAAGCACTAGGCCACTCAGGTATGAACTAAATCATATTCCTGATGAATATACAGTAGAGGTGACAAATAGATTTAAGGAACTGGATCTGATAGACAGAGTGCCTGAAGAACTATGGATGGAAGTTCGCAACATTGTACAAGAGGTAGCAACTAAAACCATCCCAAAGAAAAAGAAATGCAAGAAAGCAAAATGGCTGTCTGAGGAAGCTTTGCAAATAGCTGAGGAAAGAAGGGAAGCGAAAGGCAAAGGAGAAAGAGAAAGATACACCCAATTGAATACAGAATTCCAGAGAATAGCTAGAAGAGATAAGAATACCTTCTTAAATGAACAGTGCAAAGAAATAGAAGAAAACAACAGAATAGGGAGGACCAGAGATCTCTTCAAGAAAATTGGAGATATGAAGGGAACGTTTCATGCAAAGATGGGCATGATAAAGGACCAAAATGGCAGGGACCTAACAGAGGCAGAAGAGATTAAGAAGAGATGGCAAAACTACACAGAAGAACTATACAAGAATGAGCTTAACATCCCAGATAACCACAATGAGATGGTCACTGACCTCGAACCAGACATCCTAGAATGTGAAGTGAAATGGGCCTTAGAAAATCTGAGCAACAACAAAGCTAGTGGAGGTGACAGTATTCCAGCTGAGCTATTCAAAATCTTAAAAGACGATGCAGTAAAAGTGCTACACTCAATTTGCCAGCAAATTTGGAAAACTCAACAGTGGCCACAGGATTGGAAAAGGTCAGTTTACATTCCAATTCCAAAGAAAGGCAATGCCAAAGAATGTTCAAACTATCGCACCATTGCACTCATTTCACATGCTAGTAAAGTTATGCTTAAAATCCTACAAGCTAGACTCCAGCAGTATGTGGATCGAGAACTACCAGAAGTACAGGCAGGATTTCGAAGAGGCAGAGGAACTAGAGATCAAATTGCCAACATACGCTGGATCATGGAGAAAGCTAGGGAGTTCCAGAAAAACATCTACTTCTGCTTCATTGACTATGCAAAAGCCTTTGATTGTGTGGATCACAACAAATTGTGGCAAGTTCTTAAAGAGATGGGAGTACCAGACCATCTCATTTGTCTCTTGAGAAACCTATATGCGGGTCAAGAAGCAACAGTGAGAACCGAACACGGAACCACTGATTGGTTCAAAATTGGAAAAGGAGTCCGGCAAGGCTGTATACTGTCGCCCTGCCTATTTAACTTATATGCAGAGCACATCATGAGAAAGGCAGGGCTAGATGAATCAAAAGTTGGAATTAAGATTGCCGGGAGAAATATCAACAACCTAAGATATGCAGATGATACCACTCTAATGGCAGAAAGTGAAGAGGAACTAAAGAGCCTCTTGATGCGGGTGAAGAAGGAGAGTGCAAAAGTTGGCTTGAAACTCAACATTAAGAAAACCAAAATCATGGCATCCGGCCCTCTCAATTCCTGGCAAATAGATGGGGAAGAAATGGAGGTAGTGACAGATTTTATTTTTCTGGGCTCAAAGATCACCTCAGATGGGGACTGCAGCCAAGAAATTAAAAGACGCTTGCTCCTGGGGAGGAAAGCTATGGCAAATCTAGACAGCATTCTAAAAAGCAGAGACATCACCCTGCCAACAAAAGTGCGTATAGTCCAGGCCATGGTTTTCCCAGTTGCAATGTATGGCTGTGAAAGTTGGACCATAAGAAAGGCTGAGCGCAAAAGAATTGAGGCCTTTGAACTATGGTGCTGGAGAAGACTCCTGCGAGTCCCTTGGACTACAAGGCGTTCAAACCGGTCAGTCCTAGAAGAGATCAACCCCGACTGCTCTTTAGAAGGCCAGATCCTGAAGTTGAAACTCAAGTACTTTGGCCACCTAATGAGAAGGAAGGATTCACTGGAGAAGAGCCTAATGCTGGGAAAGATTGAGGGCAATAGAAGAAGGGGACGACAGAGAATGAGATGGCTGGATGGAGTCACTGAAGCAGTAGGTGTGAATTTAAATGGACTCCAGAAGATGGTAGAGGACAGGAAGACCTGGAGGAACATTGTCCACGGGGTCGCGACGGGTCGGACACGACTTCGCAATTAACAACAACATATTTCAATTTACGCATATGGTAATACCTTAATGCGAGGAATTGTTGAATCTCTAGATCAGGGGTGTCAAACTGCCGGCTCATGGGCTGGATGCATCATAGCAAAACCACGCCCACCCCATTGCCGGCAATGGAAAAAAAGTTGCGATACGTCGCAACACGTCACATGACATTGCGAGTTTGACACCTCTGCTCTAGATAATCCTTGTTTGATCAGTCATTTCCTCCACTTCCTGGAAAGCAAAGAAAAGAAAACAGAGAGGAAGATCCTTGTGGCATACATAAAATAGTAGCATGCCTCTTATTATCATTGTTTGTTACGCTGACATCTTCTTGCAAGTCAATAATATAACATCTGGTCTATAAAATGCCCTTCATTTTAGTTTTAAAGGAAAATCCAGCATATGCAAATGCTTACACCATAGACTGATGGATGAGTTCTTAGCTGAAAATATTTGCATGGCTTTTACAATCTTTGGAAGCAACTGCAATCTCATTTAGGCATGTCACACTGATATACAATAATCTGGGATGTAATGTCAGCTACCAGACAAAGATGTAAGGCAGTATTGACTTGCCTTCAGTTGAGAAAGCTGCTGTCAGTTTGGGCATTGGCTTTCAGCAATATAACGAGGCTGGTGATGGGCATCTTAAACTTTGGTTGACAACATGCATTCTCTCTCTCTCTCTCTCTCTCTCCTTTCACTTTCTGCATTGGCACTGAGGAATAAGGATTTAAAGGGAACAGAACCTGAATGTAGCAGAACAGAACTTGTATGACAATGAGGGCTATATCACATAAGCAATACAATATTGAAAAAGAGTAGCATCTTTCCTAACTAATACATTTTATGAAAAAGCATAAACTTTTATGAACTGCAGCTCACTTGGTCAGATGCATAAAGTGACTATAAACAGATATGGGATTTACATTGCAGAGGGGGGGGTAAGGTGGCGAGAAGGGAGGGAAGATAGGTTGGCTATACAGATGTAGGTTACATGTGAGACTGTACTAGTGCCTCATCCATTAATAACTATAATGAGTTAACAACCCACTTGGTTTGTAGAGACCTTCAGAAATAGCCTATGGTGGAATCACTGGCTGAAGGCAGAATAGGACAACTTGCCCAACTCACCACAGCCAATTGGCTGCAGGACAACTTGCCATGGGACAGCTCATTTCAGGACAATTTAACAATTCTATTTAATTATTTAAAATAAATAAAAAATATTTTAATTGTTGCCATTCACATTTCATTCTGTCCCTGCTTTTGCATCCTTTCTTCAATGATTCTACTCCATCATTTCTTTGATATTAGTGTTGCCTGCCACAAGTTGGTTGTGGCGAGTTGTTCTGCAGTGAGTGGGCCATTTTGAATGGTCATAGATCCAGCTGAAGGACATGGGGCCCATCTAGAGGAACTTAAGAGACATTCCAGTTTAGAGTTGGTTTGTGGGGAGGAAATGTCTGAGTTCAAACTTTTAGTTTATACCTGCCATCTCCCAAAGGGAAGGCAGACAATCTGGCAAGATTCTTGTAATATAGGTAATTGGCAATAAACTACTGTATATAACTTGGCTTTCTCACAAGTGGTTTTGGTTGCTTGTGCCTGACCGAGCCTGACAATGTATGTGAGTTCAGCAAACTCTTGCTCATTAGTGCTGTTAAAGTCATTTTTAGTCCTTATTTTAATCATTATTTTAATTGTGAACTGTTATGTCCTGAGCCTGTGAAGCAGGCTCGGGGCATTGCAACGGTCCTGGGCAGGTGCAAGCTGCCCGGGACCAGACTGGCTGTCGCCAGCACTCGCGCGCCAAATGTTGCAGTTTGGCCCGGGAATTGCCTATAAAAGGGGCAGGGAGATTTGGGCGTTGTCGGCGTCTTGTAACCAGTATGCTGAACAGAAATAAAGAGGTTCCTGAGAACTACAACTGCTTCTCGTGTCATTGCCATTTCGCGAAGGACTTAACACTGACGACGAAGGTGGGATTGCCTTACATCGACTGAAGACAGGTGTAAGCTTACCCTAGAGTCCTGAGCAGTAGGAACGGCGTTAACTCAGTGGCTGCCCGCCAATCCAGCGAACATCGGGGGTAAGCTGGCTGATAGACCCTTCCTTTTCTACAAAAATGGCAAAAGTTGGAAGACTTTCAGAATTCGATGTCTCGCATCCGGAAAGATGGGAGTCCTACGTAGCCAGGGTGGAAAACTATCTTAAAGTCAATCAAGTAAGAGAAGATAGTTTAAAAGCCGCCACCCTGCTGTGCGTTTGCGGTCAAGATGCATTCGAAATCGCTGAAAACATAGCAGCACCTGTACCTCTAGAATCTGTTAACTACACAGATCTCAAAAAACTACTAAAGGAACACTTCCAGCCCAAGTTGTCCGTCATTGCTTGGCGCCACACCTTTGAACAGAGGGATTAGCGACCCGGAGAATCAGCCAAAGAATACATTGCTGCGCTGAGAAAAGCCGCTAAACACTGCGAGTTCAAGGATCTAGAAGAACGGCTGAGAGACAGATTTGTATGCGGACTGAGGCATAGAGAATTGCAGCAGAGACTTTTTGTTAAAGAAGACTTATCATTCCAAGATGCCTTGAGAGAGGTTACTGCAGAAGAGGCAGCGGGCAGCGCCATCAAGAACATGAGGCCGATCAGAAGCACTCCACAAGCTGTGTCCGTGCACCAGGAAGGAGTCCAAAGGAACCCAGAGGAGGATCCTGACGATGAAGTAGACCGTCTCTACCCCACGAAAGAAGGGAAACAGAAGGAAAGCTCTTCAGCTCTCCCCAAGTGCCTCGGTTGTGGAGGTCGCCACAAGAGGACTGACTGTAGATTCCGCTCCGCTATCTGTAGGGCATGCGGAAAACAGGGACACATTGCAGCTGTGTGTCTGGGCCGTCAGAAGGTACAACTTCAGGAAGAATTGCGCCTGAAAGGTACCAGGGTCCCCAGCCAAAACAGGGTGGGTTTCTGTGCTTCGCGAAGAAGCATTTATAGGACAGGCACACACAAGCCCATTAAGAAAAAGCTGTCACTTAAAGTGAAGCTACAAGGGGTTCCATTGGCTACGGAACTGGATACGGGGTCTGCACTTTCAATCATTTCCATGCAACGTTTAGGAAGATTTCTTCTGGCAGCGGATTTCAGGCCAAGCTGAGGCCTTCCGACATTGTGTTAACAGACTTTCAAAACTCCAGAGTGTGTGTTAAGGGGGAGGCCACCCTTAATGTACAGTATAAGGATTTTGAAGGTCCACTAGATGTAATAGTAGTAGGGGGTGAGCGAATGAGTCTCATAGGACTCAATTGGTTTGAGGCCTTGGGAATACACGTCACAGGGCTCAATAACTTGCAAACAGTAGACCTACAAGAAGTCTGCAAAGAATTTGCAGATGTTTTCAGCCCACAGCTGGGCACGTACAAAGGACCCCCTGTGTCACTGAAATTAGATCCCACTGTCAACCCTATTAGAAATAAAGCAAGAAGGGTTCCTTTTGCCTTGAAAAGTAAAATTGACACCGAATTAGACAAATTGATTCAGCAAGGAGTTTTAGAACCTGTCGACTCCAGTCTTGGGAGACCCCCATTGTCACGCCTCTTAAGGCAAATGGGGACATTCGCATCTGTGCAGACTACAAATGCACTCTGAATAAGGCATTGCAGCAACATGCCTATCCTGTTCCCGTGGTCAGTCATATTCTGGCCTCCCTCAAGGGGGGGGGGCGTGTTTTTGCAAAGCTTGACCTAGCTCAGGCGTATCAACAGTTGCCTGTTGACGATGCTGCTGCTGTAGCTCAAACCATTGTGACCCACAGGGGGGCATTCAAGGTAAAGAGGTTACAATTTGGAGTAAATGTGGCTCCTGGAATTTTCCAAAGCATAATGGAAAACACACTGCGGGGTATACCAGGGGTTTGCCCCTATTTTGATGATGTCTTAATTGCTGGAGATTCTACACACAACTTAGCTGAGAGATTAAGGGCTGTTCTGCTGAGGTTCAGGAAAACGGGCCTCAAACTTAAGAAGGACAAATGTAAAATTGGGGTGCCTTCTACAGATTTTCTGGGATTCACAATTGATGCTACTGGGATTCACCCTGCTGAGTCCAAATTGAAAGCTATTATGCATGCTCCTAGGCCAAAGTCCAAGGCCGAACTACAGGCCTTTCTGGGCCTTCTGAACTTTTACAACTCTTTCCTTCCAAACAAGGCTAGTGTAGCCGAGCCTCTTCATAGGCTCCTGGACAAACAGGCAGTGTGGCAGTGGTCACAAAAACATGAAGCAAGTTTCAATGAGGTTAAGGCCTTACTCACTTCTAACAGTGTGCTCGCACATTTCAATGAATCCCTTCGCTTGTGATGCTTCTCCTTATGGGGTGGGAGCCGTACTAAGCTACCTCAGACCGGATGGAACTCAGGTTCCTGTTGCATATTACTCCAGAACCTTGTCTTCTGCAGAGCGAAATTATGCTCAAATTGACAGGGAAGCTTTAGCTGTTGTTGCTGGAATCAAAAAGTTCCATGATTTCCTATATGGCAGGCATTTCACGGTCTTCACTGACCATAAGCCTTTGTTGGGGCTGTTTACTACACATAAACAAACCCCCCAAATCATCTCCCCCAGAATGCTGAGATGGTCTATCTTTCTGTCTGTCTATGATTTTTCCTTATTTCACAAACCTGGGAAAGAAATGGGCCACGCTGACGGCCTCAGTAGATTACCCCTGCCAGTAATAGAGGCTGACCCTGCACCAACAATCAATATCCTCTCCATTCAGGCCTTGCCTGAGTCCCCTTTAGATGCCAGGGATGTGGCTGCTGAATCAGCCACAGATCTCACACTTTCTCGTGTCCTATCTTGGGTTTTATCTGGATGGCCAGAGACCTGTCCAGGCACTGAGTTTCAGAGTTTCTGGTCCAAAAGGAACGAGTTATCCACTTTCCAGGGTTGTCTGCTTTGGGGGAGCAGAGTTGTCATCCCTGCCTCAATGAGGACTAGGGTCTTAGGTTCCCTCCACGAGGGTCATCCTGGCATTGTACGTATGAAGGCGCTTGCGCGCAGTCATTTGTGGTGGCCTGGGTTAGACAGAGACATTGAGGCTAAGGTGCATGCATGCCACCTTTGTCAGCACTCACGCCCTGAAATGCCCCAAGCTCCTGTACATAGATGGGAGGAAACACAGTCTCCATGGTCTAGGGTGCACATTGACTACGCTGGGCCCTTTCAGGGTCAATTCTTCTTGGTCCTGGTTGACAGCCATTCAAAATGGCTTGAGGTTGTACCTGTCTCTTCCACCACCACTGCAAAGACTATTCAAGTACTGAGGGGGATTTTTGCTGCACACGGGCTTCCTGATGTCCTCGTATCTGACAATGGCCCTCAATTCACTTCTTCCGAATTCCAAGCTTTCTTACAGGCTAACATGATTCGTCATGCCACCTCTGCACCTTTCCACCCGTCCACCAACGGTATGGCTGAACGCATGGTTCGCATCACCAAGGACGCTTTGAAGAAAATTACCTATGGAGACTGGCCTCACAGGTTGGCTGACTTCCTCCTTTCTTATCGCACTACACCTTCCACTTCTACCGGGAGGACCCCAGCTGAACTTCGTTGGGGGCGCAAACTGATTACCAAGCTTGACCGGTTGCACCCGGACAGACTACCTTCCACAATCACACACCCCAGGGCACCTAGACAACTGCTTGTGAGTGCCCCGGTTTGGACTCGTAACTACGGGCCTGGTCATTCATGGGTCCCTGCCACTGTGTCCAGGGTCACAGGTCCTTTGTCCTACGAGGTTTCCCTGGATGACGGTCGTGTTCTGCGACGACATATCGACCAGCTCCGCACTAGACGGGACCAGGAGTCTCCCCACTGAGACTCCTGGTTCTTTTCCAGGGGGGGAGGGGGACCTCTTTGGGCAAAGGGAAGAGTGCGGGCTGCCGCCTATCATTAACGAGGGAACTACAGACAGCTCATTCCAAGATTCCACGAGTGCTCCACACAGGAATTCATGGAGCCCAACTAGAACTCAGGCACCAGTGCCTACTCCAGCCAGGGAGTCACCCCGGGGGCATAATCACTACTCACCCTAATCACTCAGTACTCCAGTCAGGGAGGATACTCGGGAGCATCCAAACAACCCACACCCTGCAAGAGAGCTGGCACACATTCCGTCTAGTTGGCCCAACACTGGCCCTGTCCCTAGGCAGGGGGCAAGCACACAGGGAGGTGGTCGAGGAACCGAATCCCGACTACAACATCTCCAGCATCACCCAGGGGACAACTGAGTTTTGGGACAGTACTGAAACCCCAGCAAGCCCGGGTACAGAATGGGAACACGGGGAAAGACAACCTCTTGACAGGTCTAGGACAGACCTGGGAGGTTCTACAGAGTTGCCCAACAGTGACAGTCACTTAAGAGGGCCAGAGAGCCTGCAGCCAGGCAGGACAACCAGGTTAAACAGAGAAAGAAGCCCTGGCCTGACGAGCCCGGTGGGCAAGCAAGCAGGCCAGGCATTGGAGCACAGTCCTTGGGGATCACCAGGGCCCAGCAAGGGGAACAGGCATACATCACCCCTCAGTCAAGGGATACTTGGAAGGTACCCAGAAGTCAGGAGGTCACAGAGAGCTAAAAGATCTCCTAAGTATTTAGAAGATTTTGTAACCCTACTGGCAAAACAGAGTTAACAGAGAGTATTCCTGTATACATAGGAAAATAGAACACGGGGGAACAATAGAAGCAAAAGGAATAATGGGTACAAAGCTAGTATGGGTTCCACACTCGTATTGGGTTGTATATTATTATTTGGATGATCATAGTCTTAGCTGGGGGGGAAGGGGTGTTATGTCCCGAGCCTGTGAAGCAGGCTTGGGGCATTGCAACGGTCCCAGGCAGGTGCAAGCTGCCCGGGACCAGACTGGCTGTCGCCAGCACTTGCGTGCATGCGCAGGTGCGAGTGCGCCAAATGTTGCAGTTTGGCCCGGGAATCACCTATAAAAGGGGCAGGGAGATTTGGGCATTGTCGGCGTCTTGTAACCAGTATGCTGAACAGAAATAAAGAGGTTCCTGAGAACTACAACTGCTTCTCGTGTCATTGCCATTTCGCGAAGGACTTAACATGAACCATGTGCAAAATTCCACCACATTTGTGGTGATCCTATATACAGTATGTGGGAAATTGAAATCAGTTTGTCATAAAGATTTTACTGGGTTCGATGGACAGGCAGATTCCCATTCTTTTGGGAATAACAACTTTGGTTAGAAAAAATGTTTTTGCTCTCTGCTGCTGCCATTTCATAGCCTTGACCACTGATAAGACAGTGATTGAGTGGGAAGGGGTTAACACCACCCTCTGCTCTTTTACGGCTTCCAAATGCCTTTCATTCAAATATCTTCTCACATCTGGCAAATATTTTACAGCTTGGGTCATCTGCATCTCTCAGTGGATTTTTATGAATAAAAGGGGCACTCAACAAAGAGCCTTCCTAATCCAAGTCAAACATTCCCCCTTCCCCCATGCAATTATTATATGACTGTTTGGTTCTAACTAAGATAGATCATTAGCCAGTGGAGATTCATGAGAGCCTGATCCTGTGAATCTATCTGTTAATTCAGAATCTGAGAGAAAGAGAGTGGAAGCAATGAAAGGATGATTAGACCTTGGTGTGTTCTTCCAGAGACTGGAATGATCAGCACTCTCATCTGAATATTCAACAAGCAAGACTCTCAGGAGGCTGCGACCTTTGCCCTTCTCTGACCTCTGACCTCCTTGCAGATGTTAAATAGAGATCCTCAGTGCACCAATGTCTGCCACAATCTTTGCTTGTGCTGATTAGTATGCAGATGACCAATAAGGTCACCACTTAGATAGGTAGGTAGGCAGTTAAGCAGTCTGGCTTTCCAAAACGTGTCCTTTGGAGATATGGACTAGTTGCTCATTCATCTCTTTTTCCTTCTTGGCTGCCCATCAACTTGTGTGACAAATAAAATTCGCTTAGAGATTTTAATTCTTCACATGCTTATGTGAATAGAACCAAAATCATATGAAATATTAGTATCACTTTATAAAGCCTTAGTAAGACCACACCTGGAATACTGCATCCAGTTTTGGTCACCACATTACAAAACAGATGTTGAGACTTTGGAAAAAGTGCAAAGAAAAACAACTGAGATTTTTTTCCAAATTCAATTTTAACAATGTTTTATAGGCCTTGGCAATTATATGATCATCACTACCACATCGTAGAATTTCCAATTCGTTTTTAGCAAACTCAAAACCATGGCCTTTTTTGTCTAGTTTAAGGCTTTCCTTCGTTTGCTGATATGTACACCAATGATAAGCATGACCTTCTAATTCTAGTTCTTCCCTAGACTTGAGGACGGGGTCTCCAGAATTAAAAGTTACTATTTTACCAGATGTCCCCCAGTCCAGCTTCACCACCATTTCTTTTCTTAAAAAAGCTTCTTGTGGGGACAGCCATAGGGGTAATTTCATAAAGAACCTTGTTTTATATTTGTTCCAAACTCTTAATATGATGCATCTAATAAAATGATTATTAAAATCAATATTTACTTTAACTTTATCATACCATAAATACCCTTGCCACCCAAACCTTAATTCATGGCCTTCCAAATCAAGCAGAACAACCGAGATGATTAAAGGCCTAGAGACTAAAACATATGAAGAACGGCTGCAGGATTTGGGTTTGACGAATCTAGAGAAAAGAAGGACTAGAGGGGACACGATAGCAGAATTCCAGTATTTGAGAGGTTGCCACAAAGAAGAGGGGGTCAAATTATTTACCAAAGCACCTGTAGGCAGGACAAGAAACAATGGATGGAAACTAATCAAGGAGAGAAGCAACCTGGAAGTAAGGATAAACTTCCTAACAGTGAGGACAATTAACTTCAGAAGTTATGGGTGCTTCATCACTGGAGGTTTTTAAGAAGAGATGAACTGTCACTTGTCTGAAATGGTATAGGATCTTCTGCTTGAGCAGGGGGTTGGACTAGAAGACCTCCAAAGTCCCTTCCAGCTCTATTCTGATTGGTTCCAGTTAAACTCTGTGAGGCTCTCTTGCCTGTCCGCTGCATACTTGCATGGATTTAAAAGCTAAATGCTCAGGCCTGTGGGTCCCTCTGGGATGGATTACCCTTTGAAAACAGAGGATCGGAATGTATGTTACTAACTTGGGCTATTGACAGAAGTCACACATTCAATAATGCTGCTCTGATGCTCATTTCAACCTTCAGCTGGGTGAAATAGTATATCAGAGGGCAACAATTTTTGAATCAATGTGCCTCAAATTGGGTAACTTAAAGTATGCACCCAAAATATGGGGCCCATTACTCCCATACAATTGAAATTGGCAAAGTTGTGGCCACTTCATTTAAATGATTTTGAATAAATGAAGATTACTCAGATAATTGGTGCTGCAAGAATCAGGCCCATTTGCAAATGGCTTTATTTGCAAATTTCACTATGAGCCAAAAAAAGAGCAAAAACTGAAACATTCACCATTAATACCTCTTCCTTAATCTCCCCATCCCCCCCCCCCAAATAGTGAATTTCTATTTTCGGTTGGTAATTTTGAGCTTTTCTTTAAAAAAAAAAACAATACAAAAACCTGTTTTAGCTTGAGAGATTCTGATCAGCCATAGTTAAGTTAGAGAAATGGTCCCTGCACTGATATTTTTTCCTGAATATTTGCAGTAATTGGAAAATAGGACTTAAAAGGCAGTGGGACAATGAATTCATGCTGTTCCTGAAGTCTTTTTCATTGACAGAGAATGCAATCTATTAGGCATTGCTGCTGTTTATCCAAGATTCATTATGAATAGCAGATGCCACTGAGTGGGTCAATGCCCATGTATAACAAAAGATACTTCCAATTTTGTTAACTTGTTAGCTACGCTTCAAAGAAGAGATTTTCAGATGCGGTTTTGCTGATAGAACATAATGGGAGCCATTTATCCCCGTTCTTTATACATTCTTGATTCCTCAGTATGCTTTTCCAAAAGTGGAAATTCTGAAGAAGTTTATTTGTTCTTGATCTTTATTTTCTAGAGTGAGCAATTACTAGGCTTGGCTTCGGTGTCATCTTTTTAATGAATGTTTATGGAAGAAATATTGACTTAGCAGGCAAATGTAATGCCTAGGAAGTTCATTAGACTAATCAAGAACCAGGCAAAAAAAAGAGAAACAAATGCCTGTGGAGAGTTCCTGTTAGATGGGATACTTTTTGACATTTTCCAGAGGAGCTACATCTGCTTGAGTGGATGAATTAAATTTACGGCATCCCATCATAACAGGATTAATTTGGATTTTGTGTCACACTGAGTTCAACTAATTAATTGGGAGCTGCAGGTCCCATCCATAACCACCTGGGAATAAATCCCAGAACTTTCCATCTGAGTAATCATGCAGACAGTCAAGCTGCAAGGATTATAAAAAAAATGGCAAAGCCTCACAATCTTTTATTATAACTCTAATTCTCTCGTTCTCGGGCATTCTAAGAAATGCTAAGACAATCAAATAGTCTGTTTTCTCTTTGGTTCATAGTTCATTGGGTCTATTTGAAGAACTTTATTAATGTAAAATAGATACTGATGAGGTTTTTCCTGGCAAATCTGTATTACACCATACAGATTTACAGCTGCATGAAATGAACTGAGAGGTTGTAAGTCTGGCTGGGCTGTTTGAGTGCATTATCTTCTGCAGCAGTTGCATGCTTTCTCAAGTGTTTTTTTTTTCCCCTGCTGCTTAAAACATTTAGAGCTGGAGGATATAAATGTACTAAGATGCCTAAAATTGGCTTGTGTGCAGGGACTATTTTTCTTTTCATTGGTATAATATCTGAATCATTTGGCTATCATACGAAACATTCTTCGTATGTTTTCTCCCCCGCTAGTCCGTTTTTCAGATATATACCTTTTGCTTTTACAATTTCCGTGCACTACTGGACTTCGTGTGCTCCAATTTTAAGTCACCAGTAGGAACAATTTCAAAAGGTAGAAGTGATTGGGGAAACTGTTCTTGTCTATTTTCAAGCATGCCCTGTGACAGGATAAAAAAAAACCTTTTCAGAAACAGGAATTTTTGGCTGTCCTACATTTCCTCTCTTTTATTATAAGGATGGATTGGTCAGCCATTATCTCGTTCCAATGGCATAATTGCAGTTAATGAGGCTGTGAATAGCACCATAACTTTTCTGTTTTAAAATCTGTGCTGTTGTATTACTTTAGTGTATTGACTTTTTTTTTTTAAAAAAAAGAAACCAAAATGAAACTCTTTCTTTTGTTAGGATTTTACTATATATGTGATGTATAGTTCTTTCATAACCTTAAATGATTAAATAAATAAAAGTGTAATATAATAAATGACATGTAATTTTTCAAAGTTTTCTTACTTCTTTGACAAGGATGGTATGTACTGACTTTGGAGCTGTTATGCTTTGCAACAACTGCATGTGTGATCAGGAGTTTTAAGTTGTTGACTGCTACATTAATCTATGAACATAATGTAACAGGTTAAAAAAGGAATCCTGTACAATAAATTGATTGATTATGCATCATCAAATCTTAGCAACTGCATTGATAAATTCTTTCTGTAGTATCTGTCCCCAGCTTGATCTTTCAGGACTTTCACCAATGTGTTCTTCGCTGATATACCTTAGTTCAGGGGTCTTCGAATCCAGACCTTTTATGACTCATGGACTTCAATTCCCAGAATTCCTCAGCCAGTGTGCCTGGCTGAGGAATTCTGGGAGTTGGTCCATGAGTCATAAAAGGGCCGGGTTTGAAGACCCCTGCCTTAGTTCAACCACCTTGCTGCTGGTCATCCTCTTCTTTCCTTTCCTTCCACCTTTAACAGTATTATGAACTTCTCAAGGGACCTGGGTCTTCTCATAATGTGTCTGTATGATAATTTGAGCCTGATCATTTGCACCTCAAGTAACAATTTTGAGTGATTTGTTTGATGATCCATTGATTTATTTTCTTGGTTATCTTTGTATTTCAAGGAGTCTCCTCCAACATCAAATGTCAAAAGTATTAATACTCTTTCTATCTTGCTTCTTCAAAGTCCAAATTTTGCTTCCATGGATTGTCAAAGGGAATAATACTGCACAATGCCTTGTAACCTTTGTAGATAAAGACATATCCTGGAATCTGAACAGCTTTGTTACTCTACCATGTGCTGGTCTGTGTCATATTTCTTAACTTCTGGTTCCAATTAACAACTGTTTATGATTGATCCTAAAAGACAGAAAATATCCACCACTTCAATATCTCAAAGATAATTTTTATTAAATTTTTGACATTTTACAAAAACAAAAACAAAACAATCTTCCCCCCAACCTCCCCAACCCTCCCATTCCCTCCCCCGACCTTCCCAGAGCTGGATATAGGCTTAATTAGAATTTCATCAAAAAATCTTAAAAAAAGATATAAACCATAAATAAATCTAACATTAGTTAAAAATCTAAATACATTAATTAGAAAAGTTATAAAATGATTAACAATAGTATATATATAAAGAAAACATAAATACAGAAGATAAATGTTTAAAAAAAAGAATGAAAAAAGGGAAAAAAGAACAAAAAAAAGAAAGAAAAAAAGACCAAAATATTCCATTTTAAATATAAATTGTTAAAAAACTAAATAATATTTTTTATATCTAACTTATATTGTATAAAATCTATCCATTTTTTCCATACCACAACATACTTCTCTTGCGATTGATCCTTCAAAAAAGCCGAAATCTTTGCCATTTCCGCCAAATAAGAAACTTTAAGAAACCACTCTTGCAAAGTAGGCAAAGATTCCTTCTTCCAACATTGCCCTACTAACAACCTTGCGGCTGTAATTAAATTTAACATCAATGTAATCTCCTTAGTATCACAATCAGTAACGATACCTAACAAAAACAATTGTGGGGTAAATTTTACCCTCCTTCTAAAAATTCTTTGAATATTCCACCATATCTTAATCCAAAAGGCTTTTATATTTTTACACGACCACCAAATATGATAATAAGTAGCATCCAAACATCCGCATCTCCAACATTTAGGCTGTAAGTCAGGATACATGCGAGACATTTTTTGTGGATCAAGGTGCCATCTGTAAAACATTTTATAAAAATTCTCCTTTAAATTCTGGGCTTGTGTAAATTTAACATTTCTCACCCAAATAGTTTCCCAAGTATCTAACAAAACTGGTTCATCAAAATTTTGTGCCCATTTAATCATACATTCTTTAACTAATTCTGCTTCTGAATCCAATTCTATTAACACCCCATAAATTCTCTTAATATGAGTTCGTCTTTGATCTTTTACTTGTTTAAAAAGATTTTCATCTTCTCTAAGCAAACCCACATTGCAATCTACCTTCCACCTATTCACAATTTGTCTATACTGAAACCATGAATATATAATATTTTCTTGTGCTAGATCTTCCAAAGATTTTAACTGCCAATTTTTACCATCCCATCTAAGTAATTGTGCATAAGAAACACTATCCATCTTAACTCCTCTCCCACCACTTCAATATTTCCATAGTCAGGTTGATAAAGTTGATACCTGTTGTCATATAGTTTAATCTTCTTTATAACTAATCTTAGTACAGACATTACTCTAGTTACGAATATTTGAGTTGTGAACATATGAATAAACTTGTCTGCCTAGGACAGGGGTGTTAAACTGCTGGCCCACAGGCCGGTTGCATCATGTGGAGGCCACACCCACCCCAGCTCTGGCAATGTGAAAAAAAGTCGCAATATGTCACGACACGTCATGTGATGTGGCGAGTTTGATACCCATGGCCTAGGAGGTCCCAGAAGTCAGGAGAAGGCAGAAAAGGGTTAATGTATGGCACACTGCATGACAGTTTGACAGTACCGTTGCATGAGCCTCCTGTGGAGAAAGCCAGCTGCACACCCACACCCAAGGCATGGGGTAGATGCAATGCCTCAGCCAAGCAGAGTGCAGGAGGTGCACATCTGTCCAAAAGAGGGTCCAAGTACCCTGGGAAGAGACAGGGTTGCCAAGGGTCATCCTCAGAGGCTTACAGCAGGGATACTAGGAAGCATGCTTCTACTTATCTCCATGGACAATTGAGCAGTGTGGGACTGCCCACCACTGCTCACAGGGTTGAGACCAACCAGTGTGCATCTCACCTCCCTGCCCACAAGTCACACAGGATGGCAGGGCCTGGTTGCCTTGCCAGCAGCCCTTCCCCAACAAAGGTCCCAGTGGCTTGTGGGTAAATTGGTCCATCCCAGAGTTAGTGGCCGAAGCCACAGGGAAACAGTGCCAGAGAAATTCTCTGGGCCCAAAGCCAAGCTCTCCACACTGCTGGGAAGATGCCCCTTGGACACTCCTGGGAGGAAGGGGTGAGAAGAAACTGAGGGGCTCACACTGCTTGGTACAAGGGTTACTGTGCATGTATTTTATGCTTGATGGACTTCCAAACAGCTACTTAAAATGTTATTGGTTCATAACTAGAGCATTGTCTTTACTTTTTTTTTTTTGCTGTGTTATTTGACTTCCATTACTAAGCTTTCAGGTCCTTTACTTTTCCACCTATTTCCCATTTAGACTATTCTGGCTTTCATCATGTACATGTATGTGTGTGTATTTATACATTCTCTATATTTACAACATAAATGCATGCAAGTGGGCTATTTTACCCTGCTATAACCTAAGCCGGTAAAACATTTTACCAGCTTAGGTTATAATAAGAAATCTGGTATGATTTGTGCAAGTGTCACCATAGAAGATTTATAATACATGTTCTCCTTCGGCTCAGATTTTGGTTAAAAGAGAAGGTCGGTTCTGACAAATGCAGCATTGCTCATTGCGTTTTCAAAGAAGCCAATGTACAGATAATGGTCCAAACACAAAATATGGCTCAAGGTAACAATTCAAAGAATGGCTGTTGTGGTGGGCAGGGCGGGTTCCAGGTGGAGGTCAGAACCATGGGATCCAAAGCCCAACCCCTTTTTCTACGTGTTGTGCATATAAAAAGGGAAGGCTTTGAATATGTAGTCACAGCTGTCATTTTGACTTTTAAATACCCCCTGCTGGATTCCCCCGCATTGTAGTCTACGTTGTTTATCCTTTCTGCAAAAGAAAAAAAAAATACATTCATGGTTGGGAGGTTAGCAGGAAATCTGGAGGGGGGGAAAAGCAACCCTGTCATGTTTTATGAATTTAATAGTTGCACTGTTGAGTCAAGCTTTCCCAGAAAAGCGCAAACCACATCATCAGAGGACTGGTTACCTTTCCCAGATACAGGCAACTGACTTTTAGAACAGAATTTAAGAGATTCGGGGTTTCTTCCATCCATCCATCCATCTAGCCATCATATTTACTGTCTGCCCATCTCCCAATAAGTGAATACTTTTTTACTATCCAAAAAATGTGAATATGTGTCAAGAACAGTAGAAGCTTGCTTACAATTAGATTTAGGGCTAGATTAGTGTGACAACTGATGCCTGGTGACAGCATTAAGAAATTGCCAAATATCACCTATTAATGTTTTGAACCAATAAATAGATACAATACAGACATAAATATTTGCATCTCCATTTCTGCATG
This sequence comes from Crotalus tigris, assembly GCF_016545835.1. NCBI lineage: Eukaryota > Metazoa > Chordata > Lepidosauria > Squamata > Viperidae > Crotalus > Crotalus tigris. The sequence continues at coordinate 231,319 of NW_024097917.1, forward strand.
AGGTAGAACAGATTTGCAAAATAGACCACATGGGAAGATGACCTTGTTAGAAGAAGGCAACAATCTGTGTCATGTGTGTGTTTGGCTTAACGAAACAACAACAATATGCCTTATTCTAAAATGTAGGGACTTAGACTCTTCTTCAGTTCTAGAAAGCTGACTCATTACAAGACGAAAGATGGTGAAGAAGAGCTAATGAGCATACAGGGAGTTATGCCCAGTTGTACAACCATTATGTTTAAAATTGGGTGCTTGGCATTCTTAAGTGTGAGGAACAGTCATAAGTCACTTTTTCAATGCTGTTGTAACTTTGAAGGGTCACTAAACAAATGATTGTAAGTCGATGACTACTTGCATATATTTTTAACACGGTCCTGCACTCTGTAAAAATTGAGATTGGAACCTTTGTATTCTTTGTGTATTCCTCCCATCTTCTCCCTGCAGATGAAGTTTGTACCAGCAGAACATTTTGATGGGACTTTCCAAAAAGGCATAAAAAAGTACAACAACTTTGTTTTGTAATTGCAAATATTGCCATTAGGTTACATTAACAGATGATATTTATTCTTCACATAGATTATGTTCAAAATTCATCATCATCTATCAATTGGTCCAAAGTCAATATCCCTGCTTCCATCAAATTCTTCCTTATTACCATATTTTCCCCAGTTTTTAAACACGATGTTTCTCCACAGTGTCAATTTGGCATGGGATAAAGAATTGAGTCTTTTTTTAAAAATTAGACATTCCATTCCATAACTTTCTGACATAATTATTTCTAGAGATAGTAGAGTTTTAATATATTTAGAACATAACACTGCCCATCCAACCATAGATACTATACCTATATATATGCCTAAATTGCCCAAATGAGATAATTAACAACGATTGTTGACTTCCAATATTTAATGTTTGACAATAAGTAAGCATGATATAACTCCACAACTGGACAATCAAGCTCTCCCTCATTAATTGGTAACTGCATTTTCTGTACAGATATTCTTGGAATTGAAAAAAACCCCATAGACATTTTGTAAACAACAAAAAAAATATTTTTTGAAAATATTTTCCAGATATATAAACTTCAATTCCTCTCCGAATATAAATTAAGCAGTTTCTAATGAAAGGTAGAGAGCCTATCAGCCATCATGCTTTGACAAGCTCAAGCCATCATTTATCAGGTGGTGTAGTTAGATAGCCATTTACTAAGCCTCTTTTACAAAAGAATGTAGATGCTAAGAGCTTCATGAGAGTCACATGCTACAAAGAATGTAAGCACAATGGACTTTCCCAGCAGATCCTCCCCTCCCGGAGTAAGAGGTGACTTGGTCCATTCCTGATCCACAAATTCCCATTAGCAGAAGCAACCACTTAGCTTGATATAAAGTGGATTGTTCTGACATGGCGTAGCCTTTCAAAGCTACTCTGCCAGTGTGGAAAGCAAGTTGCAACACTAATGCCCATTACGGTGATTCATGCATTAGTGATTTACCATGGGGGGAAAAAAATGCTTCTACTGCATTTTCTTTATGTGAACAGAAACACACACATATGCACACACCAACTCCTGCAATTGACTTTCTTTCAGTGGCCTTAAATGCTTATTGCTACAAGTAATGTGTGCCAATCAAAAGAGGTTTATAACTTGATGGATTTTCAACATTCTTTGGAGTACATTAAAATGGTACAGGGAAATTTTTTGCACTGGTAAGAATCCAATGATTTTTTTTAAAAGAAAAAATCATTAAAATTAAATTTTAATTAAAAATTTTAAACCTCCCCCAACGATTTTAAAAACTTGGCTATCTCTTCTCCCCCTCACGGGCCTCTCAATAATTCAATGCTTTGCACGACATTCAGGAAGCATGATTATTATTTCATTATCTTATTTTTATAGTGCTGTTTTCCTGAAGGAGTCCAGTGTGGAGGATAAAGAGAATGATTACCAAAAACCTTTGAGAAAAAACAAATAAAACCTACAATAAAACCACATATCTTAAAGCAAGATAATAAAATATAAGATTTAAGTTTATGGTACTGTAGGGTATAATGAAGGTGTACCTATTTGCATGACATGAAGATCCTAAATGCAAAATGTTTTGGGAAACAATTAATTTAGGAATCAGAGAGATTAATAATTGTAGTACATTAAGATGTTGTACGCCTGTGTTCTTCTATGGTTGTTTGATTATTTTGGGTTGCCTATCTGGCAGACTCATTGGAAGTTGTGAGTTGTGAAGTACTAAAACTTTCAATAAAGGATGCGGAAAAAAACACCCTCTACTCCTGAGTGTAGCATTGCTTGATCACTCAAAAAGTAAGCATAACAATATTTACGCTTCTAGCACGCCGTATTTTCATTTTAAATAAACATCATGTGCTTACTTTTCTTTGGGGTACGGATTGCACATGCATGCATCTGCACAAATTTTTCTCATTTTTTCTGTTTCTTCTGGAAGGAGGAAGGAGAATTTATGCACACGAGTTTACTTCTGTGTTCAGTATATTTGAGTAGTTTGTAAGTGGGGATGCAAGGTATGACTGGTATAGGCAGATAAGGATTGACTTTCACAATGGAGTCCTGTGTTTTATAGCCGGTCAATTTTAATTAATAATTATTAATTTGCAGTTGCCTTTTTTTGTCTAGTCTTTTCCTTTTGCTTTTAAACAGCTTCTGGCAGATAGGCACAATATACACAATATATGTGTATGCGTATGTATATGCATATGCATGTGAACAGAGGTGAGTGTGTCGTAGACCTGCAGAAAAAAGATATATACAGTACATTCCATGTTGTCTGGAGTTATAATTCTTTTCTGGTCATTTCACCCTTGTAGAGATGAGGCTACTCTAAAGTCAGAGTTGCCTTTCTTTGAAGTAAATGCAGGAAGGCTTTTCATATGCCCCCAACAAGTTTTCCACTGGCAGTAATAAATGGTGTTCCAAATTTATTCTGCCAGAGGCAAAGTGGCCAGGGAGACAAGCTCTAGAGAAAGAAGGCCAAAAGATTTTCCTCATTTCAAAACATTACAAAAACAAGCGTTTTAGAGCACAATATACTGTACAGTATGGAAAGCATGCCCAGCTGGGGCTCCTGTCAGCTTGGTTTTCCAAACCTAGCTTCCCACATATTGTTCAGCATACTGCTAAAGCCTTTGTGATCTGGAGCTCCATTTGACATGCCTTCCAAATAGCCACTTGTATTTTGCTGCAGCCCCAAAGTGTGCTTTGGCAGTTGTAGTGCTATTGCTTAATCCAGCAAAGAAAGTATTGTGTCTGAACACTAACAGCCTGAAGCCTGCCATCTACCACGGCTTCTGTCTTTCCCTCCCTCATCTGTGGCTGTGGCTGTACTTGTTTTCAGACAGAAGAGCCAATCATAATATATGGATTGGAATTATTGAGGTGTTGTTCTTAAGAGTGTGGTGCACATGTACCACAAAGGGCATGAGCATACACAGTGTCTTGATGCATTACCATAAACCAATAGTGTGATGCAGCTATAAAAAAAAGCAAATCCAACTGTGGGCTTCATCAACGGAAATACGGGTTCAAGATCAATCGTTTCCTATTCTTCATTGCTCAGGTTACACCTACAATAGTATATGCAGTTCTGGGCACCCTCTTTTGGAAGAAGAGGGTCAAATGGAACCACGTGGAGAGGAAAGTTATTAAATTAATGAAAGGGCTGGTAGGACAAACACAAAAAGAAGAGTTGGAGGAATTACGTATGGTTACCCTTGTAACCATACATATTGTGGAAAGACATGAGTCAGCTATCTGGATGGCTGTCATGTAGAAGAGGCGATGGTGTTGCTCAGGCTTGTTTTAGAAGCCAGGACAGGAAAAAAATGGGTTAAATTACAAGGAAGTGGGTTCTAGTTCAACTCAGGAAAAAAAATCCTAGTGGTAAGAGTTTTTCAACAATAAGCCAGTTACCTGGGTGATAGTGGTCTCTCCTGTGTGAAAGGCATTCGAACAGACACTTGCTGTAGTAGTATTTGCTATAGTAGTGGATTCTTGCATGAAGCAGAAGGCTGGAATAGACAATCTTCAAAGTCCCTTCTAACTCAGATTCTATGACTCAATGTTTCTGTGCATTATTAAAATACCCAGTAGTATTCGACATCAAAATATTGCCTAATTTTAGGACAAATACTAGTTCTTTGTAAGATCTTTGTGTTAACTTTATTCCATTTGAATATTGTTGGAATAAAAGGCTTCTCTTCATAATCACCCTGCAAGCCTTTTTATCTTGCACATTGACTATTGAAACTTTGACAAGCCAGCACAGTGAAAATAAAAAGAAGAGGAAACGTTCGCAATTGCCTTTAATTGAGCTGCCTTGTGCTAGCAAATTAAGACATTCACTGTAAAGCATTTTAATGTCTATCAAAATCAGACTTGTCAGCAACCTCCAACTTTGATTCAAGGGCCTGAGCTTTGGTTAGCATTCCAGTACTATAAGCAATTTTTTAAAAGGCCCATTAACACTTTTCATGAGTTAGAACCTAGCATGAAAATTGGATGGCTGTTTCTTGCTTACGGATATTATAGCTTGCTTCACGCTCACATCCAATATGGTGGATCCCACAAGAGCACAATTTTAATGCTGTTAAATATATGATTTTGACTTTTCATATAATGCTTCTCAGTTTTTCCAATTATCAGAACTGGTGAGGATTATATTACAGAGGGAGCTTAATGAAGCTCAGCATCTTCAATTACCTCCTAGCAAACGACTCTGGCTGGGTCTTTTGTCTTTTCATTTCTACAACTGCTGAATTTCTAAACTGCTGCTGCTGTTGCTGCTGCTATGGGCTGGGGTGTTGGGGTTAGAGTCTTAGGGCACTGTGTCTTGTTTTACAATTGTTTATTAAGGTTTTTATTTTAATATTTAATTTGTGGGGGATAGGCTGGTCTACTTAGGATACTAAGACATTATGATCTCTGTCCCCTGCAAGCCTTTTTTTCACCTGGGGAGAAAATATGAGTACATTATAGATCAAACTGCACATTTTAAACAAAATATTAAGCCCAGATAATTGTGCTTACCATAAACCATAAATCAAAGAAGAGACAGATATTTAGAAAAGGCCACAATCGCATCACATGTCACGAAGTCATTGCACAAATGATGCAAATTGTGAAATTTATGTCGGTTACATCATGACATGAATGATGTACAGTATTTATGTTTATGTTTTACTTGCTGCAAATGGTACATCATAACTCAATTGATGTAACATGCATAGTTACTTGACTAACACCCACAACTGAGCTTTCTGTAGCTAAGCTGATTTTTGTGACTTTTCTTGCCACAATTGTTGCATGAATCACTGCAGTTAAGTTAGGAGTACAGTTGTTAAGTGAATCTGGCTTCCCCATTGACTTTGCCTGTCAGAAGGATGCAAAAGGGGATCACATGACCCTGGAACACTGCAATTGTCATAAATACAAGTCAGTTGCCAAGCATCTGAATTTTCATCAAATGGGGATGTTGCAATGGTCTTAAGTGTGAAAACTGGTCATAAGTCACTTTTTTCAGTGACATTGTAACTTTGAATGATCATTAAACAAATGGTTATAAGTCAAGGACTACCTATATCTCAGAAATCACAATGTCATTGCCCAGTTGTACTGGTTGTATGTGACGATATCATAACACCTATGCTACCATTTTAACATAATTTGGCTTCCTACAGTTGCCTACAATCACCTGTATAAGAATGAGATAAACATGTATCAGGTAATTCAGATAGGACATAGTAGAACAAAATAATAAACTTAGTGTAGGGTAGGATTCTAGTAATTTGTACAGTAATGGCAATGGCTGTCTTCATGTATGACTTTAAGATAAAAACCTGACTTAGTACATGGCATAAAGCCAGTGATTATGCTTCTTATGGTTTTTAAGCCATGTGTTATAACTTAGGGCAAAGTATGACCTCAGTCATTTGTAGTTTGTTTAATTTAATCTGATGTGGAAAGGAATAGATTACTGTACCATATTATTCGCACAGTCAGCCAAATGTTTACACCAGTTTTGGAATTTTTATCCATCTATTGAGGCCTTCCCGAGGACCTGGGATAAGCAGATGTTTGAAGGTGTCAAAGGTATCATCACAGGATGTAAGCTATTCTGAGTAAAGCTGCCTTTTGCAATTGACTGGTGTCAAAACTGATGGTGTTCAGGTGGTGCTTCAATTGTTTTCAGATTGAACCCAAGGCATCTATTACTATTGGTACTATCATTGCTTTCTTTTGCCACAGTTGCTCTACTTCTATCTGCAGGTCCTTGTATTTTGTGACTTATTATGATTTGTTACACAGTCAGCCAGATGTTTATTGTTGTTCAGAATAGGATTGGACTATAAAGGAATGATGAAGGAAAATAGCTGATTCAGGAGTGAGTAACCTTCCATTATCAGCTTATTTGCATCCTGTAGAGATTCCTTTCCCAGTTGCCAGTGACACTCTAAATGTAAATCACATCGTTTTTCAATACTTGAATATTTTGTTTTCACTGCTGCCCCTTTTCATGCAATTAATTCCATGCAATGATTAAATTTACAATGATTGGACATTTATGTGCCCCTATCCATTGTTTACTTGGCCTTGCCCATTTTTTTAAATGACCATCTACCTTTTTTGATTTGTTCTCTCAGTACTGAAATGCAGCTTTTTGTATCCCTCACTATTGTGTTGGTGCTTCTGGCTGTGATTTTGGGAACGAGAACTTCAGCAGTGTCCAGAGAGCCTTTAGAAAGCAGAATAATATCCTGCTCATTTAAATGGAGTATTGAAAAGAACAATCACAATTCTCTAATGTAATTATGATTGCTTATTAAATGCTACCCTTCTTTGACACAATATACCAAACACAGAGCATTTTAAAATTCCCCATCTCTTTTTAAACAATGTATTTAGCTCCTTTTAATTTTGTCCATTCGACCAATGTTGGCATGATTTCCTACAGTAAATCACTTTGCCCACTGTTTAATGTGAACAGATGGCTAATGGAAAACTCTATCCTGAGAAGTTAACAAACCCTGCCCCAAACAGGACAAAAATTAGTATACAGTATTTAGCAATTATGCAAATACATATACATGTGTATATACTGTATATATTGTACACAAATTCTTACAGATAAGGATGATTCTGTAAGAATAGAATGTTAAGGACACTTTGAGGATTTCAAAGCACATAAGTTGGTTATTGGCACAATTTTAATATTCTTCTAATGTTACTTTAATATATTTTTGGTTCCTGTTCCCTTTTCAGTAAATTTTCAGTAATTTTGTTTCAGTAAAAATTTTCAATTAAAAGTTATTCTGAATATTACTTTATTCTGAAACATACTTTAGGAAAGTGAACATCCTATTTTCTTCTAGTGTCCTTTGCTTTTTAATTCGGAAGCCCGAGAATCTACTGCAAAATTATAATCGTTTTTGCATCGTACTGTTTTCCCTTTTGGAGGGGGAGTTTGGAGGAGGGTTTAAGGCCTCTCTCAAACTGTATTTTTATCGTCCTGCTTTTGGGTTACTCGGTGGTCTCAGCATTCTGTGCAAAGCCCTCAAAATTTAGGAAATTGCATCCCTCTGATTTAATAGGAAGCAAGAAGAATTTACACTCTCTCTTTTTCCTGCTTTGCTTCACCTGCCTACCCCCACCTTTAATCTAGGCAAGAGGTGTAAACAGCTTGGACGGCATCTGTTTGGGGGTTGAAGGAAAAGAAACATGAAGGTGCCAGAGGAAAGCACCGTTGCTGGGGACACACGCGGCCTTTCAACAATCGGTGTAGCCATATGGACTACTTGCCTGCTCACCTGCCCGCCTTGCTGCCGGAAAAGAAGATTGAGGGATCTTTGAGCCTTCGATGATTGCTGCACTACAGTTCCCAGAAGCCTTTGCTCTTTTTCCATTCCGTGCTGGCTGTCCTCTTGGAGTCCCAGCCTTACTAGAGGACAAATGCACGGTAGTTCATACATGGTAGAGCCGTCATCTTTAAGAGTTTGCTGTGGCTCAAAAGCAAACCATTTCCCTATTATCTGTTTGATAAGCAGCCTGTCAATCTGTTCGGAAAACGAGTGAAGATTGTAACAGGAATAGGAATAGACTGCTTGTTCTTCAGCTCAGCTTGGGGAAAACGATGTCAGGAACAGACGAGGGGCTTCACAGTTAAAAGAGCTGTTTGCATAGATGATTGGTATTTTGTGCACTTTTGTGTTTCAATGTTTTATATGCAAGAAATGTTCCATGTTAACATCCTCCATACCACTCTGCTCCCCACTGATGATTTTATTAGAATAAATTATCCATCCCTTGCCAATACTGAATCAAATCACATTTACTGTATTTATTACAATCCTGGGGCCAGATAATGAATAAAAGAAACATATATATAAATGTGTGTGTGTGTATAAAAGAAAACAATGAGTATAATAGAGTCTAAAAATACTTAAGACCATAGCTATTAAAATGAATCCAAATAAAATACTATTGTAAGAAGTTCCAATCCTAAGTAATGATACGACATATTTTAACAAATGGTAGCATAGAATTGGGCAACTTGAGAGGTTATTTTCAAATCCTTGTCTAGAAGTGATAGCATTTAATAGAAATCACATCCCCCACCTGGAACTTACCAATATTTGGATAGAAACATTAATGATCTGTGGATTTGAAATGGATACGGGATGGGGTTATGGGAAGAAGTGATCCTTGTATATAATCTTTAAGGCGTGAAAAAATATTAAGTTTGTATTTATTGTAATGAAGACTACAAGTCATTTCTTCAAATATTGTTTTTTCTCTTTGCCGTTTTTCCTTCTGTTTCTTTTTGTTTTTCTTTGCACTTTTTATTTCCTTTTTTCTTATATTTTTTCTTATTGTTAAAATTGTTAAATTATTTAAAAAAGAATAAACAATTTGTCTTTTCCGAATATGATAAAAACTGTGATGTAGCTCACAGCTGAAAAATGAATAACAAAGTGTAAAAAAAATGAGGAAACTATTGCTACATGTATAAAGCAAATTATATTTGGCTTGCCAACATATACATCTGGAAGAATAAATGTTATGCATTTTAAGAAAATACGTGTCCAGATATGTATATAAGGAGAAAGGCACATGAAAAATAAATATAAAATCTTCACAGAAATATTTTTTAAATGGCAAAGATATGAAGAAAAGGAAGGAAGGAAGGAAGGAAGGAAGGAAGGAAGGAAGGAAGGAAGGAAGGAAGGAAGGAAGGAAATGAAAGGGGGATAGGAAATAGTCAAAAGAAATACTGATTTGTCCATCTTTGTGCTAGGGAAGAAGAATTACTTTTTAAGGGTCCAAGTCACATTGTCTAAATTTTGAAATTTCTGAGTTGGAGGGTGATCAAAGTTGACAACACAACTTGAAAGGTACCATTTGTAAATAATCAGAATTCTTGCACAGCTCTGATTGATAAAAGTAGAATAGTTCCAAAGAGATAGTTGCCATAGCTATCTGTATTTATGCACTGGGTTTTTCTGAGCCAAATACCTTTTCATCAATACCACCATCCCACAGCCCCATCATTGATAGACAACTCTTTCAGTGACTATCTTAAAGAATCCTTGCATTGTTTCCGCTTTAAAAATTGGCCTTAGACACAGAAATCTCCATATCAATGGAGCGGCACCTTGAGAAAACACCTTACAATTGAATTATAAGCCAGCATATTGAACAGGGCATAGCGCTCCACTTTTCTGGGTTATTTAATATTATATATGGAAGAAATATAGATGGTAAACAATGCATTTTGGAATCAAGAGGTATGTTTTGATGCAAGCAAAAATAAATTGGCAGGAATGAAGTACAATAAATTGCATAATTCAGATATGGGGAAACAGCTACAGGAAATAACAAGAAATTAAGGATTCTTTGAAAGCTGAGGCAATTTCACTGAAATGTTGATATATAAATAGAGAAACTTGTTTGGAAATGAGAATTGTTAATTGTATAATGAATCCAATTCCTTCTGAAGGGACTGAATATTCCTTAGCTATATAGACAGAGAGATGTGTATTTTCAATTTCAGTAACTATAAACTGTGTGAACTCCAGCTCCCAGAATTCCCCAACCATGTCTTTAAATATTCTGGAAGTTGAAGTCTACCTACCTTAAAGCTGAAGTTGAGAAACACTGCTTTCAACTACGCCCCAATAGATATTTTGCGTGCCTTAAAATAGTATCACGAAGATTGCACATTATATGGCAAGGTAAAATGTGCCATATGGAATGAAGAATCACATTCAACCATGTTTATATTTGCATGGTTGAATGCATACAGAATTGCCCAGAAGTATATTTGCTTAAATGCAGGTACATGTACAGTATGTATAGTATTCTTTAATTCTAGTATGATTTTCTTTGACTCTCTCATGCTCGCTTCAGCAGCACATATACTAACTTTGGAACGATACTTTGATTCTCTCCAACTTTTCCTTCTCCAAGGCTTTCTGGTTAATTGCATCTGAGTTGTCAAGGAAAGACTGACTTCATATGGTGGAACTAGTTCTATTACCATGCAATACTCCATATTAGATTAAATTAGTAATCTTTCTAAGCTTCCATAAAGTTGGATGTAGCCAACCAGCTATAGATGGAAATCCATTTGAGGTTAAGTAGTTTTCTCACTTTTGCTCAATATTACAAGGGCAATTCGGAAATAAATACCGGAAGTGGTGCCATAGAAAATCCCGCCAAATGTGAAGATGCCAAAGAAGTACTGCTAGTAAAGTTTGTGGAGTGTGATTCAATCATCAGTTCAGAAGTCTACTGTGAAACGTTACGAAAAAGTTTTACAAAGATTGTCTTTGTAAAAGAGTGCCCAACTGATATGATGTGCAGCCTTTTTACACAGGCCATGTTGCACCATTTTGGCCCCGGCTGCCATTCTCAACATCTCTCAGAGTGGTATGATTTTCCAAATTGGGCAATGGTGAGATGGTGCCGTTTCTCAAATGGTGTGAAGAGACTTCTGGAGGAAGGCCACACATCTCATCAACTGGACACTCTTTCAGAAAGGCAATCTTTGGAAGAGATAAGTGAAACAAGATGTGATGGATGAGGGAAGAGAGCAAGGCTGTGAGACCTTCTGGGGTGGGAAGCACGCCAAAGGCTGTGAGACATGGCAGGGCAAGAAAGGTCCATGCCAGGTCCAAAACGGCATGATGCAGCAGGATAGGAAGTACTTCCAAGGCTGTGGGACCTTGCAGGGTTGAAAGCTAGCAGAGAATACCTCAAGAGATGGAGAGAGCCTGGAAGGCCTGGAGTAGGCCATATATGAGGTCAGGGGTAGTGTAGTGTGGGCCTGGGCTTGAAATTGAGTGTGAGGTGCGATTGCAGTTGTTGAGTGAGGAGGTCACATGAATGCCTTGCTTCATGGCTGCAGTGAATTATGACTATAATTCTGTGTTAAATTTTGGCCCTAAATTGAAGACTATTTGTAAACTTCAGCAATAGCCAAACAAAAAACATGATCCATACCAAAAGTCCATCTCCAAATATTTATCTAAGAATCCTCTGCAGTTTAATATTTGATGAGGAAGACAAGCACAAAGTTTGTGGGGTTCTTAGTGTTCTCGAATTTGGATATTTGCTTGCATAATTGAGCAAGATAACCCAACTATATAGAGTTTCTATAACCTCATATGAAACAACATTCTTAAGGAGAACCAGATCTGAGTCTCACTGGATAAGATGATCCAGAAGGTCTATTTTTCAGCAGTAAGATTATTAAATGCTGTGCTAATAGCAATGATTTATTAAGACTTAATAGAATAAATGCACCTCACAAACTTTATAGGATAAATGTTTCAGGTTATTTAAACTATTAGAATGAAAGTATAACCTTTTACATTAAACATCTGTTCTTTCCATTTAATCCCTGGCAGTGGTTCAGTTTTCTACAGAAGGAGAGCCCTGTCTAATGGACATGCGGAGGGATTATTTAAATGATAGATTTTAATTAGCTCTTTGAATTACTTCTTAAAAGAGCAGGTATTAAAGAATTCTTTTTTTCAGTCGAGATGCTCTAATGTATTTTATGAGAGAGTGACATGTAACTTTGCTGCTCTGTAAACCATCCCTCAGTTGAATATAAAGTATAATACAGTTCAAATAATCCATATTTTTTAATACTGGGAAAATACTGTGGCTTTATAGTCCATTGGATAGTTTAATGTTAAGTTTAATTCTCCTATTGTGTGTGTGTTGCATCAGATTGATAAACACTACTCCTGTTTATCCAGCTGAGATAAGCTTGGATATTCAGATATACAGTAAAACATGCTTCCTTCTGTTTATTGCTAATATGTGGTAATTATACTCAAGTTCTCTATGTTTTTACTGCTTTTTAATGGATACTTAACTTTTTTTATTGGTCACTTAAAAATAACCTCATATTCTGCAACATCAGCAAAGATTAATTCATTCAGTCCACCACAAAGTCCACTTGAAGACTCAGTCTAAATGCAGATGTTATCACTATGATCGCCAGTTGCCCATTGCATTTTTGTTTGCCTTATTGTTTCTTATGCCTCTCTCTCAATGCGGAAATCTGACGTGGAGTTTAATGAAAGTGAATTGGAACTCCACAGAAGGACAAATGGCAGGAATTGATGGAGTCCATTTCTATCTATCATTCTCTACTCAATTTTTTTTCCTCCTAACATACATTTGATCTGAAAATGCACTTGCTGCAGGTAGAAATTGCTTTTCGAAAGCACATGTCAGGGCAAAAGTACAAAGTGTGTGGCCTGTGGGCCACAGTCAGCCCACTGTAACATTCTTCCAAATAAATAGGGTCAAAAAGTGGACTTTTTTTTTCCTTTTAGGAAAATAAGGGGCAGTTTTCAGGAGTGGAAGAATGTACTTTCATCAAAATGGTTAAAGAACCAATTTTTCTACCAAAAGCTCCTGAATCTTCTTCCACCGTGGACACATGAGATTTTGGAGTATACGAAAGCTGGTAAGATGCTTGAGACCATGAAACTACGGTATGTGTTGAGTCCGTGGCGGGAAAACAGACACGAGAAGCAGCTGGAGTTCTCAGTTTCATTTATTCAGCGTTCAGCTTACAGGAAGATGGCTTCAGCCTCGCCCAAACGCCTCGCAGCCTCTTATATAGGCAACTCCCGGGTAAATGGGTTACTTTTCCCGCGCCAGCACCCGCGCATGCGCACGGCGCTGGCGACAGCCTGTCTGGTCCCGGGCAGCTTTGCACCTGCCCGGGACTGCCTGCAAACGCCCGAGCCGTTTGCAAAGGCTCGGGACATAACACCCCTTTCCCCCGGGCTAAAACTACTACCAACATACAACATTTATTTTATATGACATTTTGCTCCCCAGTGCTCCCACTGATTACTGGCTTTTGCCTTGCCAGCAATGTTATGTAATCTTCTAGATACTTAGGAGATTTCTTTGCTCTCTGTGACCTTCTTAGCTCTGGATTACTGGCAAAAGTCCCCTGACTGGAGGGAGGCGTGAGCCTGTTCTCTCTATTGTGCCCTGGTGTCTTCCAAGGACTGTGCCCCGATGCCTGGCCTGCTTGCTTGCCCACCGGGCTCGTCAGGCCAGGGCTTCTGTTACTTTGTGACCTGGTTGACCTACCTAGCTGTAGACCCTCAGGCCCCTTGAAGTGATAGCCGCTGCTGGGCGTCTCTGTAGAACCTCCTAGGTCAGTCCAAGACCTGTCAGGAGGCTGTCCATTCCCTGAACCCCATTCTGTGTTCGGGCTCGTGTGGGTTTCTGTACTTTCCCAAAACTCAGGTGTTCCCTGATTTGTGCTAGGGTTGTTGTAGTCGGGACTTGGTTCCTCGACTAGCTCTGTGTATGTTTGACCCCCTGTAGGATTTGGGGTAAGGTCAGGCCAACCTTGGGAATTGTGTGCCAGCTCTCTTGCGGGGAATGATTTGTTGGGATGCCCCCGGGTATCCTCCGTTGCTGGAGTGCTGTGTGATGTGTGTGGAAAGTGAGTATGCCCCCGGGGTGACTCCCTGGCTGGAGTAGGCGTGAGTGCCTGTTGTGTGGGTAAGCTCCATGACTTTCTTTTCGGAGCAATTGCAGAACCTTGGGACGAGCCGTTTGTGGCTCCCTCAGTGGAGATGGGCAGTAGCTCTTGCCCTTCCCTTTGCTCCAAAGGGTCCCCCTCCCCCCCTGGAAAAGACCCAGGAGTCTCAGCAGAAAAGTCTCGCCTAGAGCGAAGTTGGTCGATGTGCCGACGCAGGACACGACCGTTGTCCAGGGCAACCTCGTAGGAGAGAGGACCTGTGATCCTGGACACAGAAGCGGGGACCCATGTATGACCAGGCCCGTAATTGCGAGCCCAAACCGGGGCACCCACAAGTAGTTGTCTAGGTGCCCTAGGATGTGAGGTAGATGAAGGCAGTCTGTCCGGATGCAACCGGTCAAGTCTAGTAGTAAGTTGGCGCTCCCAACGAAGTTCAGCTGGACTTCTCCCTGTAGAAGTGGACGGTGTGGTGCGATAAGAAAGGAGAAAGTCAGCCAACCTGTGATGCCAGTCCCCGTAGGTGAGTCTCTTCAAGGCGTCCTTTGCGATGCGCACCATGCGTTCAGCCATACCGTTGGTGGACGGGTGAAAAGGCGCAGACGTGGCATGACGAATCAGGTTTGCCTGTAAGAAAGCTTGGAATTCGGAGGAGGTGAATTGAGGGCCGTTGTCGGACACAATGACATCTGGCAGCCCGTGTGCAGCAAAAATCCCCCTCAGTACCTGAATAGTCTTTGCAGTGGTGGTGGATGAGACAGGCACAACCTCAAGCCATTTTGAATGGCTGTCAACAAGGACCAAGAAGAACTGGCCCTGAAAGGGCCCAGCGTAGTCAATGTGCACCCTAGACCATGGGGACTGTGTTTCCTCCCATCTATGCACAGGAGCTTGGGGCATCTCTGGGCGAGATCGTTGGCACAGGTGGCATGCGTGTACCTTAGCCTCAATATCTTTATCTAAAGCAGGCCACCACAAGTGGCTGCGTGCAAGAGCCTTCATACGAACAATGCCAGGATGACCCTCGTGGAGGGATTCTAAGACCCTAGTCCTCATTGAGGTGGGAATGACAACTCTGTTTCCCCAAAGCAGACAACCCTGAGAAAGGGACAGTTTGTTTCTTTTGGACCAGAAACTCTGAAACTCAGGACTAGGGCAGTGTTCAGGCCACCCAGACAGGACCCAGGAGCGGACACGTGAAAGTGTGTGATCTGTACCTGTTTCAGCGGTAACATCCCTGGCACTAAGAGGGAGCTCAGGCAAGGCTTGGATTGATAGAATGTTGACAGCTGGCGCGGGGTCAGCTTCTACTACTGGCAGAGGCAATCTACTGAGGCCATCAGCATGGCCCATTTCTTTCCCAGGCTTGTGGAGTAATGAAAAATCATATGCAGACAAGAGAAATAGACCACCTAAGCATTCTAGGGGAAATGATGTGGGGAGTCTGCTTACGTGTGGTAAACAGTCCCAGCAGAGGCTTATGGTCAGTGAAGACCGTGAAATGCCTGCCATATAGAAAATCGTGGAATTTTTTAATTCCAGCAACAACAGCCAGAGCCTCCCTGTCTATCTGAGCGTAGTTGCGCTCGGCAGAAGACAGTGTTCTGGAGTAGTATGCAATAGGAACCTGAGTTCCATCAGACCTGAGGTGACTCAGGACAGCTCCAACCCCGTAGGGGGACGCATCACAAGCGATGCACACAGGGAGAGACTCGTTGAAATGTGCAAGAACACTGTTAGAAGTGAGCAAGGCCTTGACTTCTTTAAAGCAAGCCTCATGCGCTTGTGACCACAGCCACACAGCCTGTTTGTCTAGTAGCCTGTGAAGAGGCTCAGCTACACTAGCTTTATGTGGAAGAAAAGAATTGTAGAAATTCAGGAGGCCTAGAAAGGCCTGAAGTTCGGCCTTAGACTTTGGCCTGGGTGCATCTAAAATAGCAGTTAGTTTGGATTCAGCAGGATGAATCCCAGCAGCATCAATTTTGAATCCCAGAAATTCAGTAGAAGGCACCCCAATCTGGCATTTGTCTTTTCTGAGCTTGAGGCCTGATTTCCTGAATCTTAACAGGACAGCCCTAAGCCTTTCAGCTAGAATGTGTGTGGAGTCTCCTGCAATCAAGACATCGTCAAAGTAGGGGCAGACCCCTGGTATACCTCGTAGTGTGTTTTCCATAACGCTTTGGAAAATCCCAGGAGCGACATTCACTCCAAACTGTAGCCTTTTTACTTTAAAGGCTCCCCTGTGGGTCACAATGGTCTGAGCTATGGCAGCATCATCATCAACAGGCAGCTGTTGATATGCTTGAGCTAGGTCAAGCTTTGCAAAAACACGCCCCCCCTTGAGAGAGGCCAGGATGTGACTGACCACAGGAACAGGATAGGCATGTTGCTGCAATGCCTTATTGAGTGTGCATTTGTAATCAGCACAAATGCGAATGTCCCCATTTGCCTTTAGAGGCGTGACAATGGGGGTCTCCCATGGGCTGGAATCAACAGGTTCTAGGATTCCTTGTTGGATTAGTTTGTCTAATTCAGTGTCAATCTTACTTTTTAAAGCAAAAGGGACCCTTCTTGCTTTAATCCTAATGGGAGTGACAGTGGGGTCTAGCTTTAAGGACACAGGTGGTCCTTTGAATGTGCCCAGCTGGGGGCTGAAAACATCTGCAAATTCTGTGCAGACTTCCTGTAGGTCGAGTGTTTGTAAGCTATTGAGTCCTGTGACGTGTATCCCCAGGGCCTCAAACCAATCGAGTCCTATGAGACTCGTTCGTTCACCCCCTACTACTAATAAGTCTAGTGGACCTTCAAAACTCTTGTATTGCACGTTAAGGGTGGCCTCCCCCTTAACACACACTCTTGAGTTCTGAAAATCTGTTAATACAATATCAGAAGGCCTTAACTTGGCCTTAGACCCACTTCTGGAACAAATCTTCCTAAATGTATGCAATGAAATGATGGACAGGGCAGACCCTGTGTCTAGTTCCATAGATAATGGAACCCCTTGTAGCTTCACGTTGAGTGACAGCTTTTTCTTCATGGGCTTGTGTGTGCCTGTTCTACAGATGCTTCTTCGCGAAGCGCAAAAACCTACCCTATTCTGGCTGGGGAATCTGGTACCCTTCAGGCGTTCTTCTTGGGGTTGTGCCTTTCGTCGGCCCAGGCACACAGCTGCAATGTGCCCTTGTTTACCGCATGCCCGGCAGGTAGCGGAGCGGAACTTGCAGTCGGTTCTCCTGTGGCGACCTCCACAACCGATGCACTTGAGCGGAGCCGAAGAGCTTCCCTTCTGGTTCTCTTCCTTCGCGGGGTGTAGACGGTCGACTTCCTCGTCCGGATCCTCCTCGGAGTTTCGTCGGACGTCTTCCTGGTGCACGGACGCACCCTCTGCACTGTTTCTGATCGGCCGCATGTTTTTGACGGCGCCGCCTGCTGCTTCTTCTGCGGTGACTTCCCTTAAGGCGTCTTGGAAGGATAATTCTTCCTTTGCGAAAAGTCTCTGTTGTAGCTCGCGATGCCTTAACCCGCACACGAATCGGTCCCTCAGTCGTTCCTCGAGGTCCTTGAACTCGCAGGGCTTGGCGGCCTTCCGTAACGCGGCGATGTATTCCTTGGCTGACTCACCGGACCGTTGATCCCTTTGTTCGAAGGTGTGGCGCCATGAGATAACGGACACCTTGGGGTGGAAGTGCTCCTTCAGCAGCTTCTTCAGGTCTGCGTAGCTTACAGACTCTACTGGGACAGGTGCTGCAAGGTTTTCTGCGATTTCGAAGGCGTCTTGGCCGCAAACGCAAAGCAGGGTGGCCGCCTTCAAGCTATCTTCTCTCACTTGGTTTGCCTTGAAGTAGTTCTCCATTCTGGATACGTAGGACTCCCACCGCTCTGGATGTGAGACGTCGAATTCCGAAAGCCTTCCGATTTTCGCCATCTTCGGATCTTCAGGAGACAGGTCTATCAGCCAGCCTACCCCCGAATGCGCACCGGACTGGCGGGCAGCTGCCGAGTCGACGCCGTTCCTCTTTCGCCGCTCAGGACTCCTTGGGTAAGCTTACACTTCTTCCTTTCCAGGTAGTGCAAGGCATCCCATCCTCGTCGCCAGTGTTGAGTCCGTGGCGGGAAAACAGACACGAGAAGCAGCTGGAGTTCTCAGTTTCTTTTATTCAGCGTTCAGCTTACAGGAAGATGGCTTCAGCCTCGCCCAAACGCCTCGCAGCCTCTTATATAGGCAACTCCCGGGTAAATGGGTTACTTTTCCCGCGCCAGCACCTGCGCATGCGCACGGCGCTGGCGACAGCCTGTCTGGTCCCGGGCAGCTTTGCACCTGCCCGGGACTGCCTGCAAACGCCCGAGCCGTTTGCAAGGCTCGGGACATAACAGTATGCATTCCTTCTATAGAAGCTGATGACATTTATATTAATAGATATATTAAAAGCATACATCATACAACAGCATTCTGTTCTTCAGAGAAAGCTAGGTCAAAAGCTATCTATATGAGGAAAAGTATGGATGACTGTAAATTTTCCAGTTAGTAAAAATAAAAAAGACAAATTTGATGTATGCAAAGGTTTCCTAGAATTTTAAACACTCAGCATGTTTTATGTTGTTGCCAGGGCTTTTTTTGTCATAGAACGCCCAGAACGGAGTTCCTGTACCTTTTTTGGATGGAACCTTGTAGGGTAGGCAAGGCGGGTTGTATGACGTGTGTGAGTTCCGGCACCTTTTTTTTTTTTAACAAAAAAAGCACTGGTTATTGCTATCCTAATTCCCTCTTTCTCTGTTTCATAGAATTGATCCTGTGATTGGTCCCTGTTTAAATGTGTTACATGCATAAAAAAAAGGCTGGAGCTTTGATTGTGCGATCAAGACCCCCACATTGATGTTTTTGGAACTCCTGCAGATGCTGATGTTTAAGTTATCAGTGACTCTTTGGGGACTGGAAGAACTGTCCAAATTTTTATCTACCAATAAAACCTATGACTGTAATGGAGCCTGCCCATTACAGTCATAGGTTGTGACGGTCATAAAGCGGGTCACCATTTTTATGATAGTTTTTGTAGTGGTTGTAAAGCAAGCACCACTGTTGTAAAGTGAACCCATTGTTTCTTATGTGCAGTTTTTGCCAAAAACCAGAAGTAAATGCTGGTTTTCAGCAAAAAATAAATAAATCATAAAATGCAGTCACATGACAGCAGTTTGCTGCAAGCAGCCATAAATGGGGACCAGTTGCTGGGCACCCAACATGGGGTCATATGATCATGGTGGGTGAGAGGTGTCAGAACTTCAGAACCAGGTTATAAGTATCTTTGGGGGAGAGGCATCCATTGTAACTTTGAACGGCAATTAAGCAACCCGTCGTAAGTCAAAGACTACTGTCATACATGGAGAATACTGGTACAGAAAATTGTGACATCTGCATGATCCAGTGGTTTCATCAAAATGACAAAAACGGTATCATGTTTGCGATGTAGGCTTCACCCTTTTTATACATGTATGTGATGTTAAGGCATGAATACAAAAGGGGCTGAAATTTGCTGCCATCATTTCAAATCCTCCTACATATGTCTTTGGTGCAGATCAAGGTTATTGTGCCTGAATTTAAGTATTTTTCTGGTGGCAATTTCCTTCTAACCTTGTACTGCTTTTCAGCTCTTTAAAAAAATTAAATACAGAGGATTTTTTTCCCCTCTAATTTTCTTTCTCTCGTATAGAATATTGCATTAAGTCTCATCTGGCACAATTGATGTATTCCTTCTGTTTCTTGCTTCTTGCTTCTAATAACTTATACTTTCTCATCATTGTAGAAACCATTAACAAAATTGCATTTCATTGGAATTTGCCAAATTATAATTCAAATTATAATCAGATATTATAAAAGGATATTTAAAAAGTAATGTAAATGTAGGGGGGGGGGGAAGTAGCAATGTATTTTCCACAGAAAAATGCAAAGATGCCTGATTGCCCAGTATAAAGTGCATGAAACTGAATGCCCATATTCTTATCATATAAAGAAAGACAAAGAGACTTGAAGATATGTCTTACAAAATACTTCTTTGTGCATTCCAGTAGCAGCCAATACCACTGGTACTTGTAAGAAGAGTGGTACAAGATGTGACAAAGGGCTCAACAAGCAATAGGCTGGACTTCATTAAAAGGGTAGTTTTGGTCCGTAGACCCCTGAAGTACTCCTAACCAGCATAAATCCAGGCACAGACTTCCTCAAATCATACCTATGCTTAAATCATGGAATCGGGGTTAGGCTAATTTATTTATTTATTTATTTATTTATTTATTTATTTATTTATTTAGGATCCCACCTATCTCACTCTCAGAGCGACCCAGAACGATACTGCCTTTTGCAGTAGATAAGTGGAGTATAACACTTGCTGGCTTTATCTGATCAGCTAGGTCTACTGCAAGATTTAGTTTCAGAATCTGAAAAGATCTCTTTCGATAAGGCTTTACAAAATGAAGACAAAGGGCTACTGTACTTATAGATCTTGAAAGAATATTTCTAAATCTTTAATAAAATATGTCCTTTTAAATTAAAAATACACTTATGTGATCTGAATGCTATATTCTCCTATTTATTCTCTGCTTAATAAAATTTTGATGCTATCTCAGGGTGAGACACTATATATATTCTGTCATTTATACTTAACATGACTTTTAACCATTTGATCTCATGTGACAGAATTCCC
This sequence comes from Crotalus tigris, assembly GCF_016545835.1. Classification (NCBI taxonomy): domain Eukaryota; kingdom Metazoa; phylum Chordata; class Lepidosauria; order Squamata; family Viperidae; genus Crotalus; species Crotalus tigris. The sequence goes on from NW_024097917.1 coordinate 252,062, forward strand.
TGTATATTGATGATATGTGAAAAAGGCAGAAAGGATTGGTTCGTTACTAGAATCTGTGGCACATACAGTATGTGGCAATCAAATCTATACTGACAACTAGATTTTGATTATCCTTCTCCTGATTTCAGTGGCTAGAAAACTGTGTTATCTATATTGAAGAAGAAATAAATAATTTTGCTTATCAGAACTTTTATACAAATTGATGAGTTATAGATCTATCAATACCATATATTGGAGAACCTAGATATGTACAAATAACATGCTTTAGGGGAAAATAACAAAATATTAGGAAAGCTAAAATAAAATTAGTTTGAAAAATGAAAAATACATGTCAGCACTTGCAGAAAACATTTACACTCTGAAAAAATATCTATAAAATGTGAACATTTGAAGTATCTGTACATATATTTATACAGACTTTTACTCTTGCATGCATTGGATAAAAAAATTAGTAAAGTTAAAATAAAACCCATAATCCAGAGCCATACCAGCAACTCAGTAGGGGGAAGGAACTGTGAAAAGAAGCTCATTAAAACAAAAACCATGGGAATTAATAATACATGGGTATGTTTTGTAGACAGTACTTCAGTTGTAATTTGTGAATTTGAGAAAAAAATGCTAATAATGCACTGACAGATATTTGAAGTTACATAATACTACTTTTTCAACCTGTATATTTGATTTTAAAACAAAATAATAATAATAATAATAATATAGTAATAACTAGTTATTACTATATTATTAGTAATAACTAGTAATAACAACAAAAATGGTAGAAAAAAGAGCAAGGAAAATCAAAAATTGGTCAGCACCTGGTGAAGATGAATTGCATGGGTTTTGGTTGAAACATCTAACTGTTATACACCCACTCATTGCCAAGCAGTTCAACAATATGTTACAAGGAGGAGAAATTGAAAAGTGGCTAACAACTGGGAAAACCTACCTAATAATGAAAAATCCAGCAAAAGGGGCAACACCAGGCAACTACAGGCCAATTACCTGTTTACCAACAACTTTCAAATTACTAACTAATGTGGTAGCTGATGCAGTACAACAGCATCTAGCTGAAAACAATCTCTTTCCACCTGAGCAGAAAGGAAACTGCCACAATAGCACAGGAACAAAAGATTAACTCCTAATAGACAAAATGATCTTGGAAAACTGCAAGAAAAGGAAGACCAACCTGAATGTGGCATGGATTGACTACAAAAAGGCATTTGACTCTCTGCCACATGACTGGATAATCAAGTGCCTAGAAATAACAGGAGTCAGTAGAAACATCAGAAAATTTGTGCAAAGATCGATGGCACAATGGAACACACAGTTGCAGATCAATGGTGAGAGACTGGGAAAGGTTAATATCAAGAGAGGAATATTTCAAGGAGATTCATTGTCACCATTACTATTTGTTATTGCACTGTTTCCTCTGTCAACAATACTGAATAACTCAGGACATGGCTATCAAACATCAAAAACATCTACCAGACTATCCCATCTCCTTTACATGGATGATCTGAAGCTGTATGGAAAAAAAAAACCATCATCTGAAATAGAATCGCTGCTCAACACTGTCCGCATATATAGCCAAGATATTGTTATGGAGTTTGGCTTGGACAAATGTGCCACACTTACTATCAAACAAGGAAAAGTAGTGAAAACTGAAGGAATCAAGATGCCCCACGAAAATAACATTAAGAGTCTGGATGAGGAAGAGTACTACAAATACTTGGGTATCCTTCAAGCTGACAACATCAAGCACACTGAAGTCAAGAAAAAGATTAGAGGTGAATACATCAAGAGAGTGAAGAAGATCTTAAAGTCCAAACTCAATGGAGGAAATACCATAAAGGCAATCAACACCTGGGCAATTCCAGTCATTAGGTACACAGCTGGAATAGTGGACTGGACTCAATCAGAACTAAAAGCAATGGATAGGAAGACCAGAAAAATAATGACAATGAATCATGCCCTTCATCCACGCAGTGACATTGACAGACTTTATCTACCAAGGCAAATAGTTGAGCACGGAATGCTACAAATACATCAGATGGTTGAAGAAGAAAAAATGGCTTTGGAAGAATATCTGAAGAACAATGATGAAGATGCACTGAAATTAGTATATCAAGAAGGCTTACTGACTACTGGAGAGACCAAACTGGCCTACAAGAAAGACCAAATGAAGAACAGAATAGAGGCATGGGAAGACAAAGCACTACATGGCCAATACATGAAAAAAATAGCTGGGAAAGCAGATAATAACAAGACCTGGCAATGGCTAAGAGCAGGAAAATTGAAGAAAGAGACCAAGGGACTAATTCTAGCTGCACAAGACCAAGCCTTAAGGACAAATGCATACAAAGTCAAAATTGAGAAGACAGCAACAGACAGTAAGTGCCGCCTATGCAAAGAAGCTGAAGAAACAGTGGACCACTTGGTAAGCTGTTGCAAGAAGATTGCACAGACTGATTACAAGCAGCGGCATGACAAAGTAGCAACAATGGTGCATTGGAAGATCTGCAAAAAATATCATTTGCCTGTAAGCAAAAACTGGTGGGATCATAAAATAGAGAAAGTCATAGAAAATGATAAAATTAAACTGCTCTGGGACTTCAGAATTCAAACAGACAAGCACCTGCAACATAACACCCCAGACTTAACAATTGTCGATAAGAAAGACAAAAAAGTCTGGATAGTGGACGTGGCAGTGCCTGGAGACAGCAGAATAGAAGAGAAAGAACTGGAGAAGATAACAAAATACAAAGACCTACAAATAGAAATAGAAAGACTGTGGCAAAAGCAAGCAAGGGTAGTACCAATAGTAATAGGCTCCTTGGGTGCAATCCCAAAACAACTGGAGCACCACTTGAACACCATTGGCATTGACAAATTCGCTATTAGTCAATTGCAAAAGGCGGCTTTACTAGGAACTGCTTCCATCCTGCGACGATACCTGTAATACCATCAAACATCCACATCTGCCTATCCCAGGTCCTGGGTAAGGACTCGATAGGTAGACAAAATGCCAAATCCAGTCTGAACATCTGGCTGACTGTGCAATGATCCATAATAATAAAGTTGGAAGGGACCTTGGAGGTCATCTAGTCCAACCCCCTGCTCAGGGAGGAAACCCTATACCATTTCAGATAAATGGCTGTCCAGTCTCTTCTTAAAAACTTCCTGTGTTCTTTAAATATTACCACTTCTATAATTAAACTTTTTTTGTAATTTCATTTCCACTAATTAAAACTTATTTAGTTTTGGTTTCCAATCATGCTTACGATACATAGTTGCCATCAATATTTTTAAATTATGAATGATTAGAATTCATAGCTCCACTCTATTAATAGTATTGATTACTTCTTGCTAGTGTTCTATATAATTATAGTGGATTAATGGGAAAATTACGTTATCGTAATATGAAGAAAAATTAGGGCTTGTATCAGAAGCAATGTATTTGTGATACTATGAAGCTCTTCAAAATGTAGACTAATGAGATCTGCTTCAAAACCAAATTAGCTATATTTCAGAATGTTGACAACATTGGCATATGTAATGAAACTCACTTAAAATTCATCAGAGTAATTTTATCTATATTTCTACAATAATTTTGCTACTCCGCTAAATATTGAAATTTGATATCAATAATTAGCCATGTTGCATGCTTGTTTGGAATTGATTTGGTCAGAAGCATTCAGACATATCATCTATTATACCACCTTTTTCATGAGAAAAAAAAAGGAAGTCAAAATTTCAGGACTGGGACTGGGAAGAATGGAATGGGAAGAAATGGAATGGAATGGAATGCAAGCAAAAAAAACCCTCTCTAAATGGCAAACACTAAATTAATTCTTCCCCTTCACTAACGGACAGAACCTTATTTATATTGTCAATTGATTGCTCTATCTCTGTAGTAGAGAATATAGTCTATGCTGTTTAAGGCTGACCTCAAGGTGTTCTCTGAGCTTGGTTATTTTCCTTGATTTTTTTTTTTTTTGTCGTGATAAGTTACATCATCAGTTCATGAGGGGTGAGAGTGAAGATTGCTGTTAGTTTGTATATATTAGCTTGGACTGTTTAAGGGCTGGGCAACTGATGCAACTTTAATGTTGAGTGGCTCAGAGAATTCTGGAAGTTGAAGTCCAAAGGTCAATCAATCAATCAGAATATATCTGGAAGGGACCTTGGAGGTCTTCTAGTCCAAACCCCTACTCAAGGAGGAGACCCTGTACAATTTCAAATAAGTAACTGTCCGCTCTCTTCTTTAAAATCTCCAGTGATGAAGCACCCACGACTTCTGAAGGCAAGCTGTTCCACTGGTTAATTGTCCTCACTGTTAGGAAGTTTCTCCTTAGATCTAGGTTGTTTCTCTCCTTGATCAGTTTCCAGCCATTGTTTCTTGTCCTGCCCTTTGGTGCTTTGGAGAATAATTTGACCCCCTCTTCTTTGTGGCAGCCCCTCAAATACTGAAATACTGCTATCATGTAACCCCCTAGTCCTTCTTTTCTTTAGAATCATACCCAATTCTTTATGTTTTTGTCTCCAGGTCCTTAAACATCTTAGTTGCTCTTCTTTGCACTTTTTCAAAAGTCTCAACATCTTTTATATAATGTGGTGACCAAAACTGGACGCAGTATTCTAGGTGTGGTCTTACTAATGATTTATAAAGGTCATAAAGTTACCATAAGTGCTGACCCCTGATCTACTTATTCAGTATTATCTTTTTATGCTAGAAACAGTTTCGAAAGCTCTTTTTTATACTTTTCTAAATTCTGATTTCTAAAGCCCAGAACGCTTTTATCTACTCTTGAGAAACGTGATTTCTGATGTTTTTTTTTTTTTTTTTTTTTTTGCAATGGCTCTCTGTTAAATAGTAGGGACATGGATATGTGAGCGCACATACCAAATCAACATATCTAAAATATTTATTGTGATATCAAAGGATGAATAGTTATTCAAATAGTCTTTCAAAAATGTGATTACTGTAGTGCTTATATTTTTAAATATTAGGACAGATTAATAAACATACGAGGACAGGAAGACCTGGAGGAATGTTGTCCATGGGGTCGCGATGGGTCGGACACGACTTCGCAATTAACAACAACAAAATAAACATACATCCCCATGATGCTATATTCTTTTGAGGTTAGCAATGCTACGCAGAGTACAGGAAAGGAGCAAGACATAGTGAACCAGTAGAATATCTTGCCTGAAAGACTTGTACCATACAAAAAAAAGGAAAGAAAATGAGAACATATCTGATCATGCCCATTCCCTAAATCTCTCCATGCCTTTTCTATCCTTGCAAACCATCCTTGCTTCCAGTCTGTCCATATATTATTTCATACATTATCTTTTGTTAAGACCTTTTTTGATGGTATCATCAACTTCATCCAACCATGACTTTCTTGGTTTTCTTCCTATCCACACATTCAGTCTCCTCAATGGTGGGATTCAGCCGGTTCGCACCACTTTGGCAGAACCGGTAGCTAATTTTTTTGTTGCCCAGGCCTGGAATGGACTTCCGGAAGCTGTATCCACACAGAGAACTGGTTGTTCACATATTTGAATCCCACCACTGGTCTCTCTCCATATTCTCTTTTTATAACCAAACCACCTCAGAATACTTTTATACCAGTCACTGTTTTTTGTATTCAATCCTCCTTCATTCATCAGTTCATTTTTTACTGTCTCCTTGTCTTCCCCTTAAATAAGCAATTCATCTTACTGCTGCGTTTCTTCTGAGAGACAGAAACCGGGCAGGCTCTGAAACTACATGTAGATGTGGGACACTGATTTGCACAGTTGCATCCCAAGAGGAGTTAGTCAAAGTCTTGATAGAAATGAAAAGTCTTCTCAGAAGGTTTGCTTAGATATAATGAGTATCTCTCTACACTCTAAAGGCACTAGTGTTCTGCAAAGCCTGGATCCTCCCAGGATTGCTAATCAACAGGCTGCAGATCAGACAGAGAAACTATGAGCATGTTTTGCTAGGCAAGGGAGTTCTCAATATAGTTTATTGTTACAAGATGGCTGGATGTTTGGTGAACAAAGAATTAATAGGGACAGAAGACCGATATAATTTTTTTTAACGATCAACCAATCCAGCTGTCTGGCCCTACATTTTTAGAGGGGAATTAGAAGTAAATGGCAAGGGAAGCTAGGAAAAGGAGATGATTTATCCTTGTTTTTAGATTTATGCGCAAAAGAAGAAAAGCATAAAGCAAGTCCTTGAGAACATAAACTCAGAAGATGTAGTGGAAAATTTAGATAAGACAGAGGCCTTTCATCTGTGTTGAAGCTGCACTTTTCCTAACAGTCAGTAAAGTAAATGAAATATTGTTGGAAAGTGTCTCTGTCTCCAATATAGTATCTCTAGAATTTCCCATTATTCAGGGATATGCTATGCACACAATGATGGATAAAGGTACCCCTTGTTTACCCAGTGAAAAGCACAGCTATGGCCACTGGCTATGATATCATTCAAGATAAAAGGAGTCCCTGCGGCTTTTACTCTGCTAGTCATTGCTGACTATAAGGGGTGATGCTCATCTCCATTTCAATGCTGTCAGCATGACATCACAGATTGTTGTTACCTTCCCATTGAAGTGGTAAAGTCTGGAAAACAACAGCCTAGGTTCAAGACCCGAGACCCACACGACAGGGTGAGCTCCTGTCCTTGCCCCAGCTCTTGCCAACCAGTTCAAAAACATGCAAATGTGAGTAGATAAATAGGTACCACATCATCCAAGGTGCTTTGAACAAATTCGCAAAGGACAAGTGTATCAGTGGTTATGTGACTTCTAGGTTTGCAATTAAAATATAAGTTCCAATTGTTGGGACAAAAGCAAGGAAAAATTCTTGTCCTTGTGTCCTGCATCTTGACTTTCTGGAGTTTGGTAAGAAACAATGATTATTTTTAGCTTGCGGTATTGTCACTTCAATTCAGTTCTGCTATGCTCACATGCATATGAGATTAAAAACAACATTTTTCAGTAATCTGAGTTGGAGAGGCTCTGGGTTAGTTCTCTGAATGTAACTCACATTTCCCAGGCTGATGCAAATAAAATATTACTCTCTCCAGATTAATCAAAGTTCCAAACATGTCACAGCGCATGCAGCTGCACACATGGGTGCCTCTCCTTCCCTCCAAATAAGCCATTCATTTAGAAAGCAATTGCAAAATGAAAGTTTCCCCTTATATTAAATTCTGGAGATTCAGTATGATGCCAACTTAAGTCACATGCTAATAGCCTTTTTTTCTCAGTTCTTTATATGGGATTCTTAATATGGATGAACAACACTGAGAAGACAGGCAAAAAGATGGATTTAAAAAAAGGAATAGATTTAAAAATCCCAAATACATTAGGGCCTAGCCAGCTTAGCAAGGCAATGATCATGACTTAACTTGCAATGAAAAGAATGAAGTATCAGCACTCATCTATGCCACATTGTGTGAATTGGTAACACCATGTGTAGTTTGAGATATGTGCAAGTTTGTTTTCTACCTATTCTTCTATATATCTTTTAATTAGTTATAAAATATACATGCCAATTTTAAAATGCCCAGATTACATAATGTGTTAATTTTGTGTGTGTGTGTGTGTGTGTGTGTGTGTGTGTGTGTGTGTGAGAGAGAGAGAGAGAGAGAGAGAGAGAGAGAGAGAGAGAGAGAGAGAGAGAGAGAGAGAGAGAGAGAGAGGAAGGTATATGACTGGTGAAGCTAGAGGGTACTTTCATATATTGCCATGCATTATTTAATCAGCAAATGTAAGGGAGGGAAAGAAGCTGTAATAGGCATGATTCCACTTATTTACCTGAAGAATTCCTTGGTTTCCAAGACCTACCTACCTACCTACCTTCCTTCCTTCCTTCCTCCCTCCCTCCCTCCCTCCCTCCCTCCCTCCCTCCCTCCCTCCCTTCCTTCCTTCCTTCCTTCCTTCCTTCCTATAAAAACAGCTTGCATCCATTTTATCTATTCATATATTAGTGTTTAATAAATTTTAAATGTTTATAAACCCCTGGTTCTCTGCATAAATGAGAGGCAGGCTATTGTAAACCTCTGTTATCCATACAAATATCCTTATAATACTGGCGATAGCAACAGCATAAGAAATCTGAAATTTAACATTTCTGGGGAATGGGAGGTGGCATCAAGATTTTAAGTTGCACATACAGTACGCTAAAAAAAAAACCCTAAATGAACATATGGCCCATATTCAATATGATTATATTCTATATTAATGTATGCTTCAGTATAGGTAGTCCTCGACTTACCGCAATCAACCCCCAAATACTGTTACTATGTGAGACAGTTGTTAAGTGAGTTTTGTCCCATTTTATGACCTTTCTTGCCACAGTTGTTAACTGAATCACTGCAGTTCTTAAAGTTCTTGACTTTATTTGTCAGAAGGTCGCATTTCTGAGGACATCTACTTTGCAATGGATCTGGTTTGTAAATACTGCATGGTTTCTAAGCCAGGTGTCTAAATCTTCACGACCAGCTTTTGAAAATGCTTATTTCATTCAGTTTATGAAAAAGCAAAGCATGAAATAAAGCAGGCAAAAATTCAGCTGCATCATTCACAGTGATGCTTTTCCTCCCTACTAATACAATGTTTAAGAATTTTCAGGATGAAGAAAATGGACTACTCCCATATTATTAGCTTTTCTTATTGCTGTGAAAATTGAGAGTTGACTTCAGCTAGAGATTTTGCCTTCTGCACCTGCTTTATTTCTTTATGTGGCAATGTACCATCTATGCAGCATGAATTGAGCATGAATACTCAGAACTCTGGAGAGTCCCAAAAGACTCTCTCTTCTAGCAATCTCATTTGCCTTAAGTCATAGTAAGAGAGTCATGTTAGTCTAGGACAGGGGTAGACAACCTTGGCTCTTTTATGACTCGTGGACTTCAACTCCCAGAATTCCTGAGCCAGCCATGCTGGCTCAGGAATTCTGGGAGTTGAAGTCCACGAGTCATAAAAGAGCCAAGGTTGTCTACCCCTGGTCTAGGATATCCCAAATCAAAAGAAATCTAAATCACTAGACCAAACTGGTTTTTATTCCTACCTACGTTCATGTATAAATACTTTCACCCCAGTTTCAAAACTTTGCTCAATCATGGAGTTGTTTTGGGTGATTATAGAGTAGTTATTGTCCCTCAGCACAAACTAGTACAGAGTTGTTCTTGTGACAGTAAAACTGAGATGAGTTTTGATGTTTTTTTTGCCATCTAGGAAAAGATGAGCAACAAATGCAAATAAATTGTGTCCAGATAATTCCAGGTTGAGAAAGACCCCTGGCTTTTAATCTTGGAGAAGCTACTTTGCAGGTTCATCTGAACTTTCCCTCAAGTCATCTTGACTGTGATGTCTAAGAATCCTTTCTGTTTCTAGAAAATCAGTTCATAACTTGGGATATGTTAAGCATTTGGATTTAAGAATGAAGTCTGGCAAGCATTGTGCCACAGAGCACCTGCCTAAACTTGCAGATTAAATGTGGATCTCTGAGAAAGTTTTTCTTTGCCTCTTATGGCAAAGAGAAGCCTTGATTGTTTATCCAGGAGCTGAACTCTGTGATCTTTTGGTCATATCCATGAGCCTGTTAATTTATAGTGCTGGGAAGGGAAATGTACAAATTAACATGAGTTATTATTTGCAGATTCAACAGACCTTGAATTGAGTTGCCTTTATATTTTCTTCTGATAGGCAAAAATAATGGGAATTTTGAATTTCTGTCTATAAAAGAAGGAGGTAACAGTAATTTACCATAGGATTTTTTAAACTTCAGTGTAGTCAGGCAGGGATATATATTTAATATAGTGATGCATTAGATTAGCCTATGCAGTAAAAATAATTATCAATTCAGGTTAATAAAAGTGTATGAAGTTAAAAAAATATCTGATTTTCATTCAGCAGCTATAGATATTATTGAATAATATTTTTTACGAATAATATTTTTTACCTTCTGCCCCCATTCCCAGGACCATCTTCTTTTTTCTAATAATCTCATACTGTTCCCACTTTGCACTGCTTCCATTAGAACAAGTAAGCTAACATTTCATCCAACCTGGGAGTGTGATTTTGAAAACTCCGAGCTCAGGGTCTGTGTTCATCCTGCGCACATTGTGGTTACAAAGTACTTTTGATACTTCTGAACCACAGCCTGGACATTTCAAGCAAATGGATTTTGGTTTTAACGGTTCATCAAGCAAAGAGCTGCCCATCATAGAACGCAGAGCTGCCCATCCATAGAACTACAGCTTCATATTTGACTTGCATCCAAATGAGCAAAATTTCTTGTTTGGGTTAATGTACATTTAGGTTGCATTTTCCTTATTGTCCACATAAGGGCCAAGGAAGCTTACACTTCAATTCTGCTTGTATGGTAGTTATGGAAAATGATGTTCGGTTCAGGCCATATTTTAATGACCTTACCTGACTCATCAGGTAATAGTTGATTAATAAATCATTTTAATTCCTAAATGCTTTTAATATACTGTATAGAGCAGCTGAGCAGTGGAGTGATTGGCTTCAACATTTGCTGGAACCACCACCTCCAGGACTATTAACTCCAGAAGTCCCTTCCTCCTCCTCCTCCTCCTCCTCCTGCTGCTGCTGCTGCTGCAGGGTTATCACACCCTTATACTAACACCATGTTTACAAAGATTGACTTTTATTGCAGCATGCAGTAAGAAAAAAAGAACAGATCATACAGCAGTAAAATGTTTTTCCCTAGGGAATCTCTTGAGGTTCCTTCTTGTTCTTTATATGTTATTGTTGATGCTGTGGATGTTCTTGTGTATGTGTTGTATTTCTTTTTGGAAAGGAAAGCAAGTTATACATAAATGGTGAAATGAAATTAAAGTTTTTCATTGGCACCACATTGACTACAACTTCATAATCACATCATTTAATTATTCACACAAAGATTTTGCTTGCTGATGGAAGCATAATGCTATTGGTGGTGCTGAAACAGAATTATTCAATACAAGGCATTCATTTTCATTCTGCCATTGGCTAAAATGCTGATCTTAGTGAAATCAATGGCAAAGTTTTCTGTTGAAATCAATTACAGAAAGTTTAATTGATTTTCATTGAGAATAGGTATTTTATTATTGTGTCCTATAGTGACTTTCAACATTACTGAAAAAAGATTAAAGTCCTAGGAGTGAATATCAATATTAAAGTGTCAAACATAAACAATAGTTCAAGTTGATAATGATTCCTATAATGAAAAGAACATCACTTTTGCCCTGATAGACCCAATTTTTGAGAGAATAGAATAGAATAGAATAGAATAGAATAGAAGAATTGGAAGGGACCTTGGAGGTCTTCTAGTCCAACCCATTGCTTAGGCAAGACACCCTATACCATTTCAGCAAATGGTTATCCAATCTCTTCTTAAAAACCTCCAGTGTTGGAACATTCACAATTTCTGGAGGCAAGTTGTTTCACTGATTAATTGTTCTGGACAGCCATTTGTCTGAAATGGTATAGAGTTTCCTGCCTGGGAAGGGGGTTGGACTAGATGACCTCCAACATCATCATTATTGTTATTGTTATTATTCTAACTGTCAAAAAAATTCTTCTTAGTTCTAGGTTGCTTCTTTCCTTGATTAGTTTTCATACATTGCTTCTTGTCTTGCCCTCAGGTGTGTTGGAGAATAGTTTGACTCCTCTTTTTTGTGGCAACCCCAGAGATATTGGAACATTGCTATCATGTCACCTGTAGTCCTTCTCTTTTTTAAACTAGACATACCCAATTCCAGCAACTGTTCCTTGTATGTTTTAGCCTCCAGTCCCCTAATCATTTTTGTTGCTCTTCTCTGCACTCTTTCTAGAGTCTCAACAACTTTTTTACATCGTGGTGACCAAAACTGGATGCAGTATTCCAAGTGTGGCCTCACCAAGGCATTGTAAAGTGGTATTAACACCTCATGTGATCTTGCTTCTATTCCTCTGTTAATGCAGCCTAGCACTGTGTTGGCTTTTTTGGCAGCTGCTGGCTCATATTTAAATGATTGTCCACTATTGAGCAAGGTACCACCTGTACTGTACCTGTGCATTTGGTTTTTCTTGCCTAAATGTAGAACCTTCCTTTTTTCACCATGGAATTTCATTTTGTTAGATAGCGCCCAGTGTTCAAGTCTGAAGATTTTGGTTGTAATCTTGAAGCAAATAATGAGACAATCTTCATTTGTGCATTAAAATAAACTATATCAATGCATTGCTCTCTAAAATATATTTATAAACACACATTTAAACAATTGTGTCTGCATATCATGATAACTAAATATCGGACTGTTTACTATTATTGCCAGCTATAACGATCTTTCAGCAGTTGCTAACTGTTATGTTCTGAGCCTGCAAAGGCAGGCTCGGGACGTTGCAACGGTCCCGGGCAGTTGCAAGCTGCCCAGGACCAGTCTTAGTGGCGCCGGCTTCGCGCACATGCGTGAGGCGCGGAAGTGTGCCAGAATGTTACCTTTTGCCCGGGGATTCTATTAAAGGAGTCAGAGAGGCCTGCGAGCCTCAGAGCTGTGACGGAGAGAGAACTACTGAAATAAAGGGCTGTTGGAATTTCAGAATGTGCTGTATTCATTCACCGTTGACTCGAGGACTCAACACTGGCGACGAAGGTGGGATGGCTTACAAAAAAAGAAGAATTGTAAGTTTACCCCAAGAGTCCTGGAGAGAGGAAGACGGCATTAAACTCAGCACCTGGCCTGCCAGTACAGCGTCTCTGGAGGTAAGCTGGCTGATAGACCCCTTCCTAACATAGAAGCAAGAATGGAGAAGATAGGGAGACTGTCTGAATTCGATGTCACTCAACCAGAAAGATGGGAGTCTTATGTTGCCAGAGTAGAAAATTACTTTAGAGTAAATCAAGTAAGAGAAGATGGCTTGAAGGCCACTACTTTGCTGTGTGTCTGTGGTCAAGATGCATTTGAAATTGCAGAAAATTTGGCAGCCCCTGCTCCTCTTGAATCTGTCACTTACACAGATTTAAAAAAATTATTGAAGGAACATTTTCAGCCCAAGTTGTCTGTTATTGCGTGGAGACACACTTTTGAACAGAGGGATCAAAGAGCTGGTGAATCAGCTAAAGAATACATTGCAGCCTTGAGAAGAGCAGCTAAGCCTTATGATTTTAAAGATTTAGAAGAAAGGTTGAGAGACCGATTTGTATGTGGGCTTAGGAAGAGAGATTTGCAACAGAGACTCTTTGCAAAGGAGGACATTTCATTCCAAGATGCCTTGAGAGAGGTCACTGCAGAAGAGGCAGCAGGTGGGGCAGTCAAGAACATGAGGCCTATCAGGAACAACCCAGAAGCCGTCTCCGTGCACCATGAGGGAGTCCAGGAGAGCTCGGAAGAAGATCCTGAAGATGAGGTGGATCATCTCTACCCAGCCAAAGAAAGGAAGCAGAAGGAAGGCAAAGAAAAGTCTTCAGCTGTACCCAAGTGCTTTGGGTGTGGAGGTCGCCACAAGAGGACCGACTGCAGGTTCCATTCTGCAATCTGTAGAGCATGTGGAAAGCAAGGCCACATAGCAGCTGTGTGTCTGGGCCGTCAGAAGGTACAACCCTGAGAAGAATTGCACCTGAAAGGTACCAGGGTCCCCAGCCAAAACAGGGTGCGTTTCTGTGCATCACGTAGAAGCATTTATAGGACAGGCACACACAGGCCACTTAAAAAGAAACTGTCACTTAAGGTGAAGTTGCAAGGAGTTCCATTGGTTATGGAACTGGACACTGGGTCTGCCCTTTCAATCATTTCTATTCACACTTTCAGAAAGATTTGCTCTAGCAGTGGGTTCCAGGCCAAGCTTAGGCCATCCAATATAGTCTTAACAGACTTCCAAAATTCCAAGGTGTGTGTTAAGGGGGAGGCCACCCTTAAAGTACAATACAAGGATTTTGAAGGTCCATTAGATGTATTGGTAGTTGGGGGTGAACAAACAAGTCTCATTGGACTTGATTGGTTTGAGGCCTTGGGAATACAAGTTACAGGGCTTCACAATTTGCAAACATTAGGTCTACAAGAAGTCTGCAAAGAATTTGCAGATGTCTTCAGCCCCCAGCTGGGAGCATACAAAGGCCCCCCAGTTTCCTTGAAACTGGACCCCACTGTCACTCCAAGCAAGGAGAGTATCCTTTGCTTTGAAAGGGAAAATTGATGCTGAATTGGACAAATTGATTCAGCAAGGTGTTTTAGAACCTGTTGACTCAAGTCCATTGGAAACTCCCATAGTCACACCTCTCAAGGCTAATGGGAACATTCGTATCTGTGCAAATTACAAATGCACTCTAAACAAGGCATTGCAACAGCATGCATATCCTGTACCTGTCGTCAGCCACATTTTGGCCTCCCTCAAAGGGGGGCGTGTTTTTGCAAAGCTGGATTTAGCACAGGCTTATCAACAGTTACCTGTTGATGAAGCTGCTGCTGAAGCACAGACTATTGTAACTCATAGGGGGGCATTCAAACTCAAAAGACTACAATTTGGAGTGAATGTAGCTCCTGGAATTTTCCAAAGTGTAATGGAAAACACCCTAAGAGGTATACCAGGGGTTTGCCCCTATTTTGATGATGTCCTAATAGCAGGAGAATCCACTCAAAATTTAGCTGAGAGATTGAGGGCTGTTCTGCTGCATTTCAGGAAAACAGGTCTCAAGCTTAAAAAAGACAAATGCAAAATTGGAGTGTCTTCTACAGATTTCCTGGGATTCAGAATAGATGCCAGGGGTATTCACCCTGCTGAGTCTAAATTAAAGGCTATACTGTAAGCTCCTAGGCCTAAGTCTAAAGCTGAGTTACAAGCTTTTCTGGGCCTCTTGAATTTTTACAATGCATTCATACCTAACAAAGCTAATGTAGCAGAGCCATTTCATAGACTCTTAGACAAACAGGCAGTGTGGCAGTGGTCACAAGCACATGAAGAAAGCTTCAATGAGGTCAAGGCCTTACTTACATCAAATGATGTGCTTGCACATTTTAATGAAACTCTTCCTGTGTGCATTGCTTGTGATGCTTCCCCTTATGGGGTGGGATCTGTACTTAGCCATTTAAGAACTGATGGAACTCAGGTTCCTGTTGCATATTACTCCAGAACTTTGTCCTCTGCTGAGCAAAACTATGCTCAAATAGACAGAGAAGCCTTGGCCATTGTTGCTGGAATTAAAAAATTCCACGATTTTCTATATGGCAGACACTTCACGGTCTATACTGACCATAAGCCTCTGTTGGGATTGTTTACTACAAACAAACAAACTCCCCATATCATTTCCCCTAGAATGCTGAGATGGTCCTTCTTTCTGTCAGCCTATGACTTTTCACTGGTTCACAAACCTGGCAAAGAAATGGGCCATGCTGATGGCCTTAGTAGATTACTTTTACAAATGGTACAGGCTGACCCTGCCCCTGCCATCAACATTCTTTCCATTCAGGCGTTGCCTGAGTCTCCCTTAAATGCCAGGGATATGGCTGCTGAATCAGCCACGGATCTCACACTCACTCGTGTATTGTCCTGGGTTTTGTCTGGATGGCCTGAGAGTTGTCCAGGTACTGAGTTTAGAGTTTCTGGCTCAAGAAGCATGAAATATCCACTTTTCAGGGTTGTCTGTTGTGGGGCAGCAGAGTTGTTATTCCTACCTCAATGAGACCGAGGGTCTTGGCTTCCCTTCATGAGGGTCATCCTGGCATTGTCAGGATAAAGGCACTTGCGTGTAGCCATTTATGGTGGCCAGGGTTAGACAGGGAGATAGAGGCTCAAGTGCATGGATGCCACTTGTGTCAGTGCTCATGCCCTGAAATGCCTCAGGCTCCTGTACATAGATGGGAGGAAACCCAGTCACCTTGGTCTAGGGTGCACGTAGATTACGCTGGGCCCTTTCAGGGTCAATTCTTCTTGGTCCTTGTTGACAGCTATTCAAAGTGGCTTGAGGTTGTACCTGTCTCTTCCACCACTGCTGCCAAGACCATTCAAGTACTGAGAGGGATTTTTGCTGCACATGGGCTCCCAGATGTCCTGCTGTCTGACAATGATCCTCAATTCACTTCTTTTGAGTTTCAGGCTTTCTTGCAGGCCAACATGATTCGTCATGCCACCTCTGCACCATTCCACCCTTCCACCAACGGTATGGCTGAGCGGATGGTCCACATCACCAAGGATGCTTTAAAGAAACTGACCTATGGGGACTGGCACCACAGCTTGGCAGACTTTCTTCTTCTTACCGCACCACACCTTCAACTTCCACTGGGAAGAGCCCAGCTGAACTCCGTTGGGGGCGCAAACTGATCACCAAACTTGACAGGTTGCACCCGGACAGACTGCCTCCTAAGGTCACCCAACCCAGGGCACCATGGTGTCTGCAAGTGGGTCCCTCACTATGGACCCGGAACTATGGGCCCGGTCACTTGTAGGTTCCTGCAAGGTCACTAGTCCATTGTCCTACGAGGTCTCCTTGGACGACGGTCGTGTCCTTCGGCGGCATATCGATCAACTGCGTATGAGACTGGACTTACCTTCTGCAACTCCTGGGCTTTCTTCAGGGGGGAGGGGGATCACTATAGGCAAAGGGAAGGGTGTTGGCAGCAGCCGGGGCCAAACGGAGAGGCCGAAGAAGGCCTGTTCCAGGGTTCCACAAGTGTTCCAAACAGGAATTCAGGGGAACAAGAAATAATACAGACACCAGTGCCTACTCCAGCCAGGGAGTCACCCAGGGGGCATACTCATCATTCACAACTACCATTCACCACTCCAGTCAGGGAGATTAGCCGGGAGCATCCAAATAACCCAAACATTGCAAGAGAACTGGCACACAAACAGTCAAGCTGGCCCAGTACTGCTACTGCTTCCAAAAGGAAGTCTTCACACAGAGAGGTGAGGTAGTCAGAGAGGCAAATCCTGATTCTGGCACCTCTGGCATAGATTGGGGGGCAACTGAGTATTGGGGCACTGCAGAAACCCCAGACAATCCCGTTACGGGGCTTGGGAGTGAAGGGATGTATTCCCTTGATAGGTCCATTGTGGACTTGGAGAGTTCTACAGAAATGCCAAACATTGGCAGGCATACAGAGGGACCCGAGAGCCTACAGTTAGGCAGGTCAACCAGGTTCAGGGGGGAGCAAAGTCCTGGTCTGACGAGCCCGGTGGGCAAGCAAGCAGACCAGGCAACAGGACACAGTTCACGGGGACCACCAGGGTTTGAAAGAGGGGGCAACTCCACTCCATCCTCTGCACAAGAGGAAGTAGGGGGTTCTCAGAATCTGAGGAGGTCACAGAGAGTAAAAAGATCTCCCAAGTATCTTGAGGACTTTGTAACCCTGCTGTCAAAGCAAGGAAAGTGAGAGGGTGCCTGCTGTTGTGGAAACTGGGACTGTGAGTATTGGGCAGTTAATTCCAAAACAATAGCCCAGTACCATTTGTAGTGTGGCTAGTGAACAGCTGCAACAGATGTGCAGGTGTTGGGTTGGCACACCACGCTTGTGTTGAAGTCATGTATAACTACCTATATATAGTTAATAAGTCTCATCCGGGGGGGAAGGGATGTTGTGTCCCGAGCCTGCAAAGGCAGGCTCGGGACATTGCAATGGTCCCGGGCAGTTGCAAGCTGCCCGGGATCAGACTGAGTGGAGCCAGCTTCGCACACATGCGCAAGGTGTGGAAGTGTGCCAGAATGTTACCTTTTTGCCCGGGGATTCTATTAAAGGAGTCAGAGAGGCCTGCGAGCCTCAGAGCTGTGACGGAGAGAGAACTACTGAAATAAAGGGCTGTTGGAATTACAGAATGTGCCATATCAATTAAAGGATAAGGAAATCGTATCAATTAAAGAATAAGGGAATTATATATTAATGATACATAATTTATACCAGCTCAAACTTGCAATAGATCTACACTCAAACTGTTCCACATATTGTTTGATGGATTTCATTAAGGAAAATGATAGTTTTAGTTATTCTTTATAACCTGTCACCTACTAAGGAAAAGAAATGCCCACAAAGCATGGGTGGCAAGGCCTAACATCTAAATCTATACTGACAGGAGAATAAAATTTCCCTTAACTTAAATAATATATCTACCAAGTACTTATTGATTGCTTCCCCTCTCCTTCTCCATATGGATTTTTATGATTCCTTGGCCTGAGAATAGTTTATTCTGTAAGGTAGGGGAATGTCTGTTTTTTACTCTTTCAATGTTTGCACGGGATTGGATTGTAAACTGCTCAGAGTTGGTTAACAGTTGCATATAAGCTAGTATGAAAGAAGATGAATATGGTTTTAAAATTGAATGAAGAAACATCAATAGATTATCCTATGCTGATAACACCCTCTGATGTGCAAAGGATCTGTAAGTTCTACTAATAAAAGCTCTGGTAATGCAAGTAATAAAAATAATAAAAATCTAGTAATGCAAGCACTAGCATAAAAGTCAAGAAGCACAGTGAAAAAAAATAGGACTAAATATAAAGAAGACCAAACTAATGACAATGAATACAAAAACCAGCCTTAGAATTGACAGTGAAGAAACCAAAGTGGAGGATAGCTTCTGCCCTTCAGGATCAATCAACAACACTAGAAGAAAAAGAAATATTCTGCAGAGTAGCATTGGTAGAGCAGCTATGAAGACCTTGGAGAGATATTCAATGGCCATGATTTGTCTACCCCTACAAAGATCAGAATCGTGCAAGCATATTGTAATGATCTATGGAAATGAAAGTTGGATTTTGAAGAAGCAGGATAGAAAAATATTGCTCCAGTCAAGGTTTTCCAAAGTGATCCATATCAATTTTGATTCCCAAGGGTCGATGGGACTGTCCAAGGAGTTGAAATTGCTATTATTATTCATAATACTATAATTAAGGCAATATTTATAAAATTATTTTCCTACAATTAATGTTTGGAGGTCAATGAACAATTTGAAACTTCATGAAAGAGTTGATGAACTGAAGAGGACCCCAGATACGTACAGTGGGTGGATCACTGAGATTTGCCTCTTTACCTGTTCAAAATATGGAACAGCTTTCCAAAGGAAGTATGCCTGCCTTGACTTTCTGACAAACATCAAAGACAAAAGTATTCCTGTATATCTTTCGGTGCTTTTATGAAATTACAATGTGTTTACATATTGTAATTATAATTTAGATGTATAGCCCATCTTTCTTGCAGGAGCTTAAAGTGATACAGGAAGTAATACTTCCTCCTCCCAATTTTACCAAAAGAATAATCCTGTGAGGTAGGTTGGCTAAAACATAGAAACTCGCCCTAAATTAGCCTCAATGAGTGACATTGGGCTTGAACTTGGGGGCTTCCCAGGCTTGGTTAAAATAAATCCACTTGTTGCAAATAACAAATCTGAGTCTGGGGACATTTCCAATGCCATGAATACATTAAAGTTCTCCAAAAGTTTAATCTGAAGCAGAGAAGCAAGATAGCATTTCCATTACAGTTGAATTAATCCCCTGCTAAAAGCAAAATTTGGAAGAGCGTGAGTAGTTTTCCTCTGTAAGCATATTCTATTATCACTCATTTTGCTTTCTGGAACTGCAGGCTAATTCCACAAGTAATTTTCAGAGTTCTTTCAGACCACTGTCTTCAGGCTTTCTCAGCTGGGCAGTGTCCTTAAATTATCGTATTGATTCACTTGACTGAAAGGGCAGGTATGTCTGGGATCCAGCAACTGCAAAGATAATAATAATAATAAAGTTGGAAAGGACCTTGGAGGTCATCTAGTCCAACCCCCTGCTCAGGCAGGAAACCCTATACCATTTCAGACAAATGGCTGTCCAGTCTCTTCTTAAAAACTTCCAGTGTTGGAGCATTCACCACTTCTGGAGGCAGGTTGTTCCACTGGTTAATTTTTCTAACTGTCAGGAAGTTTCTGCTTAGTTCTAGGCTGCTTCTCTCCTTGATTAGTTTCCATCCGTTGCTTCTCGTCCTGCCATCAGGCACCTTGGAAAATAGCTTGACTCCCTCTTCTTTGTGGCAGTCCCTGAGATATTGGAACACTGCTATCATGTCCCTCCTCGTCCTTCTCTTCATTAAACTAGACATACCCAATTCCAGCAGCCTTTCCTTATATGCTTTATAAGTTCTATTCTGTGAGGCATTTTCTCCCTTGCTGTTGAATTGAAGCAAACTGAAATGGGGCATTGCAGAGAACTGGCTATAGATGTTCCTTCCATACCATTTTGATTTCTGTTCATTTTTATGCAGCGAGTAGAACTCACCTGTAGTAGACAATTTGAAGGACTTACAGTCAATTTTAATAATGCCCGTAGTATCCCAGCAGATACTCAACAGGATTCTGAGCTTAGCACGAGCTGAATTGCAGCTAGATAAATTTTCATCATATTTTAATTAACAAATGTGAATCACATTGGAAACAGATTTTTATCATGCCACTTTTGGCACTTGAAGAATTTTGATCCTTTTTCTCTCTTTCCCTCCCCCCCTTACTATTACAAGGCAATTTATTTACATTCATTTCTTGTTTTGGTACCTTAGGGAAGACATTTTTGGCTTGTCTAGCAATCACATGAACCTCATTTCCTTCTTAACATATTTTCTAATTCAGCAATTTGAATTAGAATCTTTGAATTAGTATGTGAGGTACCAACATCAGTTTGACTAATGGTTGGAAATAAAATTCTCAATTTCTCTAACAAAACCACAGAACATCTTTATTCTAGAAAGATTTGCTGGGAAGAGGGAGAAGAAAGAAAATTTATCATGCCAAAATCCTGCTTCATCAAAAAAAGAGACTGTGCTGAATTTCTTGAGTCTCTCTCTCTCTCTCCCTCTTCTTCTCTCTCTCATCTATCTTTTTTCGCCTCTGACTAGAAGCACCACTTCTACCTGTTTCATCAAGCTCATCAGTTGATTATATCTACTGAAAGACAAATAATGTGCAATAAATATATCAATCATGACATAATAGTATTAAATTGAATAGATGTATATTTATTTCATAAATAAAGGAAGCATACTTCTTGTCTTGATTTATATAACTTTTTCATTCAGTAGGAATTACAGGCCCATTAAAAAAAAGAGGCCCAGAGGAATATTTTCAAATGGTTAGCTCAGGCTTATTCTATTTCCTTGTTATGGCTATGATCCCAAAAGTGGTTTTTTTTTTCCCATTAGCATCTCCTAGAACAGAGGTTCTCAACCTTGGCAACTTTAAGACTTGTGGACTTCAGCTCCCAGAATTCTGGGAGTTGAAGTCCACAAATCTTAAAGTTGCCAAAGTTGAGAACCCCTGTCCTAGAACTTCAGAAAATCCAAATGAAGGCAAGATCCATATTGCCTGTTAGCTGCCAGTTTGGGGAACTTTTGTGTTAACATTGCTTCTTACCTTTAAGATAGTGCTTGCACACATATTTTATTTACCACCGGTAATTATGCCCATTTCTGGAAAGTATTCAGGTTTAGACTTTTAATTCATCTGCTGCTTAGGTGTGAAAACATATAGTTACATTATACAGATATAACCCAAAGCTCAGGAGATTGGCAACTGCTCCCTTCTAAGAGTTGTCTTGCTTTCCTCTTGATCATGTGACCTAGAACATGAATAGGCTGCCTATTCATTCCTAATGGGCATGATACTTCATCACACAGAAGAATATACACATGATTTCTATGTCCATGACTGATAAAAAGGTTAGAGAGAATCCCAGAAGCCATGCTCTGCAGGCTTTATCTACCTTGTTTAATTTCCAAAAACAGGAGAGAGATGGATGAAGAAAGAAAGAAGTCACCATTGCAGTACAGACACAATTATCTGATTTCCTTTATTGTGACCTCAAAGAACTCTCTAGTCCAGCGGTTCTCAACCTATGGGTCGCGACCCCATTTGGGGTCGATCGACCATTTCACGGGGGTCGCCAAGCAAGGCTGTCTGCCATTTTTCCCCCTTTTCCAGGTGCCTTACCTCCCTTGGGCTGGGCCAGCTGGTGGCCCAACCGGTGGTCGGCCTGCTCCATCTCTGCCGCTTGCCAGCTATGCCTCGGCTGGCGCAGGGGGCGGCACCATGCATGCATGGTGTTCCCGGGCAGGGAAAGTCCTCGACTTACGACCAGTTGGGTAGTCCTCGACTTAAGACCGGTTTTGTCCTCGACTTACGACCGGTTTTGTCCTCAACTTACGACCGGTTGGGGGTCGCAGCATTAAAAAGGTTGAGAACCACTGCTCTAATCAGTTGATCTAACTCCAAAACATTGGCCTCAACTATCTATGATTTTGCTGGCAAATACTTGTCATGTCCCCATTGAAATAGAAAGGAACATTTCATGTTTCTTGTATATTCTCAGACAGACTTAAATTAAACTTGCATGTTTTATCACTGGAACTCTGTAGCTCATGTCAGTATTCTGTCAAGTGTTCTTTGCTTGCCAGCAGTCCCTCCGAAAAGATAGCAGTAATTTGTTTTTTTAAAAAATATCTCTATTTTAAGCCTTATTCTAACCTTTAGATCAGCACAGGGTTAGATAACAAGGAAAAAGCCCACTATCTAAATGAAATGCGGCTATTAGGAAAGCTGCTGAAATGAAGAGGCTTTATCTCTGGCATATTCTGAATATAATGACTATGCATTTTGTGACATATGGCTTTCGAACAGTTATGTTTCAAAATGGCCCATAAGATACTGAATAGCCAACTCAACATCAAAAGATTTTTAAAAATAGCTTTTTAAAAGGACCCATCTTTTCAATGATTTCAGGAGAAAGAGGAAATCTTCAGTTTAAAAAAAAAAGCCACCAGTTTTTATAATTCAAGAAAGAAGCTCAGAGTTTCTGCTTAACAGGGACTTTTAATGAATCTTGCTTAAATTCAGTGACTGCCTGTATTTTACAGAAGAAACAGTTTCATTGGCAGCGAACTACACAGAGCTTAACACAAAATCTCTTCAGAAAGAACAAAAATAATCCATCCTGTCAAACACTGACTTCACAACATTCCCCCCAAACAAGCAACAAAAATAAACTACCCAGTTTGCTGCCTTAACTCATTAACTTGGAAGGAACAATGACATGATTTTGCTCCAATGTAGCAGGTACTCTTAGATACAGTACAGTGAATAAATGAAATCTCTGGAAGAAATCTGCTCAATAAAACAGATCAGTGTTGTGCCATTTAAAAGATGGATTGTGAGTTCCACAGATTCTTTTTCATAGTAACATTTTGTCTTATGAAAACTGACTAAAAATAATTCTTAGAAGTCTAATAAATGATAGAATTGGAAGATACCTTGAAATGTGATCAGGATGCAACTACAGCATCCATAGTTGAATATTCTTCCGTTGTTTCAGTGCCTCCACCGAAGGAACATTTCTGAGGTCCTAGAGATTATAGGAATATTACTACAGGAGCTTTCATCTATAGAGAGGTTTCAACACTGTTGACCTTCACAAATGTCACCAGGTTCACAGCATGACAAACTATATGCACAAATTTTGAGAAACCTAAATTTACTTCCCTGAATATGTTACTGCACATTAGAAGGAAGCTGTGAGCAACTGATATGAGTATGAATGTATGTTGTTTGTTTCCTAAGCACTTGCTGTAAAATAGTCAATATGTATCATTTCAGAGATGGATGGCTGGTTAATCAATACTGCTGATCTAGCCTATTAATCAGATTGGGTTTATGTATTTGATTGGTCTTCAAAATGACATGCAGGGAAAGGCAGAAGAACTGTATTTGTCTCTTCAGTTACAGAAACTGGGAATGAAACAGAGCAGAGTAATGCAAACTGAATTTCCTTTCCTCTCCTCTGCTCTCCTCTGCTCTCCTCTCCTCTCCTCTTTCCACTCTCCTTTTTCCCCTGAATGATATCAGGTTGAAATAATCTCCCAGGTTTCCTGAAAATATTAATGTAAATCTATGAAAAATAAATATGGTATTCTGCTTCTTTTGGGGGAGTAGAGATGGTTGTTTAGCTTTTAGAATTTTTTCTTAGTGTTTTTTATTTTTTAAAGGGTCTTATAAGATTTGCAATTGCATGAGGATCTGTCTCCATCTTCTCCACCAGGCTTCCTAGAGTATCTTGAGTGAAATACCCATGTCCACATCACTTTTCAGGCACTCCAAAAATATAGTAGTTTTTAATGTAATCTTCCAGATTGCAGATTCAGATTCATAACCTATATCCCCAGAAATGAGAGATGACGTTAT
Organism: Crotalus tigris; assembly: GCF_016545835.1. NCBI lineage: Eukaryota > Metazoa > Chordata > Lepidosauria > Squamata > Viperidae > Crotalus > Crotalus tigris. Next base: position 276,241 of record NW_024097917.1, read on the forward strand.
ACCAGTGGTGACAAACCTATGGCACACGTGCCAGAGGCAGCACTCAGAGCCCTCTCTGTGGGCACGTGTGCCGTTGACCCAGCAGAGTTCATCAGAGTAGCAGGCACATGGCATTTGGAAGTGACAGGGCAGGAAGTGAGCAAGCAATCAGCATGGCCTCCCAGGAATGCCCTTGAGATGGCAAGGAACTGACCCTGGCCATGCTCACCCAGTCTGCTGTGACCACTGCAGCCATGCCCACTCAGTGGGCCACGCCCCCGTCCCCCCCAAGGGCACCACAATGCTGATGCAGCCCTGGCACTTTGCGATAAATAAGTGGGTTTTGGGTTGTAGTTTGGGCACTTGGTCTCTAAAAGGTTCGCCATCACTGTGTTATACGGTAGCATTTTGTACACAGCCCAAGAGTTAGAGATCCACACCTCTTCCCTGTTGGGTACAGCTAGTCCTCGTTTAGTGATCACAGTTGGGACCAGCATCCCTATCATTAAGTGAAGCAGTCACTAAGTGGAAATAATGTGACCATGATTATGCTTTCCTTTTTCCTACTCCCTCTCCCCTTGGAATGTTCACCTCATCCTGGGATAATTAGCAAGAAAAGAAATAATATCTGTGTCTGCATTCATTGGAGATGAAGGGATTATAAAAGAATAAGTTGGCACACAATTGGTAATAATATATATCAAAGGAAATGTGCTGCCACCATCAGGCACGAGTTTGCTATACAAAGAGTTTGCCTGCAATGCTGCATTCTAACCACTGCACCACCAGTGGTTTAGAATCTTTTTATGATCTGATCAGCTCTTTCCAATCTTTTATAGATTTTTAAGAATAAGTTTATTGATTTGTAGCAGACCAATGGCATTTGTGGTATGTCCAAAATAATTTATTTACTCTTGAATTTTTTTTTTGTTCTAGCTAATTTGCAGGCCACTGTATTATGTGATCTAGACAGCTTTTTAATTATCTCAGTCAATTATTGTCAAAGGAATGAGGTTATATTTCAAATTTTTATTGAAAATATTTTTATTTTGCTTATCTGTAATGAGATTGATTTAATTACAAAGGGTCAGTGGGAGGAGATATTGAATTCTCTATTACCACTTTGTATGCTACAAAGTCAGGAGGTGATACTACTGAAGCTCTGCCAACTTTTTTATTTTAATCTTTTAACTGACAGAAAAGAAGCTCTAACAGCTGTTTTTTCTTACTTACTAGCTTTATGGTTTGGGGGTCTGATGAGAAGCTTCAGTGGTGACAGTATCAAATAAAATATTGTGGCCATAAGGCTGGCTGACTGGAAAAAAAATAAAACAGTAAAAATGGAGATGTATAAAACTAATAAGAATATTAATGCACATTTTTCAGGACCAAAGAAACATGGATTTTATATATATATATGGAAGTGCAGAATTGGACAACCTGGAAGCCTATATAAAAACAATGGTAACAACAACAACAACAACAACTATAATAATAATAATAATAATAATAATAATAATAATAATAATAATAATAAAATACAAAGACCTACAAATAGAAATAGAAAGACTGTGGCAAAAGCAAGCAAGGGTAGTACCAATAGTCATAGGCTCCTTGGGCGCAATCCCAAAACAACTGGAGCACCACTTGAACACCATTGGCATGGACAAATTTGCTATTAGTCAATTGCAAAAGGCGGCCTTATTAGGAACTGCTTCCATCCTGCGACGATACCTGTAATACCATCAAACATCCACATCTGCCTATCCCAGGTCCTGGGTAAGGACTCGATAGGTAGACAAAATGCCAAATCCAGTCTGAACATCTGGCTGACTGTGCGATGAATGATAATAATAATAATAATACCATCAAATATCCACATCTGCCTATCCCAGGTCCTGGGTAAGGACTCGATAGGTAGACAAAATGCCAAATCCAGTCTGAACATCTGGCTGACTGTGCGATGATCCATAATAATAAAAAAGTTGGAAGGGACCTTGGAGGTCATCAAGTCCAACCCCCTGCTCAGGCAGGTAACCCTATACTATTTCGGACAAATGGCTATCCAGTTTCTTCTTAAAAATGTCCAGTGTTGGAGCATTCACTGCTTCTGGAGGCAGGTTGTTCCACTGGTTAATTGTTCTAACTGTCAGGAAGTTTCTCCTTAGTTCTAGGTTGCTTCTCTCTTTGATTATTTTCCATGTGTTGCTTCTTGTCCTGCCTTGAGGTACTTTGGGATATAGCTTGACTCCCTCTTCTTTATGGCAGCCCCTGAGATATTGGAACACTGCGATCATGTCCCCCCTTGTCTTTCTCTTCATTGAACTAGACATACCCAATTCCATCAACCGTTCCTCATATGTTTTAGTTTCCAGTCCCCTAATCATCTTTGTTGCTCTTCTCCTTACGCTTTCTAGAGACTCAACAATAGATACCACTATTGAGCAAGGTACCCCCTATACTATACCTGTACATTTGGTTTTTCTTGCCTAAATGTAGAATCTTACTTTTTTCACCACTGAATTTCATTTTGTTAGATAGCTCCCAGTGTTCAAGTCTGTCAAGATCCTTCTGTATCTTAAGCCTGTCTACTGGAGTTGGCTATTCCTGCCAGCTTGGTGTTGTCTGCAAATTTGATGAGTTCCACATCTATCCCCTCGTCCAAATCGTTGATGAAGATGTTGAAGAGCACTAGTCCCAGAACAGAGCCCTGGGGCACCCCACTACACACTTCTCTCCATGTAGATGTGGTTCCATTGAGGACCACATGCTGCGTACGGCCGGTCAGCCAGCTATGGATCCATCTGGTGGTGATGCTGTCTAACCCACATTTTTCTATCTTATCAAGTAGTAGGTTGTGATCTACTTTGTCAAATGCCTTACTGAAGTCCAAGTAAATTATATCCACAGCATTCCTCTGATCCACTAATTTTGTCACTTGGTCAAAGAATGCAATAAGATTTGTCTGGCATGACCTGTTTTTGACAAACCCATATTGGCTTTTAGTAATGACTTGGTTTGTTTGTAGGTGTTCGTTGATTCATTGTTTGATTATCTTTTCCAGAATCTTCCCAGGTATTGAGGTCAGGCTGATAGGTCTGTAATTTCCTGGATCCATTTTTTTCCTTTTTTTTTTTTTTTTTTTTTGAAGATGAGAACTACATCAGCTCTTTTCCAGTCCTCTGGTAGTTCCCCAGTGCTCCGGGATCTTTGAAAAATATAGTTCAGTGGTTCTGAGATCACATCTGCCAGTTCCTTGAGAACCTTGGGGTGTAATCCATCTGGTGATTTGAACTCGTCTAGGCTGGACAGGTGCTCACATACCATTTTCTTGCCTATCTTAACTTGTGTTTCTATTCTGTTTCTTATGGCACTATTTTTGATAGGTTGGTCTACCTTTTCCCTTTGTGTAAAGACAGATGCGAAAAATGAGTTAAATAGTTCTGTTTTTTCCCTGTTGCTTGTCACCTTCTTGCCACTTTCACCCACTAATGGACCAATCATTTCTTTAATTTTTTTCTTGTTTTTTACATGTTGAAAGAAACTTTTTTTGTTATTTTTGACTTTGGTCGCAAGCCTTAGTTCATTTTAAGCCTTAGCTTTCCTCACTTCATCTTTGCAGGCTCGGGCTATTCGTTGATATTCTGACTTAGTTATGTGTCCTCCTTTCCACTTTCTATACTTGTCCTTTTTATCTTTCAATTTATCAGAGTTCTTTATGCAGCCATGCTGGTTTCTTTTGAGAGCTGTTGTTTTTCCTCTTTGTTGGTATTGTGCTAGACTGTGCTTTTATTATCTCATTTTTCAAAATTTCCCAAGCATCTTGAGTTGTTTTCCCTTGGAGGATTCTCATCCATGGAATCCCTCCCAAACCCTCTCTAAGTTTATTGAAATTAGCTCTCTTGAAGTCCAAGACTCTAGTTTGACTGTGTTCTATTGCTTGTGCTTCTATAATGTTGAATTCTAATATTGCATGATCACTTCCTTCCAAGGTTCCTATGGCTTCAACACCTTCTATTATTTCATCTCTGTTAGTGAGAATTAGATCCAAAATGGCTGATCCCCTAGTTCCCTTCTCTACTTTTTGGGAGACAAAGTTGTCTGCTAGGTTTGTCAGGAATCTGTTTGATCTTCCACTTGGTTCAGAGTTTGTCTCCCAGTTGATATCAGGGTAGCCAAAGTCCCTCATTACTATTGTGATGTGCTTCCTATATACCTTAGTTAGCTGACTAGCAAAAAGTTCATCTATTTCCTCTGTTTGGTTGGGTGGTCTATAGTATACACCTATGGCAATGTCCTTTCCCCCTTTTATATTGATCCAAATGCATTCAAGACAGTTTTCATCATTGTGCTCTATTTCTGTAGAGATGTAGTTATTTCTTATATAGAGAGCAACTCCACCTCCTCTTTTATTTGGTCTGTTTCTTTTAAATAATTTAAATCCCTCTAGCTGTGTGTTCCATTTGTGGGTTTCATCCCATCCTGTTTCCGTAATGGCAACAATATCATATCTGCCCTCATTAACCTGAATTTCTAGTTCACCCTGTTTGCTGTTCATACCCTGTTCATTGGTGTATAGACATTTGAGTCCTTTATGACCGGCCCTGTGTTTACTTTCTACATAACCTGTGTGCTGCCTGAGTTCCCCTATTGTCTTACCACCTGTTTGGTTAGTGCACTTTGTGTGGCACTTGCTATTAAAAGCTTGATTTTGTTTGTTGATGTTCTTGTCCACACACACACACACATCTATGTTACATGCACTGATAGCCCTATAATTTTTACATTGCCGAGGACAGAGATGTTTTGTATCAATTAGCTCACTGTCCCCATTGTTTAGTTTAAATATTCCTCCAGAAAATCTGTGAATTTATAGCCAAGTAACTCAGTCCCTTTCTTTCTTTCTTTTTATAACAAATTTTATTGATTTTTTTAATTTTTACAACAAAATGCTTAAGACACACCGTGGTGGTTGGGTGATCAATCATCCAGAAACAAAATCATATAATATCTCGAATAAATACATTAAATGTTCCCTCTCTATTTCCCTCAAATAATATAACATATTTAAAATAATCATTTTCTACATTTCATTTCTATAAATCCTAATCCTGTTTTGAACTTCATTAATTTACAATTACCATAGTCCAATTTAATCTTGGATAAACATATTATCACTTCAGGTATCCCTTCTAAAATACAAATCCAGATCTATTCTGGTTCTTAATCTCATAAATCATTGATTTTATCACAAATCTCTCTTATTTCTTCTTCCACTACAAAATAATTATCCTGGTTAAAAATAAAATATTACTCTACTCTATACATATACAATCCATCAGTCAGTCTATCGCTATAACAAAATATTTCTGCCCATTAGATAGACTTTAAATCTCATCCAAATAGTTCATGTCTAAAAGAAAAAAAAAGAAAAGAAAGACACATATTATTACACAAAGCATCATCTTACTAACTTAACACACTCAATTAATTGTTAAATCAATCCAAATCTCTAAAAAAACTTTTTCCATTTTCTTATTCTCATTCCATTACAAAATAATTTTCATACAAATAAAGATATTATTCCAAAAATACATTCTTACTCTATTTAACATATATATTCTAATAATCACTGATTTTCAACTCTAAATCTTAAACCTTAATTCAATCCATATTTCTCAAAGCCTTTTTAATCCATTACATATGATTTTTTTTATTGAAAATTTTTAAAAGTTTTACAAATATACAACCAAAAACAAATCAACCCTCACCCCATCCCTCCCAAACCCACCCCTCCCTCCCCCCTCCTCGAACTTCCCAGAACTGAATATAGGCTTATCTAAAATTTTAAAATATCTAAACAAATTTTACATCTTATAATAATAAAATATATGTAAGCATTAATAAAAAATACTTAAGAAAGAAAAAAGAAAGAAAGGAAAGAGAGAGAGAAAGAAAAAGAAAAAAAAAGATAAAAAACAAAAAACAAAAAACGGAAAAAGAAAAGAAAAGAAAAAACCATCTATACAAGTTATGAGAAAGCTAAATGATATTTTTCCATATCCAAATTATATTGTATAAAATTTATCCATTTTTCCCATACAACAAAAAATTTCTCTTGAGATTGCTCCTTTAAGAAAGCCGAAATCTTTGCCATTTCCGCCAAATAAGAAACTTTATAAAACCACTCTTGCAAAGTAGACAAAGATTCCTTCTTCCAATATTGTCCTACTAGCAGCCTTGCGGCTGTAATCAAATTTAACATCAATATAACTTCCTTAGCATCACAGTCAGTAACAATACCTAATAAAAATAATTGCAGGGTAAATTTTACCCTCCTTCTATTTTTACACGACCACCAGATATGATAATAAGTAGCATCCAAACAACCACATCTCCAACATTTAGGCTGTAGATCAGGGTACATAATAGACATTTTTTGTGGATCAAGGTGCCATCTATAAAACATTTTATAAAAATTCTCTCTTAAGTTCTGTGCTTGTGTAAATTTAATATTCCTCACCCAAATAAGTTCCCAAGTATCCAATGGGGTTGGTTCACCAATATTTTGTGCCCATTTAATCATACAATCTTTGATTAATTCAGATTCTGAATCCATTTCCACTAAAACCCCATAAACCCTCTTAATATGAGTTGGTCTTTGATCCCTTACTTGTTTAAACAGATTTTCATCTTCTCTAAGCCAACCCATATTACGATCCATCTGCCATCTATCCACTATTTGTCTATATTGAAACCACGAGTAAGTAATATTTTCATGTACTAAATCTTCCAAAGATTTTAACTGCCAATTTTGACCATCCCATCTAAGTAGTTGTATATAAGAAACCATATCCATCTTAACTCCTCTCTTTATCCCTTCTATCGCATGCCAAGGTATAGCCCATAATGGTATTTTAAAATCACTTTTGTAATATTTCCTCCAAACCCGAAGTAAGTCTCCCATTAATATCACTGACCTATAATCCAACAAGGTTATTTTCTGATGTAAAAACCTATAAAATTGTTCCTGCTGCTGGTTTGGTGCATACAATCCCACTATTAGTATTTTCTTACCATATAGGCCAAGTTCAATCATAACATATCTTCCTTGAGGATCTGATTCTATCAAGCAAGCTGGTAAATTTTGCTTAACATAAATCACCACACCCCCTTTTTTCCCAGGGGCAGGAGATACAAAATGAGATCCCAAGCGAGCATTAGCTAAATATTTTTGATCCTTAAGTAGAATATGAGTTTCCTGCAAACAAATAATGTCATTATTATGTTGCTTTAAATAATGAAAGATTTTCTTTCTCTTCTGGAGAAAATTAAGACCGTTAACATTCCAGGTCAGAAACTTTGCCATCTCCCTCAACCAGGAGCCTGGAGAAGATTCCCTCAAGATCTGCTAGTGAAGAATGTGTTGCAGAGCTTTTGGGTCTTGCTCCTCCCACCGGCATCGAAACAATCTGATGAGAAGATTCTTTAGTTTCTTTCTTCTGCTGTTCCTTTTCCTTACGTTTATGTGCTGCACGAGTCATTCTCTGTTCTTTAACCTCTGCTTGACGCATCCATTCCACCTGCCCAGCAGCCATCAAACCTAGTCCTTCAGACTGCTGTTCCACCTCTTTATCACTCAAAGCTCTCTGAATCATGGATGAAGATGAGCCTGCTCCCAGGACCGTGTTATAAAATTCTTTAGCTTTAGCAACCGTATTAAGTCTATAACGTATCCCCGCATGGCTCAAAACAATACCCATCGGAATCTCCCATCTGAATGGTTGGATGGGATTTCCTTTAAGATAATGATATCTTTGGCAGCAATCTGAAATCTCTTGTTATAAAAAGCTTGTAAAATCTGATTGCACAGAGACTTCTTAGCAAAATAGATCACCACATCTCTTGGCAGATTCTTCTGTTTCGCAATCCAAGAATTAACTCTGTAAATTTTTTCCACTTCTCCATGTAGTTCATCTTTATCTATATTCAAGACAACAGCTAAATCATTGATCACCATCTCCATCAGATCTTGATTCATATTTTCTTTAAGACCCCTAATTCTCAAAGCATATTCCATCTGTCTATACTGAAACATAAGAATATCATCTTGTGAAGTTTCCACCTTTTTTTCCATATCTTGAAATTTATACTCAAGAAAATCAACTTTTTCTGCAACTTCTTCCACCCTGGAGTCCAGCTTCACGACCACAGAAGCCAATCCAGATAAAGCTGAGACTATATCTTCCCTCAAAATAGTATTATTCTGTACAAAAAGCTCCTTCATTTCTTTCTTCATTTCCTCCTTACTTTCAGACTTGCTCTGTTCCAGGAGTTGCTTCACTTCCTCCCTAAATTGAGACACAGCATTTCCCATTATATCTTTAATGTCTTGTGCAGACACTGATGGGGGAGGAGAAGGTGGAGATGTAGCCTTAGGTTGCTGCGCCGGTGGTGTTACTTTAAGTTGTTGTTGAACAGTTGCAATAACAGGAGAAGAAACCACCTTAGAGACTATAGAGGCTGGTTGTCTCTTTGAAGCCATTTTTTTAAAAAATTAGTCTCTCTTTCTTTCTTCTTAGAAAAGAAAAAAAAATGCTTAAATCTTTACAAATGAAAAAAGACCAAGAAAAGTGCAATAAAAATAAAAACTTCCAAAGCACTTTAAAAGAAAAAAGAAAAAGAAACTTAAAAGAAAAAAAAGAGCAATGCTAAACATGCATTCCATTCAGTCCGTCTTTTCTTTCCGGAGATAGGAAAAAAAAACTTTCAAAGCGCCATTTTACTTTCACTCTCACTTTCCGCCCAAAAAAAAAAAAATAAAAAAAAAATCAGCATAGGCTAAGAAAAGAATTTTAAAAAAATAAATCTCTAACTTTAAGTAAAATCCTTTAAACAGTTCTGTCCGCTTTAAAAATCACTCACCAGAAAACTTTAAGTGCGGAGATGGTAGCGGTGTTTCACTTTGCTTCTGAAGAAACAAAGACAGCTGAGAGGCAGAGAAGGCAGGAACTCCGAGGGAGCGCTCCTTCTGCCCCCTCAAAGAAGAAATCCAGAGGAGGTTCGGAGGTTCTACCTCTATTCCTGCAGTCTCTACCCCTTCCCTTTGCCCGGGAAGGGGATTTCGAACTGCGGGCCAGCTGATGTACGCTGTGCTCTGCAGATCTGACACCGTCTCAGGAGGACGGCTACAAAGTAGCCGCCATCATCGTCGCTTAACCACCGGAAGTCCTTCTACATATGATTTTAAGTTTCTCTTTTAAGTCTTATTCTAGCTTTCTTTTTGTGCCAAGTAGGTTTCCATAACAAGGCTTCTGTCTCAGTAGATAAATCTCCCTTTATTGCTTGCAATGTCATTTGGGTCAGTAAAAAATCTCCCATCCTCTGATTTTGATGCCTGGCTCCTGTCTGCTGAATAAGACACTCGACACATGTCCAATTTTTAGTTAGTAATTGATTATCAAAGTTGTCATAATTCTCAACCAATTTTGAAGTTGTAGCTGGTTTAGTTGCAATCATTTTTTGGTCATTTGATGTCTCAATAGGTTGTATGTAAAATGAAATAGAATCTTCTTTAGTGTAAATTAATTCCTCTTCTATTGTTTTTTGGTCTTGAAGGTCGGTTTGTAGATTCACAGTAGAATTTCTGTTTATTATTTATGTAGTACTCTCTCTTATTTGGAAACATATTTCCTCAGTAGCTTCATAGATTTTTTCCAATATGAGTTTACAGCCGAGTTGTAAATAAGATTTCTCCATTTCAATAGTGACTAGAACCAAAGCCTGTTATCTTTTAGTGGAGGCTGTATTCCAAAACATTTAGTCAGTGTCCACCCCCACAAATAACAGCTGTTAAATTCTTTGTCTTTTTCTTTATGATGGTCTGAAGGTCAAAGCCAATCTCATCATCAGACAGAAAAAACAAAAGTCAGTTGCAATTTTAAATTTCTCCACAAGGTGTCCTCAGTAGACTATAAAAATCTCTTCCAGACACCAAAAACAATGTTGTCAAAGTCAGAAAAAGAGAAGAAAAAAGATAATATTTTTCACATATATGCTGAATCCAGTAGTAAAGTTCATTAATAAAAATTTTTTCAAGACTCCAAAGAAAGTAAAAGTAAAAAAATAGTCAATTAAAGTCAGTTTTCATCCAAAGCTTCTGTTCCCACACTAACCAACACCGCTCTCTTAAAACAGGGAAATAAATCCAAAAATGCTTTTTACAGGCAAGAAAAAAGAAAAAAGGGCTAAGAGAGTAAAAAAAAATCTCTCCTGGATCAACCACAGTGGTTCTTTGCACTTAGATGTTCTTCTGACTTCTGGTTACAGCAGCAAAATGAACGGCCATTTTACTGACTGCTCTTTCCTCTGTCGGCCCTAAGGAGCAATCTTGGACCGTGGAAGGAGCTGCCTCCCTTCCACAGTCAAACGAGGATTTCTTCAATGGTAGCCGCTCCTCCAGGGCAACTTTTCAACCCAATTAATGGTCTACCGGCAGAGAGAAATCAGCCGGTGAAGTGAGCGATCTCTTCACACGGCTGCAAATGCCACGATCCAGAACCGGAAGTCTCAATCCCTTTCTTTGATGGATGCAAACCATCTCTTTTGTACATTTTTTCATTGGACAGCTGCTGACATCGTGACTAATATATCCAAATCCTTTCCCTTTACTCCACTCCTTTAGCCACATATTGAATTGTGCTATACGCTGGCCTTTTCCATTTTGCTCCTTATACACTGGTAAAACCTCTGAAAAAAAAAATAAGTCTGCAGCCTATTCTGCTAAGTTCCTGCCCCAGGCTTGTGAAAGAGAAGAAAAGACAAATAAAAATCATGTCTTCTGCCAGAAATGTAAACCATTTATTTGCTTAATATCTGTGATGCTTGCTTAATGACCACCGGATTCACTTTATCAATTAAAGTGTTCACATGGTGAAATAGGCAGCAAACAAATAGATAGATAAATAAATAAATAGATGTGTGTGTGTGTGAGAGAGAGAGAGAGAGAGAGAGAGGCAGGCAGGCAGGCAGGCAGGCAGACATGGCCTGTTTTATGACCATCCCAACTTATGACAGTAATTGGCAAACTTCATTACAGTCATAAGTCAAGGACTACCTGGATACACTTTTACCTAATGCAAATTTTTTAGGAAATATTTCTTATTAGATTCATTGAAAAATGTGCATAAAATTCTAAGAGTAATTTTAAATTGGAACCATCCACAACTGTGCTCAGTGGGATTTACTTCAAAATAAATGTAGGCCGGAACTTGACACTAGACAGGCTATAAATGAATAAAACCTTACAATTTAATCATATATACAGAACGCATTGAAATTTGCTCTTGGGTAACTATATACACTTATAGCTTTAAGATGCCATCAGAGTTAATTTGAGAATTCTGTGGCATCATTTCTAGTTGCAGCTGGGAAGTGTTGTTTAAAGTACCCATTGGGTTTAAATTTTGTTGATTCTGCATTCCCAGTTTTAATTTGTAAATTAAATGCATTGTTTCAAATAATACTATTTTTCAGAAACTAATATTGATTAAATTGCAATCAATTGTCATGGCTTTGATATTATGTTTTCAGTCTGATAGGGCAATAAGAAAATTTAGAGCCAAGAATGAAAGTTTAATATTTTAATACCAGTGAGTTGAAAGGGAATAGAATCAATCAGTTTATCATAACCTGAAGTATTTTTCATGATCTAAGTTTCAATTTAAAGTTGCCTATTTTGAGGGGACATTACCAGGAATATTTTCAAATCCTTTGAGGAAGGAAACAGAGCACCAAGCCAATCTGTCAAATACTGTCATGGCAGGTTCCAATTTCCTTCGTTGCCATGGCAAGATTTTGTTCAAATGGCACTTCTATTTCCATAACCATCCCTTGTTTGGCAGTAAAAGGAGGCCAGGACCTCAATCAGCAGAAGTCCCTTTTTTGTTCCCTTATGGAAGCAAAGCTAGATCTGGTCATGTCCTCAAGACTTTAGAGTTAATAGTGCATTTTTTTTAATTATAAAGGAAACACAATCATTTTGCTAGTTCCTATATGAAAATATCCATATTTCCCCAGGAATCTATATGCAGATCATGCTTTTCTTATACAAACCCATAACACAACTTCTCAGACCAAAGAAAACAAGGGCTCAAAAGCAGAAAAAAAAGGAATACAAATAGGAGTATAAAACATATTGCTTTCCCTGATTACTGTTCCTAATTTCATGGCTCATTATCCAGGTTGTGTTTTTTCTTTCATGTCTTAAAGAGTGACCTTGAGAATACTGAAATGTTCTGGATTCTCTTGAAATACTTATAGGCCTATTTATTCCATATCCTGAGAGGCCATCTCTTTTGAGCAAACAAAATAAGGTAGCCAGTGATCGTGTGTGGTAATATATAAAGCATATGAGTAGCATTAATGTCCAAGAGTCAGTTTGAAAGACCTCAAAAATTACTATATGATGGTTAATGGATAAATCAGAATGAAAAATATATTTGCTAGGTGTTTTACATTTCACAACTCAGCTGCTTCTCCCAAGAACAGGCAGGCAGTTTTTTATATTGTTTTGCTTAGTACTTTACATACTGATAACATCCCTAAAGATCAAACTTATATGAAGAGGTGAGGATTCTTTGACAAGATCTCTCCCCCATTCTTTTAAATGCTAAGTGCTATAAGAGAAAGTCATTCCCTTCCAACCCTCTCAGCTGAAACACCTCCTCCCCAAAGTTCACACATGATCTGCCATACAGTACAAATATATGAGTAAATATTGAGAAAAAGGTACAGTATTGCAACTTCAGCCTTAAGGAGGTTTCCAACTGCATTGGTTTAAAATGTCACCTGTCTTCTTGTCTATGTATGCTTCAAGTCACTGGGCATGTTAGTTTAGGACAGCGGTTCTCAACCTATGGGTCGCGACCCCATTTGGGGTCGATTGACCATTTTTCGTGGGTCGCCAAAGAAGGCGATCCGCCATTTTCTCGCCTCAGGGGGCGGTGCCGCGCATGCGCGCTGCGCATGGGGGTGGCGGCGCCCATGCATGCGGTGCCGCGCATGCGCAGAACGTTTGTGTGATGGGGGTCGCCGTCACACAAACGTTGAGAACCACTGGTTTAGGAAGAGCAACCAAGTATGTAGTATACATGGTCCTTGACTTACAACAGTTCATTTAGTGACTGTTTAAAGGTACAACACTGAAAAAAGTGACTTCTGGCTGTTTTTCACTCTTACAACCCATGCAGGATCCCCCATGGTGATGTGATCAAAATGGAGATGCTTGGCAATTGATTTATACTTATGACAATTGGAGTGCCTCAGGGTCCTGTGATCATCTTTTGCAACCTCCTGACAAACAGAATCAATGGGAAAGTCAGATTCACCTAACAAATGTGTTACTAACTTGACAATGGCAATGATTCACTTAACAACTGTGGCAAGAAAGGTCGTAAAATGGGGCAAAACTCACTTCACCTTTTGCTTAGCAACAGAAATTTTGGGCTGAACTGTGGTCATAAGTTGAGGAGTACCGGTAGAAGAACCGTTCCAGGAGTGATGGAAAGATGCTACCCTGGTGTGCATTTCATTTACTCACCTGTAAATTTGATTCAATGGAACATGATCGCTTATGGATATAACTTGATAATGTTGCTATAAATTCCGACTTAAGTTTTTTAAAACCCTCAAAGTATTAGCTTTGTCCCATTGGTGCTAACTGATGCCTTACCAGATAATGCCCAATTAAGATACGAGTAAAACAAAATTATTTGTTGGCATTCATTCTCGCTAATTTGTATCACTGTGTCTGTTTCTGGAACCTTATGATTCCAGTGCATAAAATTTGAGTAATTGGAAACCGTTTTTTAATGTGCATATGAGATGGTGGTCATATCATTCACCCACAGCAGGAAACTTCAGACCTCATCAGAATATGCCCCACAAACATCCCTTTTAAAAACAAGCTGACATTAAGTGATAGCTTTATGTTCTTTTTGATGCTTTGCTTTTCCTCACTCAAAATAAAGCATTTAGAAGGAGTATATATACTTTCCTAAAATGATTAATATTCCAAACAATTGTTTAAAAGTATTTTGTGCTTAATCTGGGAAGGGGAGAACCAACTCCTTATATATTTAAGTTTTGAGACCACCCTACTCCTCAATGACTCTGGGCAATTTATAGATAAAAGAGAAACAATGCACATTACAAAGAACTAATTATTCTTGTGTTTATGTTATTTTCTTCACGCTAAAATAATCTCCGCTAAACATCTGGCCAAAGTATGGCATGCAAATTGGTGTAGTGGTTAAGGTCGTCAGGCTAAAAAGCAGGAGACTATGGATTCAAGTCCTGCCTTAGTCTTGAAAGCCAGTTGGGTGACTTTGAGCGGTTACTCTCTCTATCAGCCCAACCCACCTCACTGTGTTGTTGCCGGGAAAACAGGATGAGGAAACTGTGTTGGACATTTTATTTATTTATTTAAATGCTGCTCATCTCCCTGATAAGGTGACCCTCGGCGGCTATGATATGTTTGCCACCTTATTTGTAAAAATAATAAAGCTGGGATATTAATAAATAAATAAGGTTTGGCTTTTGATGTCACTTAAAAACAATCTTGTCTTTTAAGGTACATATATAATTTCTGTTAAGACATTAAGGGGAGACTACTGGAGTGCTAATGATTTTCACCCTCACTGTTCTTTTTTCACCAAAACTACATAGCCAGTTTGGTGTATAGTAATGGGGAAGGTGCTGGGCTGGAAACCAGGAGACTGGAAGTTCTAGGCTGCCCTTTGGCAGGAAAGCCGACTGGGTGACTTCTCTAGTTAATCTTTCTCAGGCTAACCCACCTCACAAGGCATTTGTTTGGCATTTGTTCAGAAAATAAGAGGCGGGAACATTATGTAGACTGCTTTGAGTCATAGGGGAGAAAAGTGGCATATAAATCTAATAATAAACAGCCAGAGTGATGAGTGTCCTGAAAGTTTAAAACCTTGGAAACCTGTCCCACTATAGATATAGGTGAACTGCAACTTCCAACATATGTCACTGTTGGCCCTGTGTTCTTGCTCTTCTGTGTAAGTCAACAGCAATCAGTAGAGCAGGAGTGTCAAACCGCCGGCCCGTGGGCTGGATGCGTCATGATGAAACTGTGCCCATCCCAGCTCCGGCAATGGGGAAAAACTCGTGATACATCATGACATGTCACGTGACGTGGTGAGTTTAACAACCCTGAAAAAAGATAAAAGGTAAATGAATCCGTGCAGATTTTTCTTCATTAGTCGTTGCCGACTATAGGGCACCGTGCTCATCTCTGTTTCAAGGCCATTGAGCCAACAGTGTCCAAAGACATTTCCACAGTCTTGTGGCCAGCATGATATCATGGAACACTGTTAACCATCCCATCGAAATAAGACCTACAGTATTAATCTACTTGCATTTGCTTTTGAACTGCTAGGTTGGCAAGAGCAGGGGCAAGGATAGAAGCTCACCCATTACATGGCATTTGGGTCTCAAACCTGGGCTGCCAGCTTTCCAGCCAACAAGCCCAGCATCTTAACAGCTGAGCCACTTAGCTGCCCTAGAGTATTCTAAAGGGATGTTAATTTTCTTTTTGTGAACCCATGAATTCATTTGCACTTTGGATGGCACAATAAGAAACAAGTGATTAATGTGGTTACAGTTACTTTGCCTGTTTTTTAGATTCTACTTGGATGTTTGTATAAATTGCAAGTATTAATTGCTTGCTTGCCCATTCGACCATGCATATTATTATAGCATTGGAAGGCATTCCAGGAAAGGAACATCCGTACGTATTTCCTTCCTCCTAGGTTGTGTTTAGATGATTTTGTCCTCAGTGACCTTATTTTTCATTGCAGTTTTTGTTATTTTATTAAACCTGCACTGTGAGAAAGGAATGGAAGCCATTCAAAATCCTTCTGGACTGCAGCAGCATATAGCCTCCAATAAATCAAACAAACGAAAACCAAATAAATATTCATTTTTTTTCCTCTGTTGTAGTGAGAGGCAAAGCTGCACCAATTCTGCTGCAGTACAGTTTGTTTATGTACTTAACTTTTATGCCACTTCTACAAAACCAATTTTAAAAGGCTCACAAATTTAAAGAAAACAACCATGTAGAATTATAATAAAACCTCATGCACTTATTCATAGTGTCCAGTTCTCACAAAACAAAACAAAACAAAAAACAGAGGGATACCTTCAAATTGGATGTTAGCTCGTCAACTGTAAAAAGTCCTCAACTTCCCACATTTAGGAAAAGGTATGTGATTCCTCTCACATGTTAGATAAGAAGAGGTAGTCTTGTAGAAGAAATAGTTTTTTTTCCTTTTTTCCTTCAAGCCATGTAGTCCTACTTTATTTTTACCTTGGATATGTGGGAAAATTTGAAGTAGCTTTTCTGTCCAGTTCAGAATTATTGTCTATTGCCCTCAGAGTTATAAGAAATGATGTATGCATCTACTTCTGTTAAGATCATGACTAATTTCTTACGCTAAAATTCCAAGAGCTGTGGTGTCACAGTGGTGAGAATGCAGTACTGCAGGCTAATTCTGCTGACTGCTGGCTGCCTCCAGTTCGGCAGTTCGATTCTCACTGGCTCAAGGTTGACTCAGCCTTCCCTCCTTCCGGGGTCGGTAAAATGAGGACCCAGATTGTTGGGGACTGTAGGCTGACATTTGTAAACTGCTTAGAGAGGGCTGTAAAGCATTGTGAAGCAGTATATAGGTCTAAGTGCTATTGTTATTATTCCTTTAACTGCTTGTGTTTGTGTGTGTCTCCATATGTGTGCCTTCAAGTCAGTGCTGATTCCTTGCCACTGCTTGGACTAGTCCCTGCAGGTTTTCTTTGGCAAGGTTTCAGAAGTGATTTGCTCTTGCCTTTTTCCTAGGGCAGAGTGAGAGTGACTGGCCCAAGGTCATCCGGTTGACTTTGTATCTAGAACTCACAGTCCCCTGGTTTCTAGACTGGTGTCTTAACTCACTTTATGTATCTTTTTTTTTTTTTTGCAGCTACAACTCTAGCTTTTTACAGTGTTTTAATTGTTACGTGCTGGTTTACAGAAAGATGCTTACTGTATTTTGCTATTTATTATGGGGTTGCTTAGTGCACAATATAATCACTATGGGAAGAAGACAATGTAAATATAATTACTATTATTTAGCTATTATGATTACTCATGTGTACTCAGCATAGAAAGAATAAATACATTTGATGCCTCCTGAATTAGTAAAAAAATTACTGCAATAAATGTGCTTTTAAAATTATGCCCTGTTATGTTTTCTGCTCCTATTACTTTAATTTTAGCATGTAAAACAGCCAAAAGTATCCATAGTGACATGGTGCTAGGGGAGATATCTTTTCTTTATATAATGGGTGAGTAAACATTTTCAATCTAGAATTATTAGCAGCTGAGCTTCTTTGTAACCTCAAATAGTTTTTGAAATTGCAGTAATCTCAGCTTGTTTATTATTAAAGAGCTGTCTTTTTCCAAAGGTTCCAGTATGTTTCCTGTTTCATTTTAACTAGTGCATCAACAATCTAGGGTTTGAATCCCAATTTAATGCTATTATATTATTTAGTGGGCTGCTTTTTATTATTGTTCTGCTTCTGGTGACTGCCAGATGAAATGAATAGAGGAGTTTGGTTTGACTGTGCCTGTTAGTAAAACGTGATCAGAAGATCGTCAGTATCCCCATGCATCCAACTTTTAAAGAAGTTACAATGTGGCTACAGTTTTGCAGAAAATTTATGTATCCTTTTTTAATCACTGTGGCTATTTTACTGTAGGAAAGGCAGCGAAAGCGAAAACTGCATGAAAGAATACCTCGTGAAAATTCAGCCCAGTCTCTAGATGTTGAAATATAAGTTGACTGCAAAAGTAGATTTGTAACTCTCTGTAGTATTGCAGATATTTCTCCTGAAACATAGCAAAAACATGAATTAATCTTGTAATGGAAACCTACTGTTCTTTCCCTCACCTCTTCACATCCTCCTCCACACGTCTGTTTCCTACTGATAGCTTTTAATATACATCCCCTTAATGTCTTCCAACAGGAAGTAGACATTGAAAGAAGTTTGCCATCACGGGCATTTAAAAATCAGCCTGGGAGCCATTCCATCATTCCTGTGAGAAACCCAGAAGCAAAAGGTGGCAAAACATTTTTTGACAAGATGTCATCAGAAAATGCTCAGAACAACAAAGCTGAAGGTTAGCATCACTGCTTTTTGATCTGATTTCTTTGCTTGCCTACCATATACAGAACAAGAAAGACCGTAAAACATTATGTGGGGGATTTTTTTTTTTCCTTTACCAACAGAGATTCAAAGCAAAATAACGATGTTGATAATATGTGCAAGGAATTTCTGTAAAAATAGTATTAGATGCTCTAAAGTAAGAATTTGTTTGACATTGTGGTAATTCTGAAATGTAGATTTCACAGTGCAAAGGGGTTTTCGCAATAAAGCATGAGCAAGAAAAATAATTTGACATTGTTTTCTTTAAGATTGCTTTCCTTGCTTGACATAGAATATGTTAATTTCACAGCCAAAAATATTGCTTTTTTTAAAGCATTAATAATCATCTACTTTCAGGAAAACCAATGCTGTGAAATGGAAGCTATATTCAGTAAAATAATAAATTGAGGTTTCTAGCTTGGAAAGAGAGCAAAAAAAAAATCTATCTTCTTTTTTCAGATGATCACTTGAAAACATATTTAGCAATCTTAAAATTGAATAAGACAGAATGGTGTCATGTTTCAGGAAAACTATTATTCGGGGAACACTTTTATGTATTAACCTTAGGAATATGTTTAAATGTTGATACCTTGTAAGCTTCAAATGGCAGAGTTTTCAATACATTCCCAATTCCTAAAAGAAAACCAAAATATTTGATGAGACTGCAGTTAATAACTATCCCTTCCAAAGTTGTAAGATTGGGTTTTAAGGTAATTTAACTAAAAAAACAGTTTTATGTTTGTCAAAAGCTACCATTGCACACGAGGTTTCTCTTCAATTATAAATGTTGCATATATAATTACACAATGAATCCTCCTAAGCAAATGAAATGTACTTTTGGAATCAGATATAAAAATCAGAAAATTTAAATGCCTCATTAATTTAAAACAGTATATTAGACTGAATTAATTTTATGAGAATCAGTGTAGTAGAAACCTAGAGCAACCAGGTCAGGTTTCCATTCCCCACATAGCCAGTCTTATTGAGGGATGACCAAATCTAACCCACCATGTGGGGTTATTATAAGGATAAGTGGGAAGTGAAATAATTCTGTACACTGTTTTCAATAACTTTAATTATTAAATATATACAATAGTTATTAAACATCTTCATAAGTTAAATACATTGGTGTATTATAAGGCTTCTGTATAAATTTATGCTACTTAAATCTCATTAACTTGATTGGAATTATGCAATATGTAACAGGGTAATATATGCACTTCAGGAAAAAGGAAACAAGTTGGACTCAAGTCACTGGAGGTTATTAATTTGTTTCCTCTAATCGACTGTGTATGCTCCAGTGTATGGCTGAAGATTGCATATAATAATAATAATAATAATAATAATAATAATAATAATAATAATAATAATAATACAGAACTAAAAGCAATGGATAGGCAGACCAGAAAAATAATGACAATGAATCATGCCCTTCATCCACGCAGTGACATTGATAGACTTTATCTACCAAGGCAAATAGGTGGGCGTGGAATGCTACAAGTACATCAGATGGTTGAAGAAGAAAAAATGGCTTTGGAAGAATATCTGAAGAACAATGATGAAGATGCACTGAAATTAGTATATCAGGAAGGCTTACTAACTACTGGAGAGACCAAACTGGCCTACAAGAAAGACCAAATGAAGAACAGAATAGAGGCATGGGAAGACAAAGCACTACATGGCCAATACATGAAAAAAATAGCTGGGAAAGCAGATAATAATAAAACCTGGCAATGGCTAAGAGCAGGAAAATTGAAGAAAGAGACCGAGGGACTAATTCTGGCTGCACAAGACCAAGCCTTAAGGACAAATGCATACAAAGTCAAAATTGAGAAGACAGCAACAGACAGTAAGTGCCGCCTATGCAAAGAAGCTGAAGAAACAGTGGACCACTTGGTAAGCTGTTGCAAGAAAATTGCACAGACTGATTACAAGCAGCGGCATGACAAAGTAGCAACAATGGTGCATTGGAAGATCTGCAAAAAATATCATTTGCCTGTAAGCAAAAACTGGTGGGATCATAAAATAGAGAAAGTCATAGAAAATGATAAAATTAAACTGCTCTGGGACTTCAGAATTCAAACAGACAAGCACCTGCAACATAACACCCCAGACTTAACAATTGTCGATAAGAAAGACAAAAAAGTCTGGATAGTGGATGTGGCAGTGCCTGGAGATAGCAGAATAGAAGAGAAAGAACTGGAGAAGATAACAAAATACAAAGACCTACAAATAGAAATAGAAAGACTGTGGCAAAAGCAAGCAAGGGTAGTACCAATAGTAATAGGCTCCTTGGGTGCAATCCCAAAACAACTGGAGCACCACTTGAACACCATTGGCATTGACAAATTCGCTATTAGTCAATTGCAAAAGGCGGCCTTACTAGGAACTGCTTCCATCCTGCGACGATACCTGTAATACCATCAAACATCCACATCTGCCTATCCCAGGTCCTGGGTAAGGACTCGATAGGTAGACAAAATGCCAAATCCAGTCTGAACATCTGGCTGACTGTGCGATGATCCACCATAATAATAATAATAATAATAATGATAGGCTCCTTGGGTGCAATCCCAAAACAACTGGAGCACCATTTGAACACCATTGGCATTGACAAATTCGCTATTAGTCAATTGCAAAAGGCAGCCTTACTAAGAACTGCTTCCATCCTGTGACGATATCAGTAATACCATCAAACATCCACATCTGCCTATCCCAGGTCCTGGGTAAGGACTCGATAGATAGACAAAATGCCAAATCCAGTCTGAACATCTGGCTGACTGTGTGATGATCCATAATAATAATAATGATAATAATGTTGAAAGTGATCTTGGAGGTCATCTAGTCCAACCCCCTGCTCAGGGAGGAAACCCTGCACCATTTCAGACAAATGGCTGTCCAGTCTCTTCTTAAAAACTTCCAGTGTTGGAGCATTCACAGCTTCTGGAGGTTCCAGTTATTAATTGTTCTAACTGTAAGGAACTTTCTCCTTAGTTCTAGGTTGCTTCTCTCTTTGGTTAGTTTGAATCCGTTGCTTCTTGTCCTGCCTTCAGGTGCTTTGGAGAATAGTTTGATTCCCTCTTCTTTGTGGCAGCCCCTGAGATATTGGAATGCTGCTATCATGTCCCCCCTCATTCTTCTCTTCATTAAACTAGACATACCCAATTTCAGCAACCGTTTCTTATGTGTTTTAGCCTCCAGTTCCCTCTTCTCTGTACTCTTTCTAGAGACTCAACATCTTTTTTACATCGCAGTGACCAAAACTGGATGCAGTATTCCAAGTGTGGCCTTACCAGGGCATTGTAAAGTGGTATTAATACTTCATGTGATCTTGATTCTATCCCTCTGTTAATGCAGCCTAGTACTGTGTTGGCTTTTTTGGCAGCTGCAGCACACTGCTGGCTCATATTTAAGTGATTGTCTACTAGGACTTCAAGATCCTTCTCACTATTGAGCAAGGTACCACCTATACTATACCTGTGCATTTGGTTTTTCTTGCCTAAATGTAGAACCTTACTTTTTTCACCACTGAATTTCATTTTGTTAGATAGTGCCCAATGTTCAAGTCTGTCAAGATCCTTCTGTATCTTAAGCCTGTCTACTGGAGTTGGCTATTCCTGCCAGCTTGGTGTTGTCTGCAAATTTGATGAGTTCCCCATCTATCCCCTCATCCAAATCATTGATGAAGATGTTGAAGAGCACTGGTCCCAGAACAGAGCTCTGGGGCACCCCACTACACATTTCCCTCCATGTAGATGCAGTTCCATTGAGGACCGCAAGCTGAGTATGGCCGGTCAGCCAGCTACGGATTCATCTGGTGGTGATGCTGTCTTACCCACATTTTTCTATGTTGTCAAGTAGTAGGTTGTTATCTACTTTATCAAATGCCTTACTGAAGTCCAAGTAAATTATATCCCACAGCATTCCTCTGGTCCACTAATTTTATCACCTGGTCAAAGAATACAATAAGATTTGTCTGGCATGATATGTTTTTGACAAACCCATGTTGGCTTTTGGTAATGACTTTGTTTGCTTCTAGGTGTTCACTGATTCATTGCTTGATTATCTTTTCCAGAATCTTCCCAGGTATTGAGGTCAGGCTGATAGGTCTGTAATTTCCTGGGTCCATTTTTTCCTTTTTTGAAGATGGGAACTACATCAGTTCTTTTCCAGTCCAGTCTTGTAGTTCCCCAGTGCTCCAGAATCTTTGAAAGATATAGTTCAGTGGTTCTGAGATCACATCTGCCAGTTCCATTTGGTCCTGGTGATTTGAACTCATCTAGGGTGGACAAGTGCTCATTTACCATTTTCTTTCCTATCTTAATTTGTGTTTCTAATATGTTTTTTATGTTTTTGATAGAATGGACTGTTTTTTCCCTTTGTGTAAATACAGATGCAAAAAACGAGTTGAGTAGTTCTGTTTTCTCCCTGTTGCTTGTCACCTTGCCATTTTCTCCCACTAATGGACCAATCATTTCCTTAACTTTTTTCTTGTTTTTTACATGTTGAAAGAAGCATTTTTGTTATTTTTTACTTTTATTGCAAGCCTTAGTTCATTTTGAGCCTTAGCTTTCCTCACTTCATCTTTGCAGACTTGGGCTATTTGCTGATATTCTGCCTTAATTATGTACCCCTCTTTCCACTTATTATACTTGTCCTTTTTGTGTTTCAATTTATCAGAGAGTTCTTTATGCAGCCATGCTGGTTTCTTTTGAGAGCTATTATTTTTCTTCTTTGTTGGTATTGTGCTAGACTGGGCTTTTATAATCTCACTTTTCAAAATTTCCCAAGCTTCTTGAATTGTTTTCCCTTGAGAATTCTCATCCATGGAATCCTGGCCACATTATCTGGGACTTCTTTAGGCCTATGTATTCTCTGATGAAGTGAGTAGAATGATTTATGCCATTACCATAGTGGATTAGAGCCATGCACATTCTTGGCTTCTATGTGAGGCTGGAAGGAGGGAAGGCATGATGACCAGATTCAGAAGATTGTCAATCCCCCACCTCAGAAGCATGATCATAGCAGCCTTGGAAAGGTTCTGATGTGATTCCTCTTTATGAGACCATCTCTGGATCTGAACAACTATTTTCAGTTTCAAACCTACCTTTTTAGTAAAAGGTTGCTCAGACTATGGGGTATACTATAGAATATTCTAGAAGTAGGGGACATGTGGAACCGATCTAAGAAAAATGGATAAAGGGGACAGTTATTTTCAAATATTATTTTTGATAAAAGTGCTTATGAATAAATTGAAATTAGACAAAAAGACCAGATCTTTGTGGGAATGCTTTTTCTTTATTATTAAAGAATGCAGACAATTGATGACTCTACAAAATAAAAGATAAAGGCAATATGAGTTAGGCTGTGATGCTGCTCATTGCTATGGAGACATGGATTGTGATGTGGATTGAAACTACAGAGTGCCATTAGAGAAGAAAGTGTTAAACGTACAGGAAGATAAAAGACAAAAGAGGGAACCCTGTCTTTTTTCCTGTCCTGTAGATATTTTCCTTTAGGGATTATAACATTATAATGACAACTGGAAAAGCAGTGAGAATAGAGAAGAAGAGGGGATTGCTAAAGCAGCCTGCAGAGAAAACAATTACTCTGTATTTGTCTCAGAAAATGATTCAGGAATTGGGAAATAGCAGAATCACTTGATACCAAACTGACAATTTTTGAAAAAGAATGATGAAAGATGTGTAAAGGTGAAAAAAAAAAGTTAAGAGAATGGCAAGCAAATGGCTGGAGAGGTAAACAAGTTAATGAAAACATGGAAATGTTAGTAAGACAGAAGTTAGAGATAGAGAACTGGTACAAGAACTAGAAAATCTAACTTTATTGGGTGAAAGAAGGAATTTTGCTTGAGACTTAGAGCATCCCAGTGAATTCTGATGAAAATATCAGAGAAAACATTGTTAAAGCCCTGGCATTTTTTTTAAATGGGAAAAAGAAGATACTGAGGAAGAAATTGATAATGTTTATAGACTAAATTCTAGATTTTCTACCACAAGAAATGTTCCAAAGAATGCTTTGGTGTACTTTATCAGGAAGAAGGTAAGGGATCAAGTTTCACAGGAATATTTTGTTACATGATTGAAGATTGACAATACAAATATAATTGTTTTAAAGAAATATATGTTAGATTTTGCATAAGAGAAAAAAGGGATTGACTATTGTACTAACAAACAGTATAATTAATCAAAATAGTGGCATTCTGTAATTATTGCATGAACTGCAATATAAGAGAGACAAACAGTAAGAATTTGTAATATACAATGAGCCCCTTTAGAATAATGATCAATGAACAAAGAGCAGTATATGATTAATGTGCAACTGCTTGCAAAGCAATTTTTTTTTCAGTAATTTTCACTGATGCACCAAAAAGAACTGGAAACACATTTGTCACCAACTCAATTCTTACTAAACTTAGGAGATACAGAGTTTTTGCTATTGCAGTAGCATCATCTGGAATTGCAGCAACATTGATGCCTAGTGGTACAACAACATATTCAAGATTTAAAATATCTCTCAAAGTGATTGAAAATAATCTTTATAACATCTATTAAAAACCTCAAGTTCTGCAAATTTTCTTCAACATGCCAAGATTATTATCTGTGATGAAAGTCCCATGATTAGGAGGGAGAGCTTTGAAGCCACAGATTAGATTCTTCAAAATATCATCAGTGTTACCTAGTATGAGAAATGAAATGTCTGCAAGAAAACAACCAAGCTCAGAGAGCACCAGGGACCTCTCATATTAGTTTGCATTATTTTTTTATTTTCTCTTTAAAATCTTAATAAAACTATATGGACACACACACATACACATGTATGGACCATTATTTATTCTATTATATAAATACAAAGGTAGGAGGAGTAAATTCAAAACCTACATGGGATTAATGTGTTATGTGTCCCTGAGAAGGAGACACATAAGTGGTTAGAAGGCATTATTGCAGGCTGACTCTGCCCATTGCCAGGAGTTCAATCCTGACCAGCTCAAGGTTGACTCAACCTTCCATTTTTGTGAGGTCAGTAAAATGAGGACCCAAATTGTTGGGGACAATATGCTGACATTGTAAACCGCTCAGAGAATGCTATAAAGCACTATGGAGTGGTATATAAGTGCTATTACTATTGCTCTTCATAGAATACTGAACAAAAGAGTATAGGAGATAGTGATCAAAATTTGGAAGTGTGGCTTTATAGTGGGCAAGGGATATGCAAATCAAATTTTTATTTTTCAACCTGTCATTAGAAAAGTGTCAAAAATTATTGTACATAAGTTGAGATACACACACACATACTATATATATGAAAACATACTGTATATTATCTTGAATAGGCTTGAATTATAGAGTTGAAGGTTGGCTGCTAAATATGATAACAGTAATATATGATAGAAATAAAATGTGTACAGGACTAAATGAAGGGCTTTGTAAATAGTTGAGTATAGACCAGAATGTAAAACAAGGATGTGAAATGTCCTGGATGTTTTATAAATATATAAAGAATATTTGTGGTGGTCTTAGAACTGTGTTGGTTGGAGATGTGCATGTTTATACAAATGATACTGTGTCAGTAATTGGGAAGCTGAATGATTTCCAGCAAATAGATTGTATAATGTAATAAAAAGTATAGTTCTGAACACAATTGGATCAATGCATGACTGTATCACGTTTTTGTCTGACAGGAAAATGATTACAAATTATACTTAATTTACAAAATCTAGAGCAAATAGATGAATGTTGATAGAATGTTTACCCAAAAAATGGAAAAATGAATAGAGAAAGTTTAAAACATGCACCTGTTGACAGAAAAAGTAATGGGTATGTTGGAATGAATGAAAGTTTAAGAAGCAGAAGTAGCTGCATATACACGTCTGCTTTTTCTCCTTTGTTATATGGAAATGAGAGTTGTTTATGTCAGGAGAAACATAGAAACAAGTTGGTTATTATGAGAGTGGGATACTAAAGATGTTTTATGTGGTAAAATAAGAAATAGTAAGGTTAAGAAATGGTGATAGAGCCCAGGAATGAATGGGTCCTGAAGGAATGTAGATTGAGTGCAAAATATTGTGGTGGTTGGTTCATAGCGAGAAGGAATGAAGATCAAATAATTGCATAAATATAGAAGGGTAAAGGGATTGGATCAAAAGAAGATGAAGCCCAAGATGAAGAACTTATATTTTTGTCAAAGAGAGAGAGAGAGAGAGAGAGAGAGAGAGAGAGAGAGAGAGAGAGAGGTGAGAAGTTTAAAAACTTTGAAGGAGATGCTAGAAAGACTGATTTGCAAAGGTAAAAAATGAATAAAGAGGTGTTCTGCATGATGCTGGCAGAATTAATTATTGCAACACTTCCTATTCCTTTTGTCATCCCTGGTTTACTGTTTCTTTTTCCTTTGCCATGCTTTTTATAAAATTAGCTGCCCCAAGAAGGAATAATGTGATGAGTATGTAATCTGTACATGCTGCACTGCAAAGAATGTTACAATTTACGGGTACGATGAGCTGTTTGACAGTTTTCATTTTCTGAGAGATCAATGGAAATTAAAAATGATGGGTGTTTTTTTCTTCCATCATCCCAGGTTGTACAGAGTTCACAAACAAAATCTAATAATTTGGGGGCCTGTTTATCTTGCATAATGACAGGAAGGCACCACGCTGTGTCTTTTAAGCATGGGTTTTGAACTGAAAGAAAAGCCGCATGGCATATGGCAGTTCCTCCAAATTAAATGATGTAGCTGCTCCCAGGTCATGGTGAATCAGTCAGGTAAAATGACTGCTGCATGCTGAACAGGCCACCCTAGGAAAAACAAAGGATCTTCTGAAGCTGTCAGGCATCTTGACCTTAAGCCGCTTCTATTCCTCATTCATTGTGACACTTCACAGTGGAGCTTGGAACCGGCACAGCAGTTCCTTATCAGGCAACCCAGTTTGCTTCATGCTTTTTTGCCAGACAGCTGGTCAAGGTTGATGGCCTGGAGACAAGAAGATGACTCAGTCGGCAGTTAAGCCGAGAGAAACCATCTATGAACAACTTAGTACTTTAACTAGAAATTGCATACAAATGTGTATTTTTAAGCAGGCAGGTTCTATTATCGTGCTGAGAAGTAACTTCAGAAAGAGATGGTTTTCTGTAGATAAGCAGCAGGAGAGAGGGGCACACTTGATTTCTCACACTTATGATTTTTACCTGTCTCTCATTGCTTACCTCTATTACCTCCTTGGCAATAGATTCATTCATTCAATCAATCAATCAATCAATCAATCAATCAATCAATCAATCTGTATAGTCATCCATCTCACATATGTGACTCTGGGCAGCTCACTATAGTTAAAAACAACAAGAACAATAAACAATATAAATAGAAACAGCAAACACACGACCATACTTAAACCCTTATAAAAACTCAATACAAAACACCCAGCGGGTGAATGTTGTACAAACAATATACCCCATTTAGTATAACTGTTGAAAAGGCTCAGCGCTACTGCTGGACTTCCAAACACAGCAGCAGAGAGCCATGTCTTCAGATCCTTCCTAAAGGCCAGAAGGGTAAGAACCAATCTAATCAAATTGTAACACTTGTTTTGTATGCCATTTTACCAGAATAACGAGTTGGAAGGGAACTTGGAGGTCTTCTAGTCCAACCCCCGATCAAACAGGAGACCTTATGCCATTTCAGAGAAGTGGCTGTCCAGTCTCTTCCTGAAAACCTCCAGTGATGGAGTACCCAAAATTTCTGATGGCAAGCTATTCCACTGGCTAATTGTTCTCACTGTTAGCAAATTTCTCCTTAGTTTTAGGTTGCTTCTCTCCTTGATTAGTTCCCATTCATTGTTCCTTGTCTTGCCTTCAGGTGCTTTGGAAAATAAGTTGACCTCCTCTTCTTTGTGGCAGCCCCTTAAATATTGGATCGCTGCTATCAAGTCACCCAGTGGTGGGATTCAAATATGTGAACAACCAGTTCTCTGTGTGGATGCCGCTTCCGGAAGTCCATTCTGGGCCTGGGCAACAAAAAATTAGCTACCGGTTCTGCTGAAATGGTGCGAACTGGATGAATCCCACCACTGAAGTCAACCCTACTCCTTCTTTTCACTACATTAGACAAGCCCAATTCCGGCAACCATCCTACAAATGTTTTAGCCTTAATCTTAATCTCTAGGAAAGGACAAAAGCATTTGGCATGGATTCTACTAACATGAAATATCACTTTTAAAATGTCACTTTGATTAGTTGGATTTTTATCTTGCCTCAACCAGTTTGATGAATGCTTTGGTTTATTATCACAAGCAGTCAATATGGGAGAAATCAATGTAGTTTCAGGCTAAAGACTAAACCAAGTTCATAAGCAACAGTAGAACCAAAATAAAATATTTGCAAAGTCTGAGCATTGTTAAATGACTAAGTGGACACATCCTGATAGTTTTCTGGAGTAACGATATAAAAATGGCTTGTCATTGCTGCCTTCTGAAATTTTTTGGTAACTTACCAGTCCAGCCTATCACTGTGGGATTCCCCAGAAGCCTTCTTTGTAAATTCTAGCCAGCATCAGCTTGCTTAGCTTTCTACCACAGATAAGGTTGGCCAGGTGCTGTCATTTTCTGACAGTAAATTATGATTGTCATGGAAAAGAGGAGGACAGGTAAATACCTCCAGGGTTTAGCCCCACTTTTAGCATCAAGAAACTATTGTATGTTAAATCTACACGAGAAGAAAAAATAAATTCCTTGCATAACTGGAAGGTATGATTGTGAGAAAAAGGCAATTTATTCTGCACTATAGTTGGGGAGAAAATGAAATGTGCTACAGATTTCAG
The DNA here is from genome assembly GCF_016545835.1 of Crotalus tigris. NCBI lineage: Eukaryota > Metazoa > Chordata > Lepidosauria > Squamata > Viperidae > Crotalus > Crotalus tigris. The sequence goes on from NW_024097917.1 coordinate 305,308, forward strand.
TCTGAATAAATGGATGCAATACATTAAAATGGATGCAGGCATTATTTGGCAACAATAAGCAGAGTACAGCGCCACACATAATTTTGGGAAAGTTATTTTGAAAAAAAATTAGTTTTGGAAAGTCTGCACAAGAAATGTGGTTTTCAGCATAGTTACAAGGTTTTAGAGGGTGTATTTATTTGAAAAAGATAAAGATTAGTGAAAGATTTATATAAAAGTATAAATGCAATGTATGTATATAAAACTTTTATATACATATAAAAGTTTATATAGGAAAAATATAACCAAGACTAAATACAATTTTTCCAGCATTTTTTAAAGGTAGCGGGACTACAATAATATGGAAAATCCTATGACAATGACATAGACTGGATTTAGATACATCCAAGCCTACAACTAGAAAGTGAAAACCTGGAGTTGAGGACAGCATTCATTCATACTTGCCTCAGATTAGGTGATCTTTTCAGCATGTGTGAACTTCACTGCATCATATTTTAAAGGTTCGTGATAACAACAGAATGAGATTTAACCAAGCTTTTGATTTGGTCTGTTTATGCCCACAGACAGAATCTCCAGTGCAACCTTATTCTGTCATCCCCAAGAGAAAAGCTGTATTTTATAGTCCTTTTGCTAAATAAATCCATAGGAAGGTAGGTGGTTTGAGGAAAGGATAAATAGATTGCTGTCATAGAAGTAAAATCTTACATTTTGTGCATAAACCAAAATAGTACAACTCCTCAGTTGTATGAACAGATTTTTCAAGATTTCAGTGAAGGAAAATTAATGGTCTTGAGACATATGCTCTTAAGGAGAGCATTGCCTTGTTTTCCACAATTAAGATTCATAAGTCAGGATCCCGAATAGGTCCAGCAAATTCTCTCATATTATAATGATTAAGTTGTCTCACTAGCTCAGGAACAATGAAAATGTTTTAGCAAATGATTTCACATGATATAGCATAAGGGCTGAAATGCAATTTAATAACAGTTCATTTTTCTTCCCATAATATACCAAACTGGACAGTTAAATCATGTTGAGAATATTTTGACGATGTATATTACTCATATCCATTTCTGAAAGAGCTACTGTGTACCTATTGTCACTGGGCTGAATTTTTCTTCCAAATTTCCTTCTTTAGCTGTAATGAATCAAAATGTACTTGATTTCATTGATATGTTAGTCAGTTCATAGCTAAAAAAAAGAGTAAGTTATTGCATTTGCTCCTAAGTGTATAGGTGAATCTTTTGGTTGATGACTGGCTTAATGTTTGCAATAAATTAATAGTGATATATGACAAATTTTTCAGCCATAGTAGCAGCAGCCACAAAAGACCTACCTCCTACCTTAAACTTCTGCTAGAATGAACAAAGTTAGAGATAATCAAGAATCAGTGTTGTGTCTGAAACCTGTGATTCAAACAGCTAACTTTCCTTCTAAATGTAAGTATTTTTGAATAAGGTTCTAGTTCAGGATGTCAAACTCGCAACATCATGTGATGTGTCACAATGTATCACAACTTTTTTGCCATTGCTGGCAATGGGGTCGGCATGGTTTCGCTATGATGCATCCGGCCCATGGGCCGGCAATTTGACACCCCTGTTCTAGTTGGTGGATCTCATGGCCCTGATTAAAACAAGGTTGGATAGTCTGAACATTAACAGAAGTTCCAAATCTGGCATCTAGGTAAATTCTGGGAATTGCATATAGATTTGCAAATATCAAATTTCTCAATTTATGCATATTATTGGCAAGGCATATAGAAAATTTATGATGCAGGTTAATGCTATTAGCTTTATCAGCCGAGTTTGACTATATGGCTGTCCTAAAATATGTATGGAAGAAGAGTCAGAATGCAGGAAACAGTCACAATGCCTATAGAATTTTCTCTTCTAAATGTTTCAATTTTATGTTTATTTCTTTATTACTTAAGGTGTCAGAGTTCATCTCTACTAGAAGAATAGCAAAGCAAAGAGAGAAGACATTTTCTCTTTCCTATATAATATTAAACTTGTCATTGAACCATTGATATTGAAACTGGGTATTAAATCTGGGGAAAATTTAAAAAAGACAACTGGAGTCCAAAACAAGGAGACACTAAAACCATTTTTCTTTATCCTGATGCCTCTCAGATGCATTGGATGAGATGTCTATGGAGATTCTCAATCATCCAGGTCACAGATCAATCTTCCTTTGGTACATTAGATAAGATAATGTATCATCCCTAGCCAAAATGGGTATGCAGAGAGGAGCTAAACTGATTAAGCGAAGCGATGAATTGTGGTAGCAAATTATGCAAGCTGTAAAAATGGTATATTTGTCTTTCCAAAACTTGAGGTTGACCAATCAAATGGATTATATGTATGTTTGAGATAGATAATGATATCTTCATTTGTGGAATTAATTAAATAAGATGTGATTGCTTCCCTTGAGGGTCCTGAAAGAAATTGGAGAGATGCACCAACAAGAGTCTCTTCATGGCTAAAACTTATCTCAATACCTCTAACTGAACTGATCTCTAACCCCGTGTGCAAGAGTAGTATCTTCCTGGAGAACTGACTGCTGGAGGCTTTTCTAAATTAATTGGGAGCTTTGTAAAAATTTAACTCCACTTTAGAAAGAAAGTGGATACATGGGTGCACCCTGTCCTATTTTATTGATGCAGGAAGTTGGAGAATTCACATCTGTTAATCGCCATTTAAATAATCTAGCCAATGCAGAGGTTATAGTTATCTATAACAACGTGGGAAATGTGATTTAGTGTTCTGCTGCTGGAATAAGTTTCACGTCTTTCCCCATTTGAGAGTTAAATTGCTCTGTACCTATCAGTCAGCCCAAAACAATGTGGGCAAGTTATTTCCTGTTCCTGTTGCCAATCCCTATCCTGCCTCTCTTAGCCCTTTCTGTATACTGCCAGCCTCAGGGAAAGCATCCATCAGTCAGGCTCTGCAGTAAGTATGGGAAGCATCCCTCTGTGCTGTTTGTCTCACTCCCACACCATGACTCTAACTGGACAGCTCCCAAACTATTATAATAAATGAAATAAAGACATCAGGGCAGAAATAGCTCCAAAGGGCAGCAAGGCGGATCCTGTCCTGATTGTGCAACCAGCTAGGTCCTATAAAGTGGGAGAACTAAAACTATTGAGCGCTAGGTTAGAGGATTCTTTCCTCTTGTGAATAGGAGTGGTTGGGAGAGCAACTGAAAGGGAAGAATATGAACTCAAGTGAAAGAACTGAAAAAATGGCATATAAGCAGACAAAGTTTAACATCAATATCCTCAATCTTTTCTGGATAGTGCAATGAGGAAAAGCTGGGCTGGGAAACAGTAAGGCAAAGATACAGTTGAGAATACAGAATATGGAATTGGGGGAAACCCCTCACATTTCCTGCACAAACCACAGATGGAAGCCAATTCCATCTGGTGCCACTGGTTACACCCTTTCTAGACTGTGGCAACCTCCAGCAGGGAATCAAGGCCTTGCCACTTGTTGGATCCACCACCGCAATGCACTCTACATGGGGCTGACCTTGGAAACCACTCAAAAGCTTCATCTGGTCCAGAATACAACAGCATGATGGTGGACCCGTCTCAGCATGCTCAGATGACACCCCCAGTTTCATGAGCTGCACAGGTGTCCAGTGTGTTTTTCAATATGCTTCATTGGGCTGGTTATCACCTGTAAAGTTCTAAATGGCATAGGGGCATGGTTTCCATGGTTTCTACCTTGCTGCTAAGAGCTGTGGGTCAAATAGTGCCATCTTTGGGTGGAATGGGACAACTCACTGTGGTCATCTCACTGCTGCCAACTCACTGAGGGACAACCCACCGCGGGGCAATTCCACATGGGATAGTTCAATGCAATAAATGTTATCCCCCATTGTTTCTTCGGCATTATTTCCACTGACAAAAATGAAAATAATGTCAAAGAAACAGTGGCAGGTAACATTTATCGTGTTATCCTACATGGAATTGTCCACAGCAACTTGTTGTTTTCGCATAGCATGTTGTCTGTGGCGAGTTGTGCTGCAGCAAGTTGGCTGCCAGGAGATGGCCATGGTGAGATGGCTACAGCGGATTGGCCGTGGAGGACCTAGGAAGCATTCACTAGCTGTTGTTGAGAGAGAACTGTCCAACTGCCAAACTAAAAGCCATTAAGGAAGTTGGCTTTACATAAAGCAGTATGCATGAATGCATTCCAGCTCTGAAATATTGTTTAATAATCATAAACATTCATTTTTATTATCTTCCCGGTGCCTTGTGAATTAAGCTGGCTCAGATGTTCCTTTTTGTTTAAATGCTTCCTGGGAAAATCAGCTTACATTTTAGTTTAAGCTTCCCACTAAACTGTTCTCCTTTTTTGTGGAAATGAAATTTTTTAGAACTACTTGGCCATATTAAAATCTCACTAATGCTCATTAATTTCAGAATTGTGTATGAGAGAGAGGGAGAGACAGAGGCCGAGACTGATTCATGTTCTAGTATTAATACAGTTAATGATGCACATCAAAGGAATAAAATCCAACTTCTGATTGTACTACAGATGTAAATGAAGATTCATCCATAGAGTATCATTTTCATTTCTGGAACATGAGAGAACTACATGTTGCAGTGGAACTGATTTGGCCTTACTAGTCTTAAGCAGTGCAGTTGTGGCTTTTCATGACTAGAAATCTTTCAGGCAGTTTTAAAAGTAAATTGCAAATAGTTGCAAACATGGAAGGGACTTATTGGAAAATAAGAAACTGGGCAAAATTGAATTTGATTAGCTTGTCATTAATTTTGCAAGTTGTTCAAAGCCTGATCCTCTCCTGGGTGGCTGGGTGAGTGACTAGATGACTCCTAAATCCTCTTGCATCACTGCACCAGTGGGGAAATGTTACATTGACAGGACAATATAGTTTTGTACCAGTGTGAAGGCAGAAGACAGGGGAAACCTGGGGCTGAATTAATCTCAAAGACGGGACAGAAAATATTATAGACAAAACAATCTGTGAGAACAAAAATAAAGGCAGATAAACATCCTTTTTCTTAGATCCTTTACAGAATTCCCACCTCAGGATTTTTTTTTTTTTAATTTTTAGAAAAGATTCTCAGAGTATATTGTACGGTTCATCAGAAAAGGGATGAAAGGCTAGAATTTTCAGATGGTGGACAGAAAGGTCCGGCTGTTCTCTCTCATGAGTGGTAATAATGTCCAACATGATGGACTGTGCAGGAAGAGATCACAAAATCTCCTCCTGTACATCAGTGAATAAATGGGGGATGTAGGCTTTTTGATTGTCAGGCACACTGCTTTCCTGTTGACATGACTGACGATTCAATTACAACTTGTTTTGGTTTCCACGATAAACCAAAGTGTAGACCAGAAAATGCCCATACATTTCCAGTATACCTTTGTCCCAACAGAACATTGACTACTTGATGAGCATGTCCAAGTGTAGAAAGTGCATGAGGCAAACGGTCCTGATAATTGGCATTTCTTCACTGGAGCATTGAAGAATCCATTACATATCATCTTTCTCCATACTTGTTCATACTCCTACAGGCAAGGCAGGCCTAAGCAAGGTTGTTTTTCTCCCTGAACATCATGCACATCATATGAAAAGTCTACAGCAGCTAGAGCAGTGAGGAATCTTGCTGTTTTCCTGTCAGGCTGCCTCTGTGCATCTTCCGGAGTTCATGGCAGAGAATTATGAAATGGGTATACTTCTCCCCAGCATGGAAATCCATCAATGAGGTTCTCATTTTTCTTTCATTTCCCATGCAAATGCTCAATGAATGCTGTGGTTCTCACTTCTCTGATGCAACTCTATTTGCTTCAGAAGCTGATGCTATTGACAGACAATAAAGACAGACAATAAACAATTCCATCCTTTAACAAGGACTGGTAAACACTCCCCTCCCCAAGTTTTATATATGTCTTAAACTTTGGGAAGATTCCACTGCTGAAATCTTCAGATAACTAGCTGAAGCCACGTCATTCAACAATCTTTCCACTAGGGCAGCGGTTCTCAACCTATGGGTCGCGACCCCATTTGGGGTCGATCGACCATTTTTCAGGGGTCGCCAAAGGTGGCGATCCGCTATTTTTTGCGGCTCCGTGCACGCACGCCGCGCATGGGGCCGCCGCCGCACACACACACCGTGCATGGGGGCCGCCGCGCACGCGTGCCGCGCGTGGGGGCTGCCGCGCATGCGCGGAATGTTTGTGTGACGGGGGTCACCATCACACAAACGTTGAGAAGCACTGCACTAGGGGAAAGCAGAGCAGAGAAAGAGAAGATGGGAAGAAAGAGAGAATCTCTTTGTGGTCAATAGGATGAAAAATGCAGATTTAGCACTTATGAGGCTATAGCTGCAGCATTACTGATCCTCAGATATTCAGAAGTATGCACAAAATGCAAATGCAGAAGGAGAATGTATACAAAACCATTTTTTAAAGAGAAGATTCCTGGAAAGTGTGTAAATTAAAACAGCCCTCAAAAATATGAATTTTGAGAAAGTATGTAGTGGTGCAGTGGTTAGAATGCAGTATGGCAGGTTAAAACTCTGCCCACCATCTAGAGTTTGATTCTCACAGGCTCAAGGTTGACTCAGCCTTTCATCCTTCCAAGGTCGGTAAATTGAGGACCCAGATTGTTGAGGGCCATTGGCTGACTCTGTAAACCGCTTAGAGATGGCTGTAAAATCACTATGAAGTGGTATATAAGTCTTAAGTACTATTGTTATGTGCAACTGCTGGTGAATTTTCATACAGTATTTTGAATTTTCAGCCTTCATCATATACTTGGTGCTTCTGATATATAACTAATACAGAGACAGGATTTGTGTAATTGAAGGGTAGCAGCAAAGAATGTTGTGGGAGTGATTAAATTTTGCTTCTTGTGCTCCTGGCCTGGTATTGATTCAATGATGATTATGCAATGGGATAGTGACTGCCTCACATATCCTGTAGGATTGACCTGTAATTTAGACAATTTAAATGCTGTCAGTAACTGTTAATTAGTCATTACCACTGACTAATCTTGTTCCTCGTTAACCGGAATTATGGTTGGGGAAGATAATGCATTTTAGTACAGGAAATGAAACTAAAATAGGAACAACACATTCTCATCTAATAAAAACAAGAGATGGATGTTGTTAACTCTGCTCTTATAAAGGAAGTTAAGGCTAGGATTCAGGAGGAAAAAAACCCACCCTTAGCTATATAGAACCACAGCTTCTAGCAACCTTGAAATTATTTGAAGTATTAAAAGTAAAATAGAAGCAGTTAAGTAGAAGTAGCTTCTGATAGATCAGCACAATTTAAACAATGTGAATAATTGCATGCAGATGAGTTCACCTTGTACTTATATTGCTTTATAACAATGTCACCCCGAATTATTGCTCATTTATAGCACTTTATGTGTGCCAGAGGACTTGGATTCTTACACCTATTGAAGGAAATTTATTTCTGCAACATTTAACTCCATGCATTTCTTTTATCTGACAAGCATTTTAAGAATAGATATCAGCTGCAATGTTTTCTCCTTGACACATTTTTAAAATAAGAGTAGAATTTTTTAAAAATCATCTTGCCTGGTATATTATGTACACAATACATAGCCATGTACTTTTCAGATTATTTTCTTTTACAGTTTTGCAACTGATAGACTTATCCATTTACATTTGGCCAGTTTTATTCATTTATTGTACAATTATTGATGTATAAATCTCTAAGTATAAAAAAGGTAGAATGAAACTGGTTCTGGTTTAACACATCCAGAGCACAGATCTATGTCATTCATAGTATTATAGTTCTCACTCCATAAATATGTGAAAATATGTCATTGTCTTTTCATTTCAGACTTTAATTGCCTCAAGCAAAGGTGAGAGATGTAAACATATGTAACACATCTTTGATACTGTTTGGGTCAGGTACATTCATTGCTAAAGGTCATATTGTTTATAGTCATTGTTAGATTATGAATTCACAAAGAGTAAAACAAAGAACAACCTTCAAATGCTTCTACACTATTCTGAACAATCTTACAAAGAAATAGTCTCTGGATGATATATCTAATTGTGGCTATGGCCAAATAAATTAAAAACATAGTAGTTATTAGGAATCCTGGGTTCACAATCATTTTGTACAATAATAGATTTAGAAGGCAACTAAGTGATTCTCCTGGGCTTTGCAATGCTCTAAATTATCTGCTAAATCAATCATAATTTCAAAAACATCTATTCACATACAAACCCTAACTCTCTCCTGCAAGGTCTTACAACTTTGTAGATCATGCAGTGCTGTGTATGGAATCAGACTTAACAAGGGTTTGATTATGGACAGAGGCCACTCCTTGGGTAAATGAGGTGAGAATAATGGCAAGGAAATATGGGATATTCTGCTTTAGGAACCAGAACAGTAATTGTAAGAAAATATATTAGATAAGATGTCTTGATCTCTTGAGGAAAGGTAAATCTTGGTCAATCTTAGAGACAAGTTAATGCTCACAAAACTCTGCAACAGGAAATTAGAGGTTATGCAGGGAGCAAAATTCAAGGATAATTGTGTGAGTCAAAGGGTTCAAATGCCCATGGCTTTTTACCAGGAGAGATCTGGGTTGCCTAGGAAAGGAAACCAACTAGATATCTAGGGAGATTCTCATGTTGTTCCAAAATACAAATCCTTCCATTCCCCACCATCCAGTCAAAGCTGAAGAAGCTTCTTGGATGAGAAGCAAAATGTCTTCAAAGAAAAAAAACAAGAAAGTCTAGTTGCCTCTTGAAAAAGCACGTAGACTTCATAGCACACCTTATATGTATTTCATTACTGTGTTTTCTTTTATCTATTTTATCCTAGATTTAGATCCTGATCCATTTTATTTCGGTTTTGAGACTAATCAATTAATAAACTATCTACCCAGTCAGATGCATAGCACTCAATGGGCAAAAGGGGATAACTGCATAAAAAAATGCCTCAAGTGGCTTTTTTGTTCTCTTGTTGCATGTTTACAGAGAGAAGAGATTAAAGAGCTTTTTTTTGCACAAGGAGATTCCCCCTAGTTCAAAAGACTATAAGATTGTAGTTTCTCTCAAAGGAGAGGAAAAGTAATTGTTGTATTAGTTGCTATCTTGCCCATCTTTTTGCAAGGGAGGCCTCCCCCAATATTACTTTGCAATAAGATGTACCCCCAAGTGAAGCACATCTGCCATGGAACCCTTATATCAGGGGTGTCAAACTGCCAGGCCGTGGGCCGGTTTCATCATACCGGAGCCGTGCCCACCCCATTGCCAGCAACGGCGAAAAAGCTCCAATACGTTGCACGACGTCACGTGATGTCACAAGTTTGACATGTCTGCCTTAGATGTTTATTGAAGTAGGAATTTATAGGCTAATTGTATAAAATGTACATATTCTGTGCTTCTTGCTTACAGGCTTTATTTATTTATTAAATTTATATGATGTCCATCTCACTGTTACAGCAACTATGAGCAGTTACCAGATGGAGATTTTGCGATGACCCTTTTCTACTGGAGCTAGAAATAGTCTTTCTAATCACCCTGGAATCAGCCACTTCTTCCCAATGAAGGGATTTAGGTGAAAATTTGATCCTAAATCACATGATTGGCTAGCATGATTGGCTAGCTGTTTATCACATGGCAATGCCTCCCAATCAATTCCCTATAGTACCGTACAAATACAAAGGAATAACTAATGTATACCCTGTGAAATGAACGTTCCTTAAGAAGATTCTGCTTCTTTGATTGATTTAATAATATAAAAGCCATCCTGTAAGTTTTGACATGCTACTCCAAAGATCTCATGGGAGGTGCTCAGATACTATTTCATTTTGGAAGTAAGTGTACTACTGTGTAATCCTGCTTCAGCTCTGATATAGTCAATTTACAGATCCTTCATGAGGTAGCTGTCTGGGTTATAAATTGGCAGTCAGCAAGCATTTCCAGATAATAGTAATTCTCTAGGAATAATTTCCTTAATCAATTGATGAAACTCATATCTCTCTTTATTTTAATCAGTGGATGAAACACATTACCAATTAGGTTCTGAGCACTTTGCAGTTTTCAGAGCAATATTCTTATTCTCAGAAATCTCCGGATACCTTTGAGGGGAATAAAATGTAATCAACTCTGCAACCTGGTGACATTAGTTGTTGTTTTTTTAAGGAAATGCAGATTTTTAATATCTCTTTCAATAAAACTGCTGATGACACTTCTTCATTTTATCAGACTTTGCTGGGAAGCATCAAAGTTGAGTCTGCCCAAGTTTCCTTAGCCACAAGGGCAGAGGGGAAATCTCACTTCTTGCCCTGCTGTCCTTGATTACTAAGGGCACAATTTGAAAAAAATAAGGGGCCTGGGGATCCTGGATTAAATCAAGAAATCCTCTACTGTTTCTTCTCCCTTCTGGTCATTATTTTATGTTTTGAAAGCTACTGCCCTATATTTTGATAGCCCTGCTTTGCTGCCTGGATTCTGTTTATAGAATGTGACAAAGAAACAAGCCATTTAATTTAGTAATACCCATCCTATGATACTTTGCTGAGGTAAAAACAGACAGGGCATCTTCCCCTCTGCCCCTACCTCCTCCCACAAAGTGCATAGTGTTCTAGTCTGGTGAAGTTATTTTTGCACTTGAGTCAGAAAAAATTCTGAAGTACATTCCTTCTTGGCGACGAAAAGACAATGCGAACAAACTCATACATATATTTCTGGCCCTTTCATGACATACCGAGTTGGCTACCAAGGCAGTTGCTTCAATTTCCCTTAACTAGAGAACAGCCAGACCCGGTTTTGAACTAAACACTGATAACTGAATAGCATAAACTTCAAATGACTCACCATGTCACTATTATGTGTGAAAATGTAACAGCATTTTCTTTTGTAATATAGACCTATGTTTGGAAGCAGTCGCTTCCATGTTTATGTGTTCTACACTGATTGTAGTATTTTGGTAGTATCCTTTTAACCCATGTAAAAGAAATGTTATGAATGAAGTGGTCTCAAAATTAAACAAACTGAATTTTGAAAACCGCCCTGGAATCAGTGTTGTTCTTTTTATAGCATACTTGGTATTCATGCAGATTTGTGTATAAAATCAGCTTCACACTGGAAATGAGGAATGCTTAATTTCTTCATAATAGTATATCTTCTCCTTAACTTATTCATCTAAAAAGAAGATACCTGTGAATTGCAAATGAGCTGCTCCCACTAAAATAAAAGGGTAGATAGCAAAAGAAGCTCAGTATCCAGACTATTCATGTGAAATTGTCTACTTTGTCAACATTGAGTGGCCAATACCACTTACCCCTTCCTTAATTTCCATGTTCCAATAAATATAGCTAAGCATAGCATGCCCAAATCTGAACATGTGCATCTGGTTATAGTATAGTTTCCTATGTGCTAGTAGGTTACTTCAGAAAAATTAAGATCTAAGACAAACTAATAGTTTAATAGTTTAATAGTAGTTAATATTAATAACTACTGACTATAATCAATTGCCTAAACATAAGTTACTCCATTTATAAAGCCAACTAGTCTTCCATATAAAATAAACCCACTATTTTCTGTCATCCAAATAATCCATTTTCTTATATAGAAACTGGCAAATTCACATCTACAAACTTCCTTCTAGCAAAAACATTGCAAAACAAGGAGGAAAAAATAATAAAAAAGAGATATGTGGAAAGAAGGGGGGCTGCATTGGGAAAGGAAAGAAGGAAGAACAAAAATGAGGGGCAGAATAGCGCTAACTAAACAGAAAGAAATTAAACAGAACTAGCGCTAACTAAAAGAAAGTGATTTAAGTTGTTACAAAAAGATAAGTTCCACCAGCTTGCAATCATTTGCACCTCCATTTGGCTGTTTTGAAAACATTTTTTCTTTTTAGCAAACACAAAATAAATTTCCATCCTTGTCCTTTTCCACAGGTAATATTTTAAGGAAAAGTGTCTTTGCTTTCCAATTTGGAGATAAAATGTTATGAATCTTCCCTCAACAATTTTTCTGATATTTCACATCATCAGATAGTTCTCAATTCATTTTGAACTTGGCATCAGGTAAAACCTAACGGCAGACTAAAACTCCTGTGGAATTCCTATGGAAAACATCATTATTCATATCAAAATTAAAACTGAGTCACCCATTCTCCCCTCCCACTTAGGAGAGTCCATTCATCTTGAGAAACAGAAGTCTTTTTTTGCTGCATTAATTGGGGTCACCAGTTGTTCCAGACTGCTCTACAGAACTAGGACATTGTGAAGAGCGTCTTGCTGGTATGAGTAAGCACACTGTACCAACAACGAGTCTGATACTAAAACCCACTTCTTGACTTAAACGTCAGCTCACTTCTCCTCCCAACTTCATATAGGAAAGCTCTCTTTAATTGTCAACTATTTTCTTTAAATCTTGCTTTTCCACATTTGAAAGGCATCGAAAGATTTGGCTAAGTGCCTTCAGCTTTCCTTGGTTTATAACAGTGGTTCATTTTCTTGAAATAGGTTTCCCCTATTTGCCTTGTGAATTAATCGAATGAGTGCATTGAAGAGCTAGCAAAAGGAGTGTTAGCTGGGGGGTGGAGTCCATGTGAATGCAATGACTAGGATGGTCTAGGTTTCTTTTCCCTAAAAAAACAACCATCTCACAAGGAGAAAGCTGGGTCAATGAGCACTTGATTGACTGCACAAGTGCTGTTACGCCAAGATGACAAAAGGCACTATAAGATGGCCTTTACTAGTAGATTTCTAGAACAAATAGTTGACTCAGGCACTGGCCCTGTACTTCTCAGCCCCTAAAAATAGGTGCCAAGTGCCATGGTGCGCATGCAAGGCTAAAATAAAACCAGCTGTCTCCAGTGACTTGCTTGAGAGAAGGAGAGGGGTGAATTTCAGTGGAGCTGGTCTCCACTGGATTGTATATTCAGGGGACTGGGAACTTTGTCTCACAAGGAGAAGCAAGAGAGGATTTTTAAGAGAGGACTATCAAGGTCTTCCTTCAAAGGTAGGCTGCAGCTCTCTGCCTCTTACTGGTTAGTTGTGAGCAGGAGGAAATACAAGTGGCTGTGTAACAAGTCTGGGTATTTTTTTTATTTGGGTCAGCAGTGGAAAGAAATTTTGGGTGTTTCTCTTTCTCAGGGTAAGCATTATATATATATATATATATAGTGTGTGTATTTTAAAAAGAATCTCATTGTCCAGAGTGGTAGCAGCTATTGAAAAAGAAGGGGAAATTTCAGGTAAATTCAAGCTTTTGAATTAGAATTAAAGGGGGGGGGAGTCACTCTTAATGCTTGGAATCCAAGTAATATGCATCCTACTTAGATCAAGCATCTTTTTGCAGAACTGCTTCTGCCATAGGCTCTGCTTGGCTTTATTAGCCTGAGTTGATTTTCTAGCTTGGCTGCTGTGAACAGGTTGCATGTGGGATAACTTTGGAAGCTGAAATAAGTAAGTATGAATCCATGTTCAGCACTCAGCCACACTGACTGCTTTTTGAGCAGCTGGGCCTGAAGACAGAAAAAAAGACATTTTGCCCCAAATTCCATAGGAAGTGGAATTAAATTTCTTCTGAGGCTGGATCCTATTTTGTTGAAAGAAACATCAGTGTGAGGGCTGCTTCCAGTATTGTGCCTCTTAACATATCCTGTCTGTGAATAATAATTGTGGGGTTTGAGTTTAATTCAACAGTGCATTTATTTTTGCTAATGTTCATGAAAACTAGCTGGCTTTGAGTAAATTTTAGAACACAAGACTGAAAAATGATGAAAATTTTATAGAGATTGTTTTTGAGAACTGATTTCTTTGTAAGATTTTTATGCACAGTGTAGTTTTTGTTTATATATGATTAAACAATCACCACAATAACTGATGTACATCTGTATGATATTTTTTTTCCAAGCGATCTTTAAAAAACTGGATAATGGTAAACAGGATTTTGGGGCCACTATATTTATATATTTCACTGTTAATCTAACATGATGTTACATTATCTATTACTTGTTCCTTCAGTGAGATCACTGCCCTTAATTTTGTCATCCTGGTTAATATGGTTGGAAGAAATCAGAATCTGTTTGTATCCCCTTATCTCTTCCCTGCAAGTATGTATTTAAAGACCATTAGCAAGTTGCAATCTTCATAAAAATAGCCATGCTGAAAATAAAAAGGTATGTCCAGCTATGACAAATATAACCCCAATTGCTTACTGCTTTACAATTAGCATTGCATAAAGGGAGATCTAGGGACTATGAGTGGATAGCTTGTAATGATAAAAGATACTGAAACTGCATTCTTTTAATTTTTTAAAAAACATTCCATTGCTAGAGTTTTGTGTTTAAACTTCAGCATGTAATTAAAACTCAAGATGTTCCTTATGGAGCCCAGCATTCATTCGCAGAATTTCCTGTCGGATTATTCATTTGTGTGAGTTTTAACATGTTTTTGTAAGTAGACAAATCAATTTTGTTCATGTAGCATGAAGAGAGTTCATGGCCTCACCATGACTTCACTTTTTCTTCCCCTCCCAAGGATATTTCAAAATATTATTTTAACAGCCACTACATATTTTAATACTTTGTATTTATTTTCTGCACTAAGAATTCTTCAAGCTGCAATGTTAGAAATAAGAATTAAAGAGTAGTGTCTCCTCATTTATAGTGGAGTTTGTGTGTTTCCAAAAAGTTTTCTTCCACACTTAGAACATCTAGTTGGCCTTTGTCTGTTCACCATTGTGTCAGACTAAGCATCGTTAACCAGCTTTATTATGTGTCAAAACTTTGTTTTTATTTGTTCTTGTAAGTCCCAAAGACCTCAAAAATGGTTCCATAGCCATTGCTCTGCCTTAGAACAGCAGTTATAAATTTTAAATTCTTCATGAAGCAGATTACTTTGAGTGAACAGTTTATCTGCAGTTTTCATTCTAATCACGAAATACTTGTCATTGTTCAACATCTGACGTTCAAAATAATCATGTTAGGCTGTTCTTTCTCCATCCTTTTCAAAGACTGCTTAACCCCTTAATGTCAGATTAGCCAAAAATCAACAGTATGTGTGTGTATCTCTGTGTTTATGTATATATTTTTGAGAATGATAAAATTACACAAAGGTTCCTGAAGGAAATCTATTCTGCATACTGTAGATGATTCCTTATAGACCATAAGTATAAGTTGAATAGCCCTAAGGCAAGAATACTCCCAATTTGTGCATGACTTTAGATGGACATAACCATGCAATTTTCTTGGCAACAGTATGGAAATGGGTTGCCATTGTTTTCTTCTGGAATGCTTTTTGACTCCCTAGTCCAGTGGTGGTGAACCTATGGCATGGGTGCCAGAGACGGCACTCGGAGCCCTCTCTGTGGGCACACGTGCTGTTGCCCAGCCTCGCCTCCCCCATGACCCCCTCCTCTCCAGCAGCCTCCCTGAAGTAGAGTCGCCCATGAGCGTGGCCCACGCAGAGCAGCACAACCAAGGACATGGCAGCCAGGCAGCGTACACAAGACTCTACCCTCACATTCAATCATGCACAATATTGCAGGGTGCAGGCAGAGGGCGTGACCGCCATAGCGCTGCTGGGCTGCTGGATGATCTGCGACGGGCCCTGGAGGCAGTGAGTGGCCCTGCAGGCAGGTGGGGTGGGGGATGGGGGGCAGAGCAGGGGCGGGGCAGGGGGTGGAACGGGGAAGGGGCCAGTTTTTGGGCACTTGGTTTCTAAAAGGTTCACCATCACTGCCCTAGTCTAAATGTAGCTTTCTTGGTAGACTCAATTTCTGAATAATTCTAACTCTGCATAGCACTATTTTGCTGGGACAATGTTATTAGTGTTTGTATCGAAATTTGTATGCTGCCCGACTCCCAAACATTCTGGATAGTACACAAGTAAAAACATAAAAAAATAAGAAAAAAATATAAAAAATAAAAGATTGCAAGAATAACCAACATCAGACAGGAACAAAGGAGGGCTTCAATCACACTCACACTCAAGGCTCTTCAAAATACTAGCAGGGAGGGGGCCATCCAGATTTTGGAGAGAATCTCATTCCAGAGGGCACCCACTGCTACACCGAAGGAGCACTTGCAGAGTTCTGATAGATGACATTATTTAATCAAAGGAACCTAGAAAGCACCCTGCCAGATTGATTCAGCCAGGCAGATAATATGGGAAGGAGCTGGTCCCAAAAGTAACCTAATCCCATAGTGTGTAGGTCTTTATGGGTAACAACCAACACCTTGTGTTGCATCCAGAAGCATCTGGCAACCAGGAGTGTTACATGGCATATCAAGACATGCCCACTACTGCTTGTGCTGCTGCATTCTGGCCAGATAAACCTTCAAGGACAGCCTTACATAGAGTGTTGCAGTGGTTAGCTCATAGTCACCTCATAGCCAAGGCATGAATGACTGTCTGAAGGACTTCCCAGTCTAGGAAACAAATGGACCAAATGACGATGTACAAAGGCCTTCCTGGCTACTGCTACCACCTGCTCTTAGAGGACATTTCCCTATTTTGAATGGGGAAGGGCAATCTGATCCAAAATCAGATTGGGATAATCCCAGAACTGGATGACCTAAACACTTACAACCACTCAGTCTTGGTAAGATTGAGTCAGAGGCAATAACTCCCTATTCTTGTGCTACTTAGAATTAAAGAAAAAAAGATTGACTAGTAATGCTGTCATTGCTTACATACAGTAAGTAAGAAAATGACTGACAATTTAATTCTCAAAAATTATACAAATGTGATAATCACACTTTATGTGAACTTCGTGCCCTTAAAGCAAATCTGCTGTTTATATCCATGTCATTGTAATTTAAGAGATGACACTAATTCACAGCTGCAGAGAAATCTAGCTGCAGGCTGACTGTTTCCAGTAAAATGAATAGGAAATCGATTTCATTTGGGAAAATCGACACAAATATCAGGATTTTTGTACTGTAAAATTGCAGGTGCACTTGGAATTTAAACCTGGTAGAGTGACCAGTGCTTTAAGGAGTTTTAGGTTTGGTGACATTTTGTTTTGTTTTGGAAAATGTAATATTCTATGTTTCAGTTCAAAGGTGAGTACAATAAAACAGAATTTAAGCTGTCTACAAGAGGAAAAGAAACTTAAATTACAAATGATAAAACAACAATGGTGATAAAACTGAAAAGCAGCACTAAACGAAAACACCAAGCAATGTAAAAATCTTCTTCTACTATTAAACATTTATGTGGATCAGAACAGAGACAAATATTTCAAAAAGAAATAAAAAGCAAAACAATGCAAAATGTTCTTTTCTCAACTGCCATTGACTGAACTTCAAATATTGGAGAAACTTAGAGAAGAGTCATAACAGTTGATCTCAATATTCAGTTAGGGTCATCCAAGAGAAAGTCCTTTTTTTAGATTCTCAGAGTTAAGAGCAACTTTTCGATCTGTGCTTAAATAGATTGGGAGCCAGTATGGTGGCTTGTCCAGGTCAGCAATTTCAACCAGCCTTCTCCCAAATGGCATTCTCGAGATAGGTTAGAGCAATGATGGCAAACCTTTTAGAGACTGACTGTCCCAAAACCTTCCCCTGCCTCCACTTCACCTCCTGTCCTGCCTGCTCCGCCCCTGCCTGTCCCCTGCTCTGCTCACAGGACCACGTACCGCCTCCATGGCCCGCCGCAGATCGCCCAGGCAGCCCTGCAGCACCATGGCAGCCATGCACTCTTCCCTCTCTGTGGGGACGCACACTATGAGGCACGAGGGCAGAGTCTTGTCTCTGCTGCCTGGCTATATCCTTGGCTGTGCTGCTCCGTGCAGACCGTGCCCGGGAGTGACTCTCCTCCAGGGGGGTTGCTGGTGAGGATGAAGCCGTGGGGGGAGGTGGGGCTGGGGTGACAGCGTGCGTGCCCACAGAGAGGGCTCCAAGTGCCGCCTCTGGCATGCGTGCCATAGGTTCGCCACCACTGGGTTAGAGTATAATTCCCATTATCTCCGACCAACATTGCCTGTCCTTGCTTGGAATAATGGAAAGTGTAACCCAATGTTTCTAAAGATTGGAAAAGCTGGTGTAGGTATTTTGAGATAAGCTGAACAGCCAAAAGAATCTTCAGAGCCTAACATGTGACCTCCTAGTAGGGACACTATTGTAGGCCAAAACCAAAATGCTCTTAGGTAAGAGTTAGTAAATAAAGGGAATTTCTTCAATTTGGAAAGCTAAGGGAATATTTTTAATGTTCTTTCTAGTGTAGATGCTACCATTTCAAACAGGGGCAAAGCCACAGAAGCTAGAGCTGCTATAGCCACAGTATGTACCTGCCCCTTAAAACCTTTTAAAACTTTTGAAATTGCCCTTCAGTTTTAAAGTCTGAAAGCTTGTGGTCTTATTACATTCTGCAACTGCTAGTTATAGCCCAGTTATAAAAGTTTATCTGAGCATAATTAAAATTGGCCAATTTATCTCTGTCCTGAGAATTTCAGAAGTGGATAGTAGGACATTTGAAACAATCAAGGTAGATTTTCATAGACTTCCTGTGGATTATGGTAATACCTAGCAGCCAGGTTAGAGACAGCTGAATTTGCATAATGAGAATCTGTTTACGATAAAAAGAGCATTTTCTCAGAAGTGAATCCAGTGATGAAACACGGCTCTACATTTTGTTTGTATGTGTGACAAGCATAGATCTCATCTTATCAATACTAATGAAATCTGCAAAATAACAGATCTAATTATGTTTTTGCTTCTGGATATGTGTAACCAATCTTCCTTCCTTCCTTCCTTCCTTCCTTCCTTCCTTCCTTCCTTCCTTCCTTCCTTCCTTCCTTCCTTTTCTTCCTTCCTGATGATTGCCTGATCTCATCCCTGGAGTTTCTTTAGCAAGATTTTCAGAAATGGTTTGCTCTTGCCTGCTTCTTAGGGCTGAGAAAAAGTGATTGGCCAACTGGTTTCATGCCTAGGCAGGATTAGATCTCACAATCTTCTGATTTTTAGCTTTGTGCTTTAACCACCACACCAAACTGGCTCTCAGTTCTTATGTTGTACACATTATCTTAAGCTTATTCCTCACACAATTGTATCACTGAATGTTCATCATTTGCCACAAATGATCTCTTGAATATGTTATCTTGAAGGAATATTCCAATAACTGGATTTGTGTAAACAAATTTGCAAAGGCATTGTCTTCTCAAAAGTCAGATGTGTCAGTTTCCCTGAAAGCAAATACTTGGCTTGTGCTAATAATATAACTATAGTCAAATGATCCTAAAATAGTTTACTTTGAGAGACCGTTAGGCTAATTGTATATGGCTCTATTCTGTAGATTCTTCCGTCGGTGGATTGTTCTCTAAAAGGATTGAGAATTTATTTAAACAGGTGGAACGCTACTGCTATCTTGGTTTAAATGAGAACATTTTTAACAGGCTCAGATGACAAATAATTTTCTTTATGAAAAATGCAGTTACTAAAGATGTGATTGTGTTTGTTGTTATATACTATCTGTGGGAGAATTAAGGGAAAAAAAGAAGTAGAGCATGACATTAATGCCTGATCCTAGGTGGCCTTTGAGCTTATACAGTTATTTCTCATAAGTTTAAGATCTAATCTTGAAGGGTGCTATTCCCATTATAAACCCAGCTGCTGATTTTTTCATACTTTTAAACTTCTGAAGAAAAATAAAAAATATTCCTAGTTATCACTAAAAAGAGCGTACTTATCAATCCATCCATCACTTTCTTTCAAGATTGGAAAGGACAAAAAGTAGGTAGATGGGGGATGTGAAAACATGAAGGGTGGGTAAGAAAGAGCAAGGCTGAGTGATTCACATGGAGAGGAGACTCTCAGATATCATCTTGTCTAGGATCCTCACAGACTTAGTAGGGCCAATGTAAGCACTGCTTTTCTAATTCTTATACAGCAATTGTGTGTTCATCATATGAAGAACATCCATTTATTAAAAGGGCATCTCCTTTCCCCAATCTGAGCTCACAAAGCCTCATGCTCATAGAGTGGACAACTACACAACCTATATTTCTCCTTCCAAAATGGTGCCACTAAAGCGGTGAAAAGGATTACAGAGTCCCCAAAGTGAAAATATAGATTTGCATATAAGTCCCTAAGGTTTTCTGTGGTTCCCAGTGTTCTACTGGGTGCATCCCTGGAGCATCCACCAGGGGTTGCTTACACCTCATCATAAAGCAGACACACCTGAAGATTGTAGTCTAAGCTCAAAAGGCAGGCTTAATCTAGTTGTTGATGATGATAATAACAGAGTTGGAAAGGATCTTGAAGGTCTTCTAGTCTAAACCCCTGCACAAGCAGGAAATCCTATACCATTTCAGACAAATGGTTGTCCAATCCCTTCTTAAAAACTTCCAGTGTTGGAGCCTCCATGACTACTGGAGCAAGTCATTCCACTGATTAATTATTCTAATGATCAGAAAATTTCTCCTTGATTCTAGGTTGGTTCTTTCTTTGATTAATTTTCATCCATTGCTTCTTGTCCTGCCTTCAGGTGCTTTGGATAATAATAATAATAATAATAATAATAATAATAATAATAATAATAATAATAATAATGTTGGAAGGGATCTTGGAGGTCATCTAGTCCAACCCCCTGCTCAGGCAGGAAACCCTATACCATTATAGACAAATGCTGTCCAGTCTCTTCTTAAAAACTTCCGGTGTTGGAGCACCCACAGCTTCTGGAGGCAGGTTGTTCCACTGGTTAATTGTTCTAACTGTCAGGAAGTTTCTCCTCAGTTTTAGGTTGCTTCTCTCTTTAGTTAGTTTCTATCCATTGCTTCTTTTCTTGCCTTCAGGTGTTCTGGAGAATAGGTTGACCCCCTCTTCTTTGTGGCAACCTCTGGGATATTGGAACTCTGCTATCATGTCACCCATAGTCTTTCTTTTCATTAAATTAGATATACCCAATTCCTGTAACCATTCTTCATATGTTTGGGTTTTCGGTCCCCTAATCATTTTGTTGTTCTTCTATTCACTCTTTCTAAAGTCTTAACATCTTTTTTATATCACGGTGACCAAAAATGCATGCAATATTCCAAGTGTGGCCTTACCAAGGTGTTATAAAGTGGTATTAATACTTCACGTGATCTTGATTCTGTCCCTCTGTTAATGCAGCCTAGGACATTGTTGGCTTTTTTGGCAGCTGCAGCACACTGCTGGCTCATATGAAGATGATAAACTTACAGTCTGGGCAAAGCAGTTGAGAAGGACTAATCCAGAAAATCTTGGTTCTTCCAGTTTATGTGATATGGCTCTGCACTCTTTTTAAATAATTCTTCCCACTGTCATCTCTGAAATGTTAGCACACCAAAAATGAGAATTGCAGCCCTTGCTCACAAAAGGTTCTTCATTCTTGCCCTAAGGACAGATCTCTTCTCTATATATTTGTAGTTTATGTAGGAATTAAAGACTTTTACTACATACAACATTGTAACTGAATTAAAAGGAAGAAGATATTGGCAGCAAAGTATACAATTTGCAATCACCCAATCTTATATCTCATACTATATAACTCTGAGAGCAGTGGCTGGATGTTAATGTATTTATCTTTACAACACCCAACTGCAAGTTGGGTTGGGCATAGAGAGAGTGGTCCAAACTTCCACAATAAGCTTCCATAGCTGAAAATGAGCTAGAACTCCCAGCTTCTAGGTCTGTGTCTTAATCTCACAGCTACATAAACAAACCTTATGTGGCTTCTGTTAATTTGAACATTTCAGGGGCAGATAGGGCAGCAATCTTTGTTGATGCAGGAAACAAAAGTTTTTGAAAACACAGACTGTTTTTCCCTGGACTGCATTATTGGAAACTTTCAATTTCTGGCAGAGAGCAGAACTGGCAAAAGCCCAAGCTGTGTTTATTTTACTTTCCGCACAAACTATTTTGTACTTTGATTTTCATGTTCTCTTGTGGCACCTTTTGAAAAATTCTGGCAATAAGCTTGATTGCATTATGGAGATTCACCAGTTCAAAGTTGTTTTCTATTTTTAATCTACCCTGGGAGTTATACTCCCGTTCTTCACTCCTTATGAGTGGTACAATGACAATTTACTTGAGATGTCCTTGATGGATGTTTTTACATGTTGCCTAGAGAGGAGAAGCAGAATGTGCAACACATATGATACAAAGTGCTATCAAAACTTACAAACATGTAGAGTTATTTTCAATAATTTAGCTCAGGGTCATGTGGTACGAGATTCATCAAATTTATTTCTAAATAAAACCTGTTTACCATTGAGGAGGTAGAGAATTTAGTTACAGCAGGATATAATGGAGTATAAGATCTTGACTCCTGAAAATTGTTGCAATAATTATAATATCAAGTTGCCAGAGTTATTTATTGCCAGAGGCTTGGTTTTGAATGTAGCAAAAACTAGTGGGACCATCAGGTTGAAAAGGTTTTGGAAAATTAGCGGGTTAAGATCTTATGGGACTTCAAAATTCAAACAGATAGGCATCTTGTTAGTAGTATACCTTCTATAAGAGTTATTGAAAAGAAGAAAGTTTAGTTCATTGATATTATTATACTGGGTGATGCTAGGATTGAGGAAAACTAATCAGAAAATAATTATGAAACACAGGGACTTGTAGATTGAAGTTGAATGCTTATGGAAAAAGAAATCCATTGTTATACCACTCACGATCCTTGGAGCAATATCTAGATCAGGGGTAGGCAACCTTGGCTCTTTTATGACTCGTGGACTTCAACTCCCAGAATTCCTGAGCCAGCATGGCTCAGCATGGCTGGCTCAGGAATTCTGGGAGTTGAGGTCCACGAGTCATAAAAGAGCCAAGGTTGCCTACCTCTGATCTAAAGGATTCCTTGATATTTAGAAATGTTCAATTTAGTGGACCTGAAAATCATAACATAAACTATATATATCTTATGGTATTCATGTCCATTGAATGCCTATGCCTTAGATATAATCCCAAAACAAATGGAGCACTTAAACACCTTCATCATTGACAAAAACACCTTCAATCAATTGTAAAAAGTAGCTTTACTCAGAACAGCTTACATTCTGCAATGATACCTTTAACACCATTGAACAACAATATCTACCTATCCCAGGTCCTTTGGAAAGACTGGATAGGTGCATAAAAATGTCAAATCCAGTCTAAACATCTGGCTGACTGTGCAGCCAATCATAGTAGTAATTTGGCACAGTCACCAAAAAGATTCATTGAAACATCTGTAAAAATTGTAAGAATTTCCAAATAAAGTCTTGACACATAACATACCAGATTTAACTGTGTTTAAAAAGAAAAAAAATGTGGATAATTGATGTGTCAATACCAGGGGATAGTAGAATAGAAGACAAAAAATTAGATCACAAAGACCTGTTGACGTGTTGCGATGTATTGCGACTTTTTTCCATTGCCGGCAATGGGGTGGGCGCGGTTTCGTCATGTCGCATCCGGCCTGTGGGCCGGCAGTTTGACACCCCTGTTCTAGATGCTTAGGAAGAACCTGTTGTACATGAAGACCAGCTAAAGAATTGGCAACTGTGATTTCACGTTGTTGTCTATTGTCAGGACAATGAAAAGCAATTCAGGAAGAGTTCAATTCTTGATTTATTTACAATAGAGACTATCTTGCCAGACTAAATGGGATATTGCCCACTGCTCTTTCCCTAGTGGATCTACCCTGGGAGATTCTAGGGAGTAGCAATCCTTACTCTCTTTCTCTATCCAGCTCTGGGCTGAGCTGCCTCTTGTTTCACACACACACACCCCACACACACTTTCTGGAAAGTGCTTCCTGGGAAACTGTCCTTTTACTGTAACCCATCACCCCACCTCCCCCTCCATGAGTACTATCTCTCACATGTATATAATAATAATAACATCATCATCTGTATTTTAGAGGGGATAATCTACTCACCAATTAAAATAATACATCTCAGTTAACTTCCTTAACTGAGATGGAGACTATATGTAAAAGACCAACCAGGCTAGGAATAATAACATTAGGCAGGAACAGTTGGAGAAACCCTAAATGCTTTGATCTATGTTATTACAAATAAAAAAGATATTGTGCTCTACATGGGGTTGAAGAGCATTCAGAAGCCACAGCTGGTGCAGAGTGAGGTGGCAGAGGCAGTTCTTAGGGCCCCTAGATTGGCCCTTGATATGCTCCATGAACTGCCCTAGTTGGCAGTTTGCTTCTGGGTGCAATTCAAGGTGTTGGTTACTCACCTATAAAATCCCTCATGGTCCAGGTTACTTGAGCAACTGTCTCACCAGGGACCATCCACGCTGGCAGAGAAGGCATACTGTGGATCCTGTCAGTCAAAGAATTTCAACTGGCAGGGTCCAAGAGAAGAGCCTTCTCTGCCATGGCTTTTGAACATCTTACCCCCTGAGGTGAGATTGGCTCCTTTTCGTAAAAGCTTTAAAACCCGGTTCTGCCAAATGACTTGAAGTTGCAATAGGGGAGTTTCACACTGGAAGTAGTTGACTAATTAAAAGCTAATCCCACCTCCTCGCCCTTGTGTATCTGGCTCCCTCCTTCTCCATCTTGTGTTAATAATTTTACTTTGTCTGCTCTGTCATTTTATATTTGATGATTTTAATGTTTTTAATGTTTATTATAGTGCAAGCCACCCAGAGTCATTTGAAATGAGATGCGGACGAATAAATCGAATGAAAGAATAAATAAATAATAAAGTTCTCTGAATTTGGGAAAAGTAACTTTTTATTAGATTAAAATCCGTGAAACTCCTTTCTAATATTTTTCTTCTAGAGAACATGCTCATCAAAGATAATTTATTCATCAGTTATTGTTGCTGGAGGGGGGTTATTGCTTTTTTGTTTTTTTATGTTTGGTTTTTATCTTTGTATGAGTCACTGAGAGGGAGTTAGACAGCCATATAAATCTTCTTAAATAAAATAAATGATAAACAAATAAATTCAGGATGGGAAAACAACCTACTGTAAAACCTTTTCCATTACTGTAGAACTACACTCCCATGAAAATATCAGTGTCTATCATTTGCACATGCAGATAGACAGAGACTGGCAGAGACTTGTGACAAATGCAAGGGCTTTTTCACCTTGAGATGAATTGCA
The DNA here is from genome assembly GCF_016545835.1 of Crotalus tigris. Classification (NCBI taxonomy): domain Eukaryota; kingdom Metazoa; phylum Chordata; class Lepidosauria; order Squamata; family Viperidae; genus Crotalus; species Crotalus tigris. The sequence continues at coordinate 330,363 of NW_024097917.1, forward strand.
CGTTAATTCAGTGGTTCTCAACCTGTGGGTCGGGACCCCATTTGGGGACGAACGACCATTTCACGGGGGTCGCCAAACAACGCAGTCCGCCATTTTTTCCCCCTTTTCCTTAGGTGTGCTACTCCCTTTTATTCTATTGGCTTTTGAAAGCCAATAGAATAGACTCTCTTGAATAGAGTCTAATTCTATTGGCTTCCAAAAGCCAATAGGAATTGTCCAGGCTGTCTCTGCCCTGCTGAGCCCACCAAAAGTCCCATTCTGCAAACGGTGCTGCACCAGTTGAGTAGTCCTCGACTTAGACCGGTTGAGTAGTCCTCGACTTACGACCGGTTGGGGGTCGCGGCATTAAAAAGGTTGAGAACCACTGCATTAATTCAAGCTGAGTGGCATATTCAAAGAATAACATGGATTTTGGTTCTTGTCACTGGACCTTTTGGCTCTACAAGCTGCATTAGTTGCTTATAGGACAGAACACTTTAAGTGAGGTAGTTAAAGAGACTGGTGGATTTGAATCCCCTTCCCATCACTTTCTCAGAAATACTCCCCCTTCTTTCTTTTATGACATATTGTGTGAGAAAAGATTTAATATCTACTATTTTTTTTTCCTCATTGGCACTTTACCCACATAAGTGAGGTAAGAACAGATGGATGAGAAGAGTGGAGTTTAATGATTTTCCCTGGGTTCTCCTCCTCATTTAAACTGCAGTCTCCAATCACAAATGCCAAAGAGCACAATTTTGAGTGGAGGAAGGAATGACACTCTCCATGTGTGTTCATCTCCTTTCCGGTCTCACCTGGCTAGTATACTTGTTGAAAACTGTGATTTAGCTTAGAAGGAAAGCACGCCAAGAAACTTTATTTGGGGGAAGGGCCTTCAAGTCAGCACTGACTTCTGGCAACTACCTTTGCAGTTTTCTTGGCAAGATTTTGGAAATGGTTTGCCACTGCCTGCTTCCTAGCACTGAGAAAGAAGGCTTGTCCAAGATCACCCAGATGTTTGTACCTCGCACCAAGATTAGCTTGCCAGTGTCCCATACATTTTGGGGGGGGGGGCAGGCTATATATAATGTATATGATGTGCTGGGGAGGGGAGGGGAATGCTCATGCAAATTCATTGTTCTCCTGTAGCCAGTTAATCAGCCAAATGATATAATTCCACAGGTAGGTTAGAAGCTTGGATACCTGTAGCAGGCTGAAGTAAAGTCTTCTAGGAAATGCATGTGGCCTGGGGTCTAGAGACCATAGATCAAATGCTCTGAAAAACGTCAGCAAGTGGAATATTTCTCTTCCATACAAATTGTGATGAGACTAAGTATGTCTTTGCTTTTCTCTCTTTCTTGGGACTCTAAACAAAACAGTTAAAATGATACCTGGAAATGTTTAATAATCAGTACAGTTTAATCATGAACAATATCCTTACAATATGTCTTTCTCCTTCAACTGGTTTAATCTCAGATATGAACATGATAGCCTGGTCAATATTCTTAGTTTATTTAAGAGCCACGGTGGTGCAGTGGTTAGAATGCAGACTGACTTTGCTCACTGCCAGGAGTTTGATCCTGACTGGCTCAACGTTGACTCAGCCTTCCGTTCTTCCGAGGTCAGTAAAATGAGGACCCAGATTGTTGGGGCAAGATGCTGACTCTGTAAACCTCTTAGAGCACTAGGAAGAGTGGTATATTAGTAGAAGTGCTTTTACTATTGCTACTGTTGTATGCATGTCCTTGATTAATTTAAAATCGTCTTCAATACTAAGAAAACGTTGTAATGCAGGGACCTAGTTTCAAAGTGAGCCAGGCAGGATTTCAAAACTGGACAGGGGCTTAAAAGAAATAATGACATTTCATCCAGAAGAAAACACATGTGGCCTCTAGTTTCCTTCATCCTCCCTTCTTCCATATGCATTAAACTATATTTCTAGGTGCACCTACTGTGCAGGATGAATAACCCATGAAATTGAATATTTCTGTATATGCAATTTGAGTGCAACTGCTTCTTTTAACCCGTAGTTCTTTTGTCAGATTTTGTTACTTCTCCAGGTTTCAATTATGAAGGAGAGAGAGAGAGAGAGAGAGAGAGAGAGAGAGGGAGGGAGGGAGGGAGGGAGGGAGGGAGGGAGGGAGAGAGAGAGCGAGAGAGAGAGAGAGAGAGAGAGAGAGAGAGAGAGAGAGAGAGAGAGAGAGAGAGAAAGAAGTAATATGATTACAGGGTTTAAAATAGGAGATTATTAAGGCAGGGGAGCACTTCTATTGTCTTGGTGAACCCTTGTTATGGGTTGGGCTATATTGATGATGACATCATCTCTTTTTGGAATTTAGAGCTGAGTAATTTAGATATCTTTAATAGAGGACTGAGAAACTGCACGGGTCTACCATGGGGAAAGAAACAGGACAATTTCATATTTTGGGTTTTTCTATTACATCCAGTTTTCAGGGGTTGTCTTTATAATAACAATCACCCCTCATTAAGCTGAGGATGGTTATTGTTCTTATGAGGCATAGAAATCAAATGCTTGAAAATCATATTCGCAGTTTACATATTAAAGATGAATCACTGAACATTTATTAGGATATTGTGGGTTTTTACTTACTTATACATTTTCCCAAGGTTATTTCATTGCTTACGTTCAATGTGTTGTCTTCAGCAACACATGAAATTATACCCTTTTTAAAATTTCTGTGCAATTATTTAGATTGTGCTATACACTCCGGTAAATACATTTGCAGCCAAATATTTTTCAAATTCAGCAGCCAATTGAATGAAGCTCAATATGCTTTCCAGAGCATGGCAGGTCACCTGGGGGATGCAGATGTACAGCTGGGTTGTTACATAATACTAAACATATGCACAGATGGTCTAAATGCAAGTGAGACCCAAGTTATTTTTCAGGAAGAGCATCTAGGATTGACAAGAGTTCAGGTACACCCCCGTTTCCCCCCCCCCCGCAAACAAGGCAGAACGAAGTCACAACAGTAGAGTTCAAAGGCAGTTCACTTATTAAAGTGGGTATAGATTCTATGGCAATATAAAAACATATAAGAGACGTTGCTTCCAGCACATAAAATTTGGAGCTGGGGCTTTAGCAAAGCTGCTGGTGGCCAAGTCTAGTACCTAGCAATTATTCATGAGGAACATTGTTTCTTAAATTTACCTGAGCCTCTGAGATTATAAATGCAAATTAGTGGAGATTTCCATTTGGAACTCAGCTTTCTGGACCCTCTGTTTCACAGGGAAATGATTGATCTCTAGTATTTAACCTCCAGGCTTTAGTGTCTCAAAAAGGCTGGAAATTAGGCTGAAGTTCAACCTCTTTCTCCAATGACACTCATCCATATAATGCGCTGAAATGATTATAAAATGGAAATGTGGGTTGGACAGAGAGAGTGGATTATGTTCCACTTCCGTGTGCAATTTCCTGTGTGAAGCCTCCTATCTGCTGTACAGATTTGTGGGTCTTCTAGAACAGATTGGAGTGGGATTCAGCATGGAACGTGGAATCCTGATTTGGCTAAGCATAGATCAACTCCTTTTCACTTCATCTATATATTTTTAAAAACTTTATATGGATCATTGTGCATATTCTGGCATGGCAGTTTTTTTTTTAAAAAATGTGCATTTTTGTATGACTTTTTTCATAGTACATACATTTTTGTGTACATTTTTTTTCTTGAGAACAGCATAATAATTTGGAAAGTATGAAATTTTCTCCCTCTATATTCTCAGCTTCAAGCTAAAAGAATCTTCTTGAACATATTTATAGAGCTTGTGCTCGCTGATTGATGTTCCTTTTTTGCTTTTTTCATATTGACATATTTATCAGCCAGAATGTGCAGAAGTATAGAAACCAGCCCTCACTACCTACCATGACTGTGTATCTCAGTCTTGCCTGCTCAGCTCCCCACCATGTTTACTTGTAGTAAGCAACACCCATGAAATATGGGACTCTCAGCACTCTATTAGTGCTGTCTAATGTGAGATTGTACCTCTGAAATTTAGAGAGAAGATGTCCAAAGTCTGAAACCCTCTGCTTTCATTGCCACCTGTGATCCTCTCTAAGAAGCCAACATATGGGCTAAAAAACACAATTTGGGAGAGATGCAGGATAGGGATATTAGCCTTTTATTTCCCAGAAGCCTCCCACTCCAACTTCCATCTTAAACATTACGCATGAATCCCTTCTGTTGACATCAGCTCTTATGGTCCTAAAGATGTTCAAAACATTATTTCTAGTAGACTCTTGTAGAATGATAAAGGTCCAGTTTTTGTTCTACACATTTGGCCCCAATGGGAATTAAGGCTGTTCTGCTATGAGAATGAGGGCTTGATACACCTAGCTTTGGTTGTGTGTGTATGAATGCACTTGGTTATACTGGTTTCCTATTATTTCTCATTTGATTTTGATTGGTTTTTTTATGAGTTAAATGTATTAAAGTCAAGTGTGGATGGAATGGGATTTTATATGTAAAGATGGTGGACAAGCATTCTCACATATTCAGGATAATAGAGGTCTGGATAGGTCTAATGTTCCGCTGAAATCTCTCTGCAACCATTTCTTAGCTGAAAGCCCTCTTGGAGTAGTGGTCCAAAGCCTTGTATAGCCTAAAAGAAATTGATCAGCAATAGAATCTTGCTATGCAAATCCCATGAAGGGAGTGAAAGGTCAATCTGCTTAGCCAGATCTTCAACAACATCATCATCATGACAGGACCTAGGCCAGGGGCAGGCAACCTTGGCTCTTTAATGACTTGTGGACTTCAATATCCAGAATTTCTGAACCAACTATGCTGACTCAGGAATTCTGGGAGTTGAAGGCCACAAGTCATAAAAGAGCCAATGTTGCCTATCCCTGGCCTAGGCTGAGTGGCAAAAGCAGGGCAAATTAGTTAGATGAAATTATAGCATGCCTAATTATTATTTCATGTTTCACTCCCAGAAAGTCACAAGAAAATTGTAAGATTGAGGCCTAACGCGTGAAATATAAAATATATGATTGGAAATCTGTTTCATTTAAATGGAAACCAGATGCAGAAAGGAGAAATATTTCCCATCTGTGCTGCACATTTTGAATATGGCAAGGAGATGTATAAGATTTCTCCACCTAGAAATCTCTTACAAATGCATATTTGTTTACATAAAAACACACACTTCACTCCCATCCCACCCCCATTGTCCTTGTGACACTTTTTTTTTTTTACTGAGATTGAGAAACAAAAATTTAAACCAAAACCACTCTTCCTACATTTTTTTCTGCCACTGACTCTTCTCTACTTCCCAATATTAATGCAAGGATATAAATCTTTTCTGACTGAGGATATCAAATAATTAAAATATAAAACATGTTGATCTTGCAATCAAACATGCAAGATCAACAAAGAGATCATCATTCTCACTCAAAATCTTACACAAACCTGAAGTTCTAACCTAAAATATTACAGGAGTTGGTTCTAATATGAGGTTTCTGACATTTAATTTTTGAAATTAATATTTACTTAATTATGGCATTCTGCAGGCACCATCAGGAGATGTTGCAAGCGCTATTTGCACTAATGTTTTAAAATTAGGAGATTGATGATGGCATTATTATTTATAGTTATACTCTCAATCACAGCTAATTTTAAAAATGTAGATTGTTGTGATATTATAGTAAGCAGGAAAATAATAGAAGGATAATATTTTTATTTCAAATACTGAAAAACTATAATGAATCGAGTTCATCAAATTCTTTCCTTTCTCTTGAAGCTTAATAAAAACAAGGAATGGGATGATAAAGATAGAGGACATAAGAAATCTGATACTAGTGAAGATGAATTCCTTGAAGTATGGCATAGATTTAAATATGTTTAATTGTGCTAAATGACACAGAAACATAATTAGTTTTCCTTTGAAATTATGTAAAACAGAAAGTATTTGGAACTGCCTCCAAATAAATGCCATAGCTCCAGACTCATCTACCACTTGTTATATATTTTTAACATTAGAAGAAAAGTAATGCAATTTTCTTTGGCTATTCCCTCTTTCTCATCCCTCTTGTGTAAAATTTTAATTCCTTTTTCCCCACTCTTTTCAATCTTCAGTGAGAAGATTGATGCTGAAGCTTTAAAATGTAAATTTTCTGAGTTAATTGAATCTTTTTGTACAATAATACAGTAAGCAGAAAATCTTAAGTATATTAGCTTGAAGAATATATATATGCAATTTCTCACTGCTACCAGCTTATAATACTGTAATAGATAATCCTAATATCATTAACTGGCAGGTATCAGATAGGAGAGAGAGTAGGCAAAAGGAACCACAAAAGATCTGTGTTTATTGTTTATTTTTTAGTATAGCTGCCTCCCTTTCCTGTCACTGGAATTCTCCACTGGATTAAGCAGCCTTTTGTCAGTAGAGAGACTCTGTGATAACCTGCTGAGATATATAAGATTCAACCAACATCTGTATTCCTTGAACAGTGTATTCAGCTGGAAAATTTTAAGTTGTTTTTGTCCCCAAAAGGATATACAGATATTACTTTGCTATATCTTTAGGGAAGTAGCTAAGTTCTGCTGATGCATAAGGAATACTCCAATAAATACAGATTGCAGATTGAATTTTTCCCCCCACTTCTGGAGGAAACATTCTTCTTGCAGGAATTGAATATTAACTGAATAAAAGTTTCCATGTAATGTCAAAACTTTTATCTATGCTTTCCAAGACATGACTGGCGAATTTTCAGGAGAGTGAACATCGGGAGGTAGGTAGTTGATTATCAGCAAAGAGATTATAAATAAACTAAGGGGGTGTTCACAATTTCTTTTCCTTATTTCCATCATAACCAAGAGTCCAGATCTTTATGATAATGCTTTTAAGATACCTTATAAATTTAAAAATGTTTCTTTGGGCATATCAGGGAAATAGAAAAAATGGCAAGAAGAGATTGCTCAGTGCTATATGTAAATACTTCTAGGTCTGTGATGCTAGAGGTACATAGAATGATTTTGTGCACGTTCTTGGTACATCTAACAGAATATTATCTGCAGAGAGTCTGCCTCAATATTCTCAGTGCAAGTCATTTGGTAGATGCAAGAAACAGTATGTTGGCTTGTAAAATATTCTCCAGATTAGAGATAATAGTTTCTAGAACAGAGTTCATAGCTAAAATAGAATAGTATTAACAGGTTTGTGGTAAAACTAGGCTTTGCTTACATTTAGGGTATACTTTGCAACCTAGTTTATACCTTTTCTATATTAGAAAAAAAAAACCTCAAGTGAAGGCCTCACTGCCTATGCCATGATGGGTGGTAAAAATTATCTGCTGGATCTTTTGCTGACAGCCATGACGTGTGAAAGTTTGCAAGAGAAAAATAAGAGAAATAAATGGTAAAGAGCATGAATTAATGAATAAAATAAAAGAGGGGAAAGTAGACAAGTTGAATTGAATTTTGTAGAAGCATAATGAAAGAAGGGAAGCTATATTTTAGTGATACTTGCTATATATTTAGTGATAGCAATAGCTCCCGAGGCGATCATAGAGGAACCAATATGTCCTTTGGGAAAACTGACTATTCTGAATGATTGTTTCTTTTTCATGTGGTGAAAATTAGATCACATGGATGAATGGGTAGGAGGAGTGGGATGAAACAGAACTGGAAAAAGCAATTGGACCATTCAGTCCCAAGAATGAATGAGAACAGTGTCTGTTGATGGCATATGACTAGAAAAAAGTCTGGTTCTTAAGTTTTCACGGAAAAGGAATGTAGAAAGAATCATGATTGTTTATGAAAGAATAAGGATAAAAGATGTTGAAGTGTGCTGAATAGTTAATTTTGGTATAGTCAAGAGTGGATCCTCAGAAAAAGAGGACCTGAAAGAGAATAAAGAAACAAAAGTGAAAGTAGAACAACTATAAGAAGAAAAAACAAAAGTCTACACTGCACGAAGTATTGGATGATAAATTAATTTCTCAATTAACAGAATAACAGAGTTGGAAGGGACCTTGGAGGTCATCTAGTCCAACGCCCTGCTCAAAGCAGGAGACCCTACACCATTCCAGACAAGTGGCTGTCCAGTCTCTTCTTAAAAACCTCCAGGGATGGAGCATCCACAACTTCTGGAGGCAAGCTGTTCCGCTGTTTAGGCAAGCCGTTCCTCTAGTTGTATTGAATGACACAAGGAGGAAGGTTATAGAAAATTGTCTTCCAAGTGACAATGTATCCGTTGTCATCAGGAAAAAATAGGCAGGAACGCCAGTATACAGTGCAATCATCAAACAGGTTTATTCTCTGATGAAACAAAGTCAGCACTGGGAGTGGCTTTCTCCCAGTGCTGTACAAAGGATTGCCACACCCTGTATCCCCACCCCCAGTCCCAAACCAGCATCCACCCGAAATGATTAAAGATCCTTTCCTCGCCCTGACCACTCCCTCCCCCACATGCGGATCCGCCTCCGTGATCCCCACTATGGCCGACAAACCCCCGTGCAACGCGGGTGGATACCACCTGGTCCCCGTCAGTGCTGTCCGGTAAGAGTCCCCCTACACCACCCCTTACGCTGCCCAGGCAGGCCTCCAAGCCCATCACAGAGCCCCAACAAACCTCCGCTCCCCCCAACGCCGGCCCTGCACAGTCCGTCGGTCAAACTGAATTACACAGTTTGACAGAAGGATAAAGTAAAAGTGGCCTTGAGTGAGAAAGTGTAAGTTTATAAGAATTATTGCTGCAAAAATGACAATGAGAAAAATATATTGTATAATGTGTCTAAAGAGGAAAAGATAGTTTGCAAGGAATATAGTCAAACTGAACAAAGACCAGATAAGATAAAAGGAGAAGATCAAATGCAGAGCAATTATCAAGCTTCATCCCACAGACAAGACTGTACCATTTTCTCAAGCTCACAAACACTTCAAGAATTCCAACAAATAATAGTGAAGTTACTTATTTGGACCCCACTTTTGAGTAGGCTGGCCAGTTTCCATCTGTCCTTTATTTTGTAACTGTCAAATCTGCTATCATGTTTCTTACTGAATGTGTGAGAACTAATTTTCAGCAATTTTGATGGAAATAAAACTTATTTGGGAAATGGATAAAAGGCAGTAAACAACCCTTTAGCAGAGCAAACAGAAATAAAAATAAAAAATGATTAAGGAATTGGGATGAAACTGGAGGAAGGGAATACTGGAAGCAGTATTTTGGGGATGTATAAGAGAATGATAGGAAAATTTTAAAAAAGTGAGTGCAAAACTAGATAAGTTTCTAAAGGTTGGGAAGATATTTGGCAAAATTCTGATTGAAATTTTATTAGAGATGACAGTAAACAAAATTTGAGAAGTATATTGTAGCTTGTATGCTAGGCAGGGATTAAAAGATCAGATTTAATCTTCAGCAGGTCAGTGAAAAATGTATAAATTTGAAACAGTTTATGAAGGTAAAGGTTTTTCCATGTCCAGTTGATTCCAACTCTAGAGGACAGCGCTCATGTTCGTTTCTTACCTGAGGGAGCTAGCATTGTCTGAAAACATTTCCACGGTTATGTTGCCAGCATGACTATACACCAAGGTGCACAGAATGTTGTTACCTTCCCACTGAAGTGGTACCAATTTATCTACTTGCATTTGCATGCTTTTGAGCTGAGAACTGGGCAGGAGCTGGGACAAGTAACGGGAGCTCACTCTGTCACGCAGCACTCGGATCTCAGACTTGGATTGTCAGCTTTACAGCTGACAAGTTCAGCATCTTTATCCATTGAGCCATCGTGCCCCCTTTGAAAAAGTTGTAGGTTTGTACATTTGCTGATTTGGAGGAAACATGAGATAAAATGCATAGGTGTAAATTATGGAATGCTTTGCATGATTATTGAATTGAATACTGTTTGCTGAATGTGATAAGACTGGTGTAGTATGGAAGCAAAGCATGGGTGAGAATAAATAGAATATAATTGTAAATGGTTGGACATTGAAGAGAGAGTAAGACAGGCATGTTGATGTTCCTGATTTTTTAATGGATGGATCCATAAGGAATGCTTATGGAGTGTTTGTTTGAGATGTGTATTAAGCTATTGTGCTAGCCAGGGACATGAATATATATCCGATGTCATGTTGTTAGTTGACAACCAGAATGATTTGCTGGAAATAGTATGACAGAATGAGAGTATTATCTGACAATAACATATAAAAATCAAAGTAGCTGCATTTGTCAGAGAAAAACAGAGTGAACGATTACAGTTTACCCATAATTTGTCAAAAAAAAAATAGAGCAAATAGTTCATTTTTTTTATCTCTTGGTGGAATGATTACCACAGATGAGGAAATGGAGGGATAGTGTTTAAGATGCAAATAGTAGTAGAAATCTAGTAATCGTCTGGAGCAAAAAATGTATACATGTTAAAGAAATGAAAATATGCTTATGAACATGCATCTACCTCTTTTCTAGTGTGAATTGCTGTGTCAATAGAAATACTGCAGAAAAATAAGTTGAGTCCTTAAGAATTGTGTGAAGTATAACAAGAAGATTTAGGGTTCATGATCAATGGGTGCCTAACGAAATGGAATAGAATATAGAGAAAAACGACCATCACAAAAGAAATACATTGAGATAGTTTGATCGCATAGGGAGAATGAATAGCATCAAATTTCAAAACTAATATATGAAGGAAAGAAGAATGAGTCAAGAGGAAGGGGAAACCAAAAGGCCATGGTTAGAACTTGGTGAGATTCTCAAAAAGAGAAAAGCGAGAAATTTAAAGAAGAAATGGCAAAATATGAATCCATTGCTGAGTGTACAGGCGAAGATGCTATGCAAAGTTAGAAGGCTAAGGGAAAGTATTGTGAATGATTTAGTGTAGGCCAGTTCTGGCTAGATTTTCTTGTTATCACTCATGTCTTTGATTTATTGTTTCTTATTCCTTTCTTTGCTCTGCATATCATCTTGAATCATCTTGAAAAGAAATAGTGTAATTGGTGTATGTGTGAGAGAGTGTCTGTGTAAATGTATTTATATATACTGTACATATAAGTCGAAGGATAAAGTTGAGCAGAGTACTATTTTATTTGTTCTGCATAGCTAACTGAGAGGCATAGCCAATATCCAACAAAACTATCTGAACATGTATTTTTATAGAAACACTAAAGAGGAATATGAGAATGGTCACAAAGTGAGATCTGAACAAAATGTATACGTTCCATCTTCTAGTCTTCCTCAATTTTGACCAAATCTTGCCTTTTCCCCCAATGATCTTTTAAATATAGAGCTTAAGAATGTCACAAAAGAAAAAAAGAGAATAGGACAGTAATTTCCACGCAGCTGTGGCTACATTTAGTATCATGGAAGTTTTTGGGTTGGAAGCATTATCTTTTGGAATAATTTTAAAATTCTCCCTTGATGTAATATGAAAGGAATGATAAAAGTATGCAGACATATCACTTATTCTTATCATAGTTATAACTTTGCCAAATGGAAATAGCTGTATGTGCAAGATTTTATGGGCTATTAGAACAGCATATTTTTCAGGCAGCTATTGGAGATACACCACCTGGTGGTGTATTCAGAATATGGCTGCTCTTTTTATAAAAAGACTATTTGATATAATGCATTTCTTAAGGTCTTCAGGGGTCTTTTGATCTACCAATAGCAAATGTTCTTTCAAAAGGACCTGATACAACTTCTTTCTCCAATCATAAGATCAAATTGGATTTAAGAAGTTTAAAATACAAAGTGAAAGAATGAATAGATAGAAATCTGAAACAAAACAAAATATATATGTCTTTGGTTATTCGGGTTTTCTCCCACGTCAAATTGGAAGTGTCTTGGCAACGTTTCAATGAAGTCTCATTCGTCATTGTCAGGCTGGTGTTTTCGGCTTCGTGCTCTTAGAAGCACGAAGCCAAAAACACCAGCCTGAAGATAACAAATGAGACTTCGTCGAAACGTCGCCAAGACACTTCCAATTTGATGCGGGAGAAAACCTGAATAACCAAAGACCTACATACAAATACCCGCGAAAACCTCAGAAAACATGTGTATATATATATATATATATATATGGAGTATACATGAAAATGGGAAATTTTCCTGTTTTCTTCCAATGTTTTAATGGGCAGCTCTCAGCAACAAAAAGGTCCTCTACTTAAGAAAGGTCTCTGATTAACCAAAACCCTAAATTATATGGTCCTCTAGCTCTTGGGAAACCTTCACAGAGAGACTGTTTACAACACAGTCCTTTCAGCAGTTCCAAGAAGGTTCCACAAACATTTGCACTATTCAGGTGACCCTGAGGGCACAGATAAACTCCCCAGTGGCTTCAACAACTCTCAGAAAGAGTGCTAATAACCAGATGACTGCAAGGAATATAAATCCTTCCATCCTCCACTATTCAATCAGAACTAAGAAGCTTCTTGGATGATAAGTGAAACATCTTCAAGGAAAAACAGGTCCCGTTGCCTTTTGAAAAAGCACCTTTGGAACAACCAAAACCTGGATCACTGAGAATCTCCATAGACTTCACAGGGAGAGAAAGGCCTTTTGTACTGATAGGTTTTCCATGTTGGAGGCTGATGGAAAGAGTTACTAGCACTCTCCATCCAGTTCCTTCCACTTCCTTTTTAAAAAGGAATAATAATAATAATAATAATAATAATAATAATAATAATAATAATAATAATAATAACCCCCAGTGAGGCACTACCTTGACGTGGTTGTGGGGCTTGTGTACTCTGAGGAAGATGAGAGCTATGCCAGAGGTTCAACCATACTGGACAGGTCTCATCAGAGGAGTCAGACAAAGAGTGTCTCTCCCATAAAAAATATGGTGAGACGTAAATTTCAGAATGCCATACCGGCTCGGACGTCGCCCGGGTTAACAAGGTCCGCGCTAGATATTGGAGTTCCTGGATATCTGGTGAAAAATGGGTTACAGGACTCAGGACTGTTGGCTGAGCAACCAGGGCCAGCAGCTGCAGAACTACTGGAAGAAAAGGTGTTTACCCGTCGCAGATACACAGTGATGGAAAACAAAGAAATAATGATCTGTTACTACAGATCAAGTCCAACAAGACGAGGATATCTAAAACGAATGCACCAATTCTGGAAAGAACAACATCCAGAATCAGAAATAACAGAACAGAGACTAGCAGATCAACGCCGATTTATAACACGAAATAAAGTATTTACAGAAACAGAATTGGACGAACTGCAAAGGTTTACCCAGGGCAAAGAAATCAAAGCCTTACAAGAAGTAATTCAGAATGTAGAGGCAAACCAGGGGGAGTTGGCAGTGAAAGAATCCAGTAGAGATATACAACTGTTCTCATTTGGAAACCAGGCACCTCTTCCTCAGGAAGAACAAAACCCTCTAACTAAAGAAATAAAAGAATTGAAACAAAGAATAACTGAGCATCTAGAACAGCACAAAAACAACAGAATAAGGCTGCCTGCATTGAAGCTTGTTCCAAAGAAACAGCTAGCACAAGCATTAAAAGATGCAAATACTGCAATAGCAAGTATAAGCACCAATTCACTGCAAGAAACAAACCAACTAATGTACAGCACAGCTGCAGTTATAACAGAATACCTGGGATGCAAAATCAACAAAAAAGAAAAACAAACAAACAGTGCACCACAAAAATGGAAGGTTAGACTAGAAAATAAGATCAGCAAGTTAAGATCACATGCAAGCAAGCTAGAACAGATGAAAGAAAAGAAGCTGAAGAACAAGAAGACCAAAGAATACCTAATCAAGAAATACCACTTAGAAACAAGGAAGATCAAGGAAGCACTGGAAATAATAAAGCAACAAATAACAGCTATAGCCAGGAAAATCAGTAGATATGAAGCTCGAATTGCAAACTATAGGCAGAACCTCCAATTTCAATCCAATCAGAAACGTTTCTACCAATCCATCAATGGAGAAACTGCAAGGAATCAGTCAGTACCTGACAAGGAAGAAACAGTGCAATTCTGGAAGCAGGTATGGGATAACCCAAAGAAATACAACAAGGATGCAGCTTGGTTAAAAGAGGTGGATGCAAATAAAACAGAAGTTGAAATGAAAGAACTAGTAATAACAACAAAAATGGTAGAAAAAAGAGCAAAGAAAATCAAAAATTGGTCAGCACCAGGTGAAGATGAACTGCATGGGTTTTGGTTGAAACATCTAACTGTTATACACCCACTCATTGCCAAGCAATTCAACAATATACTACAAGGAGGAGAAATTGAAAAGTGGCTAACAACTGGGAAAACCTACCTAATAATGAAAAATCCAGCAAGAGGGGCAACACCAGGTAACTACAGGCCAATTACCTGCTTACCAACAACTTTCAAATTACTAACTGGTGTGGTAGCTGATGCAGTACAACAGCATCTAGTTGAAAACAATCTCTTTCCACCTGAGCAGAAAGGAAACCGCCCCAATAGCAGAGGAACAAAAGATCAACTCCTAATAGACAAAATGATCTTGGAAAACTGCAAGAGAAGGAAGACCAACCTGAATGTGGCATGGATTGACTACAAAAAGGCATTTGACTCTCTGCCACATGATTGGATAATCAAGTGCCTAGAAATAACAGGAGTAAGTAGAAACATCAGAAAATTTGTGCAAAGATCGATGGCACAATGGAAGACACAGTTGCAGATCAATGGTGAAAAGCTGGGAGAGGTTAATATCAAGAGAGGAATATTTCAAGGAGATTCATTATCACCATTACTATTTGTTATTGCACTGTTTCCTCTGTCAACAATACTAAATAACTCAGGACATGGCAAACATCTGGAAACTGATCTGCTATTTCCCACCTCCAAACAAGAAGGTAATGAAACTAAGGAATGAACATGAAATAACATCGGAAGATTCTGAGGACTACACTCTTGATTTTATTTCAAAGCTTTCAAGCACACACACTCAAGAAAAAAAAGAAAGAGTACATAAAGAGTAGAAGAAGAATAAAATCAAATGTGGAGGAATACCATAAGGCAATCAACCTGGGCAATCCCAGAATATACACAGCTGGTAGTGGAAGGACTGCAGAATAAAAAATCATAAAAGACAGAAGAAAATGACACAAAATCCCTTCACAATATAGAACATATAACTAGATCTGAAAAAAAATAGGTGGGCGTCTGGAGCAAGTACATTTCAGAAAAGAAAAAAAATGGCTTTGGAAGAATAAAATAAGATGAAGAAGATGCACTGAAAAGTATATCATAGGAGGCTACTTTTACTACTGGAGACCCACTGGCCTACAAGAAAGACCAAATGAACAAGATAATTGGGAAAACAAAACTACATGGCCATACAAAAAAAATAGCTGGAAAAGCAGATAATATAAGACCTGGCAATGGCTAGAGCAGGAAAATTGAAGAAAGAGAGAGGGACTAATTCTGGCTGCACAAGACCAACCTTAACAAATGCATAGAAAGTCAAATTGAGAGACAGCAACAGACAGTAGTGCCGCTATGCAAAGAAGCTGAAGAAACAGTGGACCATTGGTAAGCTGTTGCAAGAAGATTGCACAGATGACTACAAGCAGCAGCATGACAAAGTAGCAACAATGGTGCATTGGAAGATCTGCAAAAAATATCATTTGCCTGTAAGCAAAAACTGGTGGGATCATAAAAAGAGAAAGTCATAGAAAATGATAAAATTAAACTGCTCTGGGACTTCAGAATTCAAACAGACAAGCACCTGCAACATAACACCCCAGACTTAACAATTGTCGATAAGAAAGACAAAAAAGTCTGGATAGTGGACGTGGCAGTGCCTGGAGATAGCAGAATAGAAGAGAAAGAACTGGAGAAGATAACAAAATACAAAGACCTACAAATAGAATAGAAAGACTGTGGCAAAAGCAAGCAAGGGTAGTACCAATAGTCATAGGCTCCTTGGGTGCAATCCCAAAACAACTGGAGCACCACTTGAACACCATTGGCATTGACAAATTCTCAAACATCCACATCTGCCTATCCCACTAGATCTCCTAGAGATAGACAAATCTGCCAAATAAAAAAAATCTGTGTAAGATAATATAATAATAATAATAATAAGAAGAAGAAGAAGAAGAAGAAGAAGAAGAAGAAGAAGAAGAAGAAGAAGAAGAAGAAGAAGAAGAAGAAGAAGAAGAAGAAGAAGAAGAAGAAGAAGAAGAAGAAGAAGTTGTTGTTGTTGTTGGAAGGGATTTTGGAGGTCATCTAGCCAACCCCTTGCTCCAGCAGGAAACTCTGTACAGACAAATGGCTGTCTAATACTGTGCTTTAAAATAATAAAAGCTATTTAACTGAACTGAGGTAAAGTAGACATTGTCCTGAAAAACAGGGATATGCTAAAGACATGAACTTAAAAAGCTAAGGATAATATTGTTTGATTACATGCCACCAAGTCATTGCTAATCCTTAGTAAGCACATAAATAGATTTTTGCCACAATGATCTGTCCTTAATCTGATCCCTTAGCTCTTCCAAAGATGCACTCATCTACATGATAATTGGTAATTTAAAAGATACAGAATGGATTAAAATTGATGTATAAGTCTAGCCTTGAAAAATGGACATGCACAGAAGGAAGCTATAATACAATTTCTATAGCACAGGTAAGCAATATGTAGGAACCATTAGACCCATTTGGATTTTTTTTTTCAAAAAGAGCAGGTAGACACTCTAAAAAATGTCTATATAACAATATTCTTAGATGTTCTTAGATATTCCACATTCTAACTGAACCATGAATATGGAGTTCCATCAATTGTAACTTCTACTATTACTGCAATATCAAACTACCTACATATGACGGTCATATGCCACCTGTTGGCATCAAGGACAGTTAGAGCATAGAAGACTTAATGAATAAATTTTTGAGTGGAGATGTCTCCAGTTACTTAACTGTGCATAATTAGGGCTTCAGGGTTTGGAGACGCCTCAATTTATTGAAGTCCAGACCTCCTTTCTAATGTAATAGCAGAGGTTAGAGGAACTGTATGACACTGAGGTGGATCTAGAGCAGTGATGGCAAACCTTTTAGAGACCAAGTGCCCAAAAACTCCCCCCCTGCCCCTCCCACCCGGCCACCCACCGCCTCCAGGGCCCGCTGCAAATTGCCCAGGTGGCCCAGCAGTGCCATGGCAGCCACACCCTCCGCCCCGTAGCATCAACTGCACATGACGGGGCATGAGGGCGGAGTCTTCTCCCCACTGCCCAGCTGCCATGTCTTTGGCTGTGCTGCTCCACGCAGGCTGCGCTCAGGGGCAAATCTCCTCCCATGGGGAGAGGCGGGGCTGGGGCAATAGTGCACATGCCCACAGAGAGGGCTCTGAGTGTCACTTCTGGTACGTGTGCCATAGGTTCACCACCACTGATCTAGAGATATGAACTACAGTTTTTCCCTCTTACAATAAGTACCCATAGGAATCGTAAGAAGCTGATGGTCACAAAGCAATAGTTATGGTTATGAGACTAAATTAGAACTTTGATTTGAATTACCCAGCTAACTCTTGAGCTTCTAACTCCACAAGAAATTTTTCAGGTGTTTAAAATATGGCACATAAAATTACTGAACTAAAGAATTGACAGAGACTGTTCCATTGAGTCTAACCTCCATACATTCCCAACAGAGGAATAACCAGCCTCTGCTCAAACATATCCAGCAGAGGAGACCATCTCTTTTGGCAGTTGGTTCCATTGCCAAAGTCTTGTTTCCATTAGGAAATTTTACCCTGATGTTCAGTCAGGCCCAATTTGGAAAATGCTGAGGATCTATACAACATCTAATTATATAAAAAGAAATTTGTAACAAGTATTATAACAAGTACTATGCAGTGACCATTCCGATTTGGAAATGTATATATGTATGAACTGAAGTAAGAACTGTTTTCATGTATTTACACCTTAGAATGTTTTTATTCATCCGTGTCATCTGGAATTGCCTGATATTTTCATATATAGAGAAACAATGAGACAAATCTAAGAGTTCACCTTACCACAGATGAATATATCAAAAGAATGTTTAAGGAAATACACTGTGTGCATTTTGTTTATGTTCTGTTCACATAAAAAGATCCCAAGAGACAGTTTACACAAATTGTTCTGTTCCACTTATTGAATTGTTCCTAGATTTACTGTACAAATTCTATACTGGCTGTGGCTGAAGATCCACAGGGGTGGAATCCATACATCCTCTATCTTTAAGAAAAAGAATGCACTAATCAAAAAAATAAATGACATCCATCATGCCACATTTGAAAATCAAGTTCCCTTATTGTGTATAAGATATATAGCCTTCTTTTCTTTTGGATATGACATTTCCTATATTCCCTGTTGAAGTGAGGATGATGGAGCTTACATCCTATGTGACTGCTTCCCCAAGTAAAATTAGCACATTATTCTTTGTTCCCTGAGAAATCTCTGAGACCTGTCCTTAAGCTCAGTATTTCCTCTCTTATTTTAACATCTACATTCATTTGTGTACCATGCTCACTTGTCAAAAATATATATTTCAGCCACTAGTCTAATTAAGCTCACAGCCTTAACAAAAACTCCTCTTTCAGGTATGTATGTTAAAAAGCACTCAAATCCTAATTCCTTATAGAAACATTTTATATCAAGCCAATCTTTGATTATGTAGCAGATATACTGTATCCTGATGCTGATTTATGCAAAAAGAGGACTAGAAAAAAAAAAAAAACAGAATCCAGCTACTATAAAAATTAGTATGAAATGAAAAAAAATATTACAAAGTAATATTTGATACATTTATGCTAAATTTTCATAGTGGGTAGTTAGTAGCAGTGATGTTGTGAAATTGTGACTAGATTTATTACTGGATATGTAGTACTTTCAGCAAGAGCAGACTACAGAGATAATAGCAACCTGTGGGGGCTGAATTATGCTTCAGTCTATTCATGCAATAGGTGGCTTAGAGCAGTGTTTCATCAAATGTGGTCCAGGGCCCTGCCCCCCATCCCAAGACCCTCTCAAGGGTCCTTGAAATCAAAATGATTGGCCAGATATTGAAGTTATTTGCAAGGATTTAAAACAATGATACCCTTCTCGTTGTTTTATTTTTATTTTTTATTTTAATAAATAAAGTAAAAATATTTTATTTATGTTGTTCTCTACTAGATTTAATATTGTCATTTTTACACGATTCAATAAATATTCTATGGATGCATCCACTGCGATTTTTAATGCAGTCAATATTGATAAATATTCTCCTTACACACAAAAACTCTTTTGGGGTCCTCCATAACTTTAAAGATGGGAAGGTGTCCTGAGAGCAAACTTGCAGGATTAATAGGCAGACCATAGAGACCACCATAAAGCTTTAACACTTTCCTGTCAATCCTGCCCCAAATCATTTTCCATCTGATACAGCTTCCTTGGTCTAATAGATGGTCAACCTCACTGGTTGATAATCAAACAAGCTGTGAAGAAAGCAGAAGTCATGCAGAGAGTGGAGAACTACATACACTGCCTATATCAATGTCTCTCAGGTTTTTCAGCTTTTCAATCTATGTTTAATGTGAACCAAATCAGACCTTTTCATGCTCATTAGTTTCAGTCATATTACTTTGTGAAATTCCATGTTTGGTATGCCAAACTGACAGCTGCAGAGGCATCTTCCAGACCTTGTCAGAGTGCAGCCTTCTGTCAGAGAATTCGGGATGCTGGGTTCACCTCACATTGGTGGGTGCCAGGTTCAAAAAGCCTATTCATAAAAGCACCCTCAGCATTTGGTTCTTAAAATGGTGGGTATCTTGAACTGGAAGATTTCTCTAGCTCTTGCAAGGGTAATCAGTTTGTGTTTTATGGAGAAGGTTTTGGTTCATAACTCCTGAAAGTCAGAGTTAAGTGAAGTTGAAAATTACTCAGGACTTTAGTAATCTCATGAATGTTATAAGCCATGGAGAACTAAAAATAATTTCTAAGCAGCCCATTCCCAGCTGTGATAGAAATAGTTTGAGGATGGAAGGAACAACATTCAGAACAAAAGAACAGAGCAAATGAATGTCGGGCACAAATCATGATGGCCGTTCAATATGGTAAGCCTTAAAGAAATGAATGGGAACCGTATGAAAAGAGGATTTATTCTTTGTAGCACAGCTGGAGTTTCAAACTAAGCCTGATTCTAAACTTGTTTTTTTACTTAGGGATTCTTTTATATATATTTTAATCTGAAGAAAAGGACCATGTTAATGAACATAGAAAAATATCAGTCATATAAAAATGGGGTTTTGTCTTATGTGCAGATGTTGATTTTTCGGATCACTCTTGCTGGAAAGGTTATATCTTAGCACAGCTGAGAAGTTAATAAAACGTTTAAGAAGTTCATTAAACTACCAATAAAAAATGTCATGACAGAAAAATGACAGGAATTGTTTTATTAATTGTTAGGCTAAGGAAAATGGCCGACCGGTTATAATGTTAACCGAGAAAATAACATACATTTTACATTTTTAAAAGCCATTTACAGTATTAAAATAATAAGCTCTGGCCTCTGGAGGATACAGCTCTTGCAGAATGATTCCATCTTTCAGTTTTTCAAATAAGGTCAAATTATTGTAAAGCTTTCATTACAGTGGGGTAAAGACAAAAATGTGTGGTAAGCAAATGAAATCTGAAGGGTTCCCAGCATACCCCAAAACAGTTTGGTGAGGATGAATGGAAGGGAGATAGATGTGCAACAACATTTCCATTATTTATTAATAGGTGTTTACCATAGAGTTATTTGAGATAACTCTGACTCTACCCTTTTGTCGAGTAGTAGAAATTTAACTGTGTCATGTATCATGAAGTCATTCCTTTGAATGTCCTGTGGTACTAATAGAAAAAAAAGAAGAAAGTATCAGCTTGTTAGGGAAATCACCTTATTTTTGCATACTACAAAAATTCAAGAAAAGTAATGAGGTAAGAATGCACACACACACACACACACACACACACACACACACACACACACACCTTTTTTACTATGCCCTCCCAAATCACAACAATAAAGCTCAGGAAAAGAAATACAGAAGCAACATTTCACTCATGAAATCCCTGGCTATTGTGAAAAGCAGAAAGATTGAACCAGGCCTATTGATTTACAAAGAGAGCTCAATGGAGGTAATAGACAGACTAAAGATAAAGGGGTAAAATTAATTACTTTTGTTTGGCAGGATTAGGACCAAGGAAGTAAGTATTTTAGTCCCATTGCTAATCTTTGTGAAACAAGCTAAACAAATCTAATAACAAAAGTACACAAAACAAGCCCCCAATTTACGAAATGCTGTACAATTGTATAAAAATCCTTGTACTCATCAAATCAGTTGGTCAGTTGTCCCAGAACCATATGCTGTTGTGGTTCTGCAACTCAGTAAACTGGACCTTCTTTCCTAAAGCAGTCTCCATTTTCTTATTCCTGGCTTGGACTGGACCTGAAGATTTTTCTTTCAACAGTAACCTTATATAATAACGCCTCTCTTCAACAAGAAAAATGGTGAAAAAGGGGGAGAGAGCTGAGAACAGAAGTTATGGAAAAAGATGTGAGGCAAAACCCTTTTAAAAAGTATGGGATAAATTTAAATTATTTAGAAATGAATGCTGAGTTAACTATAAAAAGCTGCTGGAAAAAAGAAACACAACCTGACAGCTGGCTACCTTTTTGCTGACTTGAATATTGATGGATTCTGAATTGTAACCCTCCGTTCTAGGTGGCGATTTTGTGTGCGTGTGTGCACATATAAAAATATAATCAGTCACTTGCGATTGTCCACTGTGCTATTTTTCTGTTTCTTTTTAAATTTTCCACTCAGAGAACTTGTATATGCATTTAATAGCAAAATCATACTTCATTGGTGCAATGCTGCTTGAATGACCTCTAGAAAAAAATAGAAAATATTTGATATGTACCTGTAAAGTAAGCAATTATCATATATGTTCAGAAAATTTGACCATGTTCTATTGTTGTTTCAAGGTTCTACGGGTGATAAGAAGACTGCTGGTGGTCTTTCAGGAGGCATTAAAGAAAGTGACCACGTGCCTCTGGAGAACCAGGAAGTCTTCTCCTTAAAAGAAAGAATGGCTTTGTACCAGGCTGCTGCATCTAAAGTAGAGATCAGCAACTCCTCTGCTAATGTAAGAAATATGCTTTTTTGCCTAACAGGTTCATATTATTCATTCAGACAGCTTTTACAGAAAAAGAACAATTACATTTCAGTTTGTCTTTCATTTCTGTGTCCTGTGTCACAAGAGAGGTGGCTTGGTTTCGGTTTGCACTGTTAATTACTGAATTCTTTTTAACCATAAAAAAACGAGTTCTGGAAAACTCATGTTTTTAATAGTTTTTATTGATTGCAATCCTAAAAGCAAGTGCAAAATAAACCCAGTGAGAAAAAAGAGAAATAGAAAGAATAAAAAGTGCAAGAAAAAGGGAAAGGGAAAAATAAGGTAAAAGAAAAAAAATATTTTAAAAAGTGACTTCTGATCTTCATCACAGGTATAAGCAAACTTAATGACTCTTCAGTTGTTTTTCTGGCAAGTTCTTAAACGGCACCTAAAGAAAACTTGCTCTATGTTCAATTAACAATTTGGACAATTTGGTGAGGACAAAAATTGACAGATTGCCCACTCCTCTGCTCAATGTTAAAGCAAAACCTGTTTATACATAATTTGTGAGAGGCTTTAACACAGTGATTCTCAACCTGTGGGTCAGGACCCCATTTGGGGTCGAATGACCATTTCATGGGGGTCACCAAACCATGCTGTCCGCCATTTTTTCCCTTTTCCCTAGCTGTCCTACTCTCTCTTATTGGTGGCCACACCCACTTGGGGGTCACCACAACATGGGGAACTGTATTATGGGGTCACGGCATTAGAAAGGTTGAGAATCACTGCTTTAACATAACTCAATGTAAATAGTTAAAAAAAGGAGTATCCTAATATCATGATCTACCATCATACTCACAAAAGTTGTATTCCTGTTTTCTACCCTATTGAGGTATCTTTGAATAAAGGCCAATTTTATAATAATAATAATAATAATAAAAGTAGAGAAAATTTCAAGATGGCCGTTAACTAAATTCAGAATTTTGTTTTGACACTTTCCCTTCACCCAAAACAAATCTTCCTAAATAGCATACCCAGAATGAAATGCAAATTCTTAGGAGTAAATGGACACAGTGGAGCTATTTGTAGCAGTAAGAATTGATTGCCCTGCTAGGTGGCAGTGCTTAGCTGACCTTGGTTGATCTCAAAAAGTTAAGGAGGGTGAAATAATTCAATTATTTACTGTTGCCAAGAAAATTGTATGAACATATGCATAAAGTCACCATGAATCTAAATTGAATCAAATGAGACTTTACCCTTAAGAACTGACGGTATACCAAGAACTGATAAGAAATATTAAGAAAGACTTAGTACATTTGCTGCTAAGGGATAACAAACACGATTAGGTGATAGACTCTTGAGGCTTGCTCTGAAGGTATAAGTAATTCCAGGAGAGTTCAGGAAAATAAATTGCTCTCTGCAAAGATAATAATGTGGGTCCGAGGTTCATGGCCGTGCACCCATTCGGGTGCCCATTTTCTGCTCAGACATGCTGACGTTCATTCCATCAGAGAAAACATCTCTCAAATTAAACTTTATTTAGCTCCGTGTGAGCATTCACATCTAAGACACATAAAACGATGTTTGGAATCATTTTACTTTGAAACATATTGGGAAAGCTAAAGAAAACAAAGCATGCAAACATCGTCATCCAGAAAAATGGAGCAAACTTTTAAGCAATTCATTTCATAACTCAAGAAGAGTCTTCAGTAAGTTAAATCAAGGGTAGATAAAAGATGTTTTATCCACACAATGCATTGGTTAACTCTGCATGACAAATAAAGTCTAACATTACATAGCTTAGCTCCAGGTACCGATCTAAAGATAATATGGAAATCTCTACCTTTCAATTTGAAGGGTACTCTCCATTCAAACCCAGGGATCCTTTCCCTAATAAATAGTACGAAAACCAAGTTGGATGATGTTTTATGTCGAAGTAATAACTTTGCATAGAAATTGGGGATTTTTAAAATAATCCTCAGTATTTACATTTGAATACCTATAAATACAATTGTTGTAAGGACATAAACTAAAAATATGTAATCTAACTGATGCTGATCCCTAACAATTTTAACAGGGAACTATTAACTGCTACCAAAATAACAGCTGCTTTCAAGCAATATAAAACTCAAATCAAATCAATCAATCAATAATCATCTTACAAATTCCATAGCATATGGAAGCAGAGCATAGCATGGGCTACGACTGATAATAAGAGGTATCATACTGCCAGCCTTTGGAAGGGATTATTTTAATTCAGTATATCCAATTACTTTTCTTCCTGATGCTGTAGGCTCAAAATCTATTAGAAGTAACTTAGTCAACAGAGAAATCCGAACTGTTTATGATGTTGCTGTTGGAGATGGATTTTAAATAATTAGTAATCAGAGCATTAAAGCTACTGTTGATAAAATTGTTGTTTATGGAATATGTTTGAGGATCTTGAAATATCAGTTACAATTGTATTTTCTAAAAGAAGAACAACAGAAATTTTAATCACTGGATCCATTTATGGTCATTGGTATAATTAGCCATTTATTTATTTATACAGATTTTAAAATGCCAGATTTCCAGTGAACTGGATACTTTGTTTCTTAAAAAAGCTAGAACCATAAAATGAAAGAACAAAGAATTGTCCATCCAGAAAAAGAAAAACTATGCTGTACAAAACAAAACCAATGCTATAGAGACTTAGCAATTTTGTATTCCAAGGTCTAGGAAAATAATCAGGTTTTCAATATATTCTAGAACTTTAACATTGCACAATCAGCCAGATGCTCAGACTGGATTTGGCATTTTATCTACCAATCAAGTCCTTCCCAAGGACCTGGTATAGGCATATGTTGATGTTTCATAGTATTAAAGGTATCATCACAGGATGCAAGCTGTTCCAAGTAAAGCTGCCTTTTGCAATTGACTCATGGTGAATTTATCAATGCCAATGGTGTTTAAGTGGTGTTCCAATTGTTTTGGGACTGCACCCAAGCTTTTACTATTGATACCACCTTTGCTTTCTTTTGCCACAGTCATTCTGTTTTTATTTGCAGGCCTTTGTATTTTGTTATCTTCTCCAGTTCTTTCTTTTCTGTTGTCTCCAGATCATGTCCATTATCCAGACTTTTTTTTTGTCTTTCTTATCGATAATTGTTAAGTATTGTTTAATTTCTATCTCATAAAATCACAATTTCTAAAGGTAGGCGAAAAGATTATTTAACTTTTCCCTTTTTCCCCATTCTGCCTGTATCTAACTCAAACCCCACAAAAAGCGTCAGGCTCTTTTATTTTTTTCACCATGGAAAGAAAAACAAGTAGAAAAATGCTCATGGTGGAAAGAGGTTCCAAATGAAATTTTAAAAACTGGCTTGACGCTATAAAGCTCTTTATGGCTTGGCATTGGGTTACCTATAGGGCCACTTTGCTCCTCTTGAATTGGCATATACACAGTGATCTTGCTGGAAGATCAGTGCAGCTGTTTTTCAGGAAGAGTATGCGTTTGTGAGTATGTGTATGTGAATTTGGAGACATTGTTCTTCCCCAATGGGGCTAGCTTTCCAGAGTGGTCTTTCATAGGAGATTTCATTGGCTCCAATGTTACAGTATTTTGCCTTCCAGAAACAACCAACACAGCTATTGTTTTGAGCTTTGTAGACACAATGTTTTTTTTATTTGTCATGATCCTATTACTGTCTTGTTTATAAGCCACTGAGAATCCATTTACAATTACAGCAGGAGATCAGTTTGATTAATAAATAAATAGTGACTAGCAGGGAAAGATTTTAAAGATTTAAGCATTTTGTCTTCACTAGGCCATCTTCTTGTGATTGCAGCACTCAGCAGCAGTTTTATTTACAAAGAAAAAAACAACAACCCAAATTTCATTCCAGTTCAATATAAGCAACCTGACTTTTGCATAGTGACAATAATGTATTGTTACTGGATAACAACTGATGTGCAAGGACCAAGTACAGAAGAATAGAAAGCACTCAAAAAATTATCCCACACTTTTTTTTTAAATTTCAGCATCGCATACCTCTTTTTTTTTTTTTGTTATAGATCTGTAGCTACTCTGAATAGATTTTATGATATTGGAATTCTTTCTAGAAGAAAAGCTACAGTATGCCACATAGGCTTTCTATACCACATTTATAAAATAAATAAATGTCACATATTTCAATTTTTAGATCAATATGAAAAATTTGGTTTATTTGAATTCTCCCAGCCCTGTTAGAAATAGTGAACCTTATGACTGACAACAAAAAGAAGAAGGCCATGAAGGGTACACCTTTCTTTTGTCTCTCTTTCTGAATATGAAAAAAGGGCTAAAAGAGACTCTACCTTTAAATTATTACTTGTTTAATATTTTCTATATTCTCCGTGTTTTAAAGATTTATTCAAATATTCATTGACCCACAAGAAATTGAAGATTAAAAAATGTAAACAAAATTATTGCACAACAGAATCTACACAAAAGAAAACAAAGGATAACTTAGCACACATACACACAAATACACACACACACACACACACACACACACACAAAATACTTTTAGTATACTTTTAAACTAAGTATAAATACATTTGGAATCTTATGGGAGATGCAACATTTTAAAGATCTGTGCTTAGTATAGCTAAACTAAAAAAACAGAGGTATAGAAAGAGAGAATTAGGAATTATGTTGTTGCCATAACCAGAAATGGAGATCAAAGGTGAATAAAACAATCTTTAGCTGAAGGAGTCTTCAGGAATCTTTACTGCAGTGTTCATTTTTCAGCCAATTCCATTTCCCACACCATTGATCCAAAGAAAGATATACTTTAGTTTTCCTGTGCTTTTCTGTAATAAATCTGACTCTTACTAATAATAATTGAATTTGTTTCTTACCCTTTGCTAATTCTTGTCTCACCCCATTTTAAATATCCTCGCAAATCTGGACAATAAACCTATACTCACAGTCGTAATCAAGAATTGTGTAATCTTTCTAATTTATTCAAAAACTTTCAATCAAAACAAGTGAGCAAAAGGCCATTGCCACCAGAAATAGCAATGTATTCCAATTGGATTACAATCCGACACCATCTAGAAAGACTTTGAGCAACACAATGCAGTTTTAAGGTCCATGGTATTGTTTATGAATTTCTGGTGTCTTGCCAAAAACAATTTTAGGAGAAATGTTAAGTAATAATGTTTTTCAAAAGGGCTTAATTGGGTTTAGATCGCAAGTCCTTTCCCTATTTTGGTAAAAATAGTTGTCTTGTTCATCCAGCATTTTCTCGCATGTGCAAGGTCCTCTTTTTGGATCAGTGAACATCATTTCACATGATCAGACACAGCAACTGGGTCCATCTGAACAATTCTGATGTCAGCATTAATTGTGTCCTGCCACCTGAGAGCCACTTGTGCTTGTTGTAATGCACTACATATAACACAAACAGATTCCTTTACATTAACTAATAGGTACAGACATATTTTTTCAGTTTGTTACTATTTGATTAAGAAGATCTCATGAGCTTAAGCATAAGCTTAAATATGCTATATTTCCTTCTTTTAAAATCAAGCTAGAAACTTGTAATCAGTTTTATTTTTATTTTTTTCACTGTCCTCCCTCAACAGAATGAACAGAAATAACATTTTAGGAAGAACAATAATTGTGGCTTTTCTGATCAATAATGATGAAGATAGTTACGTTTTCAGTTTTGCTTTGGTCTTCTGCAAAATAATCATATTTCTTTAATTGTAATTTTAATAATTACATTTGTAATAATTGTTCTAAATATTTAAATATCTACTTAGATTAAAATGAAATCCAATAGATGCAGGAAGTCATTTTTCTGGCCATTTTTTTTTAAGTTCTCTCCTTGATTAGTTTCTATCCATTGCTTCTTGTCCTGCCTTCAAGTTCTTTGGAGAATAGCTTGACTCCCTCTTCTTTGTGTCAGCCCCTGAGATAGTGGAACACTGCTATCATGTCACCCCTAGATCTTCTCTTCATTAAACTCTCATTATCCAGTGCAGGACCTCTAAAGATGCCCTCAGAGTAAGAGAAGGAACAAATCAGGAAAAGTGTTCCTTAAATTGTGGCCCCAATTAAGATCAGCACCCTGAATTGGGATGGAAACAAAATAGTATCCTAGAAAGAGCATAAAAAACATGTAGTAGTATGTTCACATAGCCCAGTTCCAGCCAATACTTTTGCTGAACTAATTTGTACCAAAGGAAGTTTCTGCACTGTCTTCAAGGACTTCTCACATACAGTGCAGAAGGAGGACTATAATAGGCACACCAGCCTGGTTGACAAAAGTGCTTGCAACACTTTGGAGACAGCTTGTGCCTCTAATGACAAAGAGGAATCTAAAAGCATTCCCAAGCCACAAACTTCATCCTTTGGGGACATATAACCCTTAGCAGAACAGCCTGATAAATATGGCACATAATAGATTTAAACTTATTTCCATAGGTAAAATTTATTCAGTTCAAATTAGAATTGAGTTAGCTCCACTGGTGTTTTGGTAAAATCTCTAGGTTATACGATGCCATTCTTATATTAAATTTTTATTCTCCTAATATTTTGTGCTAATATTTTTGTACAGTACCCTGTATCTACTCCAACACAAGGAAGGTAACTGATTATAACTCTAAAACTGTATCTAAATTCTGCTTGCAATAACAATTTAACAATATGTGCATGCATAAATAGCAAACTTAGAAACACATTTTTGATAAATGTATTGTATTTCTATTATGTGTATTGCATTCTTTATCCAGAAGGACTTTAGAACCAAAATCAAACCAAAACAAAATTAACAGTTTCCTTAACTCATAATTAGCCACCAAATTAAAATTTGCCCCATCTCCTATAAAATCAGGACAAGTTTAAATCAACAGAACACAACTTCTACAATATCATTCTTAAAAAAGGACCAAAAGTGAATTTGGGAATCCACAAACTATTTCACACTGAGATCAGTGCCAGGTGATTGCATGGGCATATCCATATGGAGATTATTTTCTGCTGTTTTCTTTTATAATTTATTTTTACTTTCCAGGCTTGCCTGAATCCCTCAAATTCCCCAGCATAGAATGCCATCCATGTACTAAATAGCTTGTTCTTGTTTAGCTCCTAGGCACAGGCAAATTGGCCAGGTGCTTCCACCTACTCAGACAAGTGATAACTTATAACTTGTGCTTGTTAAAATCTCTGACAGTCACCCACATTCCAATTTTCATAAAATGCGAACAACAAAATCAGTCTGATGCTTACAAATCCAGACCTTGAAAAATTACATGTACTTCCATAGCAACAATGATAGCAGCCTTCACATTGATCCATGAAGCCTTAAAATGCTGAGAATCCTGCAGGAGCCAAATATTAAGAGGGTGAGAAGGAATAAAAAGTATCAACATGGGTCATCCTACCTTCCATGTATACTTTACATAGATATATACCTTATATAGATATATCCCTAGGGACTCCCTGAGTCTCTAGGGATTGGGCGGCATATAAATTTTATTAATAAATAAATAAATAAATATTAATATACATACAATCATAAGTTGGTGCTTAAAAAAATACCTTTAATATCTTATTAGCAAGTGCTGCTAAAGTGATCTCCCCCCAATCAATTAAAACCTATGGTGATATGCTAGCTTGAGTCACAAAGGCAGAGTTTCTTCCCAGGAGGAGAAGTGATATTTCCACCAATGGGAAACCAAGTCATCCCAAGCTCTTTAGAGCTCATGTGTCATATCTATAAAGCTATTGAACCGTAGCTGAGATAGAAATAAATTGGTTCCACGAAGGTGACAGGATGAGATCCCAAGGCACCGAGCTGATCATTAGTGATGTGAATGCAGACTTCAGTCTTGCTTGATCATCCTATTTAATGGGGCCAGAATGCCACTTACCACTGCTTACATTTAACAGATTTGCATTTGGAATTTTGAAAGAATGTGGATGGTTTTTTAAACATTCTTCTTAATATCATTGAGCTAGTAGGATGAATACTGGGGTCCAAACTCTGTAGCGATGCACTAGATCAGGGGTAGGCAACCTTGGCTCTTTTATGACTCGTGGACTTCAACTCCCAGAATTCCTGAGCCAGCCATGCTGAGGGGAAAGGGAGAGGTTTCCAAGCTGAGCCATGCTGGCTCAGGAATTCTGGGAGTGGAAGTCCACGAGTCATAAAAGAGCCAAGGTTGCCTACCCCTGCACTAGATGGTAGATTTCCCTACCAGGAGCTGTTCCAGTGTGTTGAATTGCAATGCTTGCAGGTTTTAGACGGGGTCATTCCGATGTGTTTGTGATGACAGATTGGAGAAGTCTCAGTTAGTTTAGTGTGTAATAGATTATGTATGTATAATGGAAGAGATTCTGAGGAGGTGAGAATCAGCAAAAGAAAGGTACTAAAGCAAAGCTTACTTGATACTAAATATTACTGGGCATTTACCAATTACATGGTGCTTCCAAGGTCTTCTTTTGGGATGGGAACAGGGAGCTCTAATGGTTTGGGGGGGGAGCATGAGCCCAAGCCTCCAAAGCAGGCATGTCAAACTTGCAATGTCACATGACATTGCACAACGTATCATGACTTTTCCCCATTGCCAGCAATGGGTTGGGTGCGGTTTCAGTATGATGCATCCAGCCCACAGGCCAGCAGTTTGACATGCCTACTCTAAAGAATAACAGAATAACAAAGTGGAAAGGGATCTTGGAGGTCTTCTAGTCTGACCTCAATTTTGGCTCAAGCAGGATATCCTATACCATTTTAGACAAGTGGCTATCCAGTTTTTTCTTAAACACCCATAGCTTCTGGAGGCAAGTTGTTCCACTGATTAATTGTTCTCAGTGTTAGGAAATTTCTCCTTAGTTCTAGGTTGCTTCTCTTTTTGTTCAGTTTCCATCCATTGCTTCTTGCCTTGACTTCTGATGCTTTGGAAAATAGGCTGAAATATCAACCCACGTTCATACGCACATCTTTATTGGCGGCACTGTATTCTAAAGGACTAGATTTTTATACTGTGGAGATCAAATATATTACTATTTTTTGGTTCTCTGAAAGGCTTCACACTTTGCCACATTCTCAAGAGCTTTCTGTTTTTAAATTTGTCCTTGCGTTTAATTGTTCTGGAATACATGAATAAATCATTGCATCATCAACCATCAGGCAAGAGATGGCCTACCTACCACATAAAATTAGTATCTAACATATTCCATTAGTAGCCTTTGGCATTTCATTTTTGGTCAGTCCTACAGAATAATGTTTCTAATTGTGTGTTACATTCTCAAATGGAAGAGAATACTTGCTTGTTCCCATCTTTGTTTGAGAATGTTCCTCTCTTAATTCACATAGAGAGGCTTGTAGGAAAGAACCATACTAAAAAGTCTAGTCAATTATAGTTAATTATAAATCAAAGCATATTGAATGTTTTCTGCTCAAGAAAGTTTTAAAATGTTCAGAGCTTATTATGCTTATTTGAGCCTTCCCCTGGCGTTTCCTTCTTTTTACTTCCCACTTTTTCTGTGCTGTTTTGTGTGTATTAAAACTCGGTGACCAAGTCAATGAGAATGTGGGGAAATTCAAAATGTTGAAATAATTCTTGATGTTATATTTCCTTTATTACTTTACTGCTTTGAATGGAAAGCAAATGCTTTGCTGTTCATTTCAAACATTGACCCATATTTTGGGCCCCTTCCACGTGTGGGATCAGGACAATAGCTTTCATTGTCTTCTCTGATAAAATTCTCTATTTATGCCATTTAAGCCATCAAAACTTAACTGGATCTCATTAATTGAGTAACATTAATTGAACAGGATATCAGGATATCAGAAAGGACAGCGACTATTTTCTAGGAGCCCATTATATAAGTAACATCCAACAAAGAGTTTAAAGAGCGTCAGATAAAAATGGCCCACTACAAATCATTGCGATTTTACTGCCTTGTGCTAGGCATGCATGAAATGGTTGCTTGATAATATAACTGGCTGTGCCAAAACATAGATCTTCAGACATAGCTTTCATGTCTTTGGTTCCTTCGAAAAATAAGGCTATTTTGCTAGGCTATGCCTTATTGCTCCTCAGATATATGCACTGGAATCTCAAAATGACTTGGATGTTTCAAGAAAATTTCATTCCTGGCTAGTTGCTGAATTTTTTTTTTTTAAAAAAAATATCAGCTCCTACTGGGGATTGGAAAGAAAGAAAGAAAGAAAGAGGGAGGGAGGGAGGGAGGGAGGGAGAGAGAGAGAGAGAGAGAGAGAGAGAGAGAGAGAGAGAGAGAGAGAGAGAGAGAGAGAGAGAGAGAGAGAGGAAGAAAGAATACCACTGTAACTGCCCAGATAAATATATAAACTCAAAGTCAACAATCTCATTATTACTAGGGAAATTTCCTTTTTGTGTATTATTTATAGAGGCATTAAAATCAAATTTGATTCAATTTACAGTGGTACTAAAAGAAAGACCTGAGAACAGCAGTTGAGTATATTCTGAATAAGCAGCATGGTGTGGCAACTTTAGAGAAATGCAACTTTAAGCTGCTTCAACAAAATTGTACTTGTAAATCATGAGAAGTAATTGTTCTATTTATTGTTCATTGATCA
This sequence comes from Crotalus tigris, assembly GCF_016545835.1. NCBI lineage: Eukaryota > Metazoa > Chordata > Lepidosauria > Squamata > Viperidae > Crotalus > Crotalus tigris. The sequence goes on from NW_024097917.1 coordinate 363,004, forward strand.
GATACCAACCCAGGTACTATGTTAAGTCATGGATATTTTGTCTATAAGCAGGTTTAAAGAAACTGCCGTAGGTTCAGAGAAAGGCAAGGATTATCAAGGAACTAGAATCATAGTCCTTTAAAAACAGACTGAAAGAACATGTTTCCCCCTGAAAAAAAGATGACTGAAGGGGATATGATACCACTTTTCAAATGAGTGAAAGGGTATCATATAGAAAGTCAAGAGATGTTCTGCCGTGCAGGACATGGAATAAGGGATGCCAGTTGAAAGAAGACATATTCCAATTGAATGTTTAAAAAAGGTTTTCTAACAAAACTCTTGGAAGTGGAACAAATTACAAAGAGATGGCTTGGCTTCATTAGAAATATTAAAGTGGAGGCTAGAAGGCTATTTATTGGGGATATGTATGTATGTATGAATGTATGTATATATATAATGAATCTTAGAATCAAAAGTATGAAAAATATTTATATTGTTTTATATTATATAATTATATTTTGTTTTGTTTTTAATGCTAAAATTATATACATGCATGCTTAGGTCTCTTTTATGTAATACATCCCTATATACTTTAAACAAAGGCAGCTTATATAATTTATGTAGTTATGTATATAGTATATCACGATACAGTTTACCTTATGGTCTCATCTTGAAACTATTAAAAAAACAAGATCATTAAAGCTGAATAATAAAACTTAATAGATTCAGACAGTGCATAAAGCATATTCAATTAAACCAATGGGATGGGGCAGAAGAAGGAAAGGAACAAAACAATCCATACATAGCTTCTTATTGTTATATGGAAGAAGTGAGTTATCTTCAATAGGCACTTAATGATGTAAAGTACCATGTCAATTTCAGCAGTATGAGCATTTCAAAAATCATCTGCAAATGTCTGAAATGTATCATTCTGTCATTCAGTCATGGTATGAACAGCATAAACCTCGAATGTAATAGGAGGATTTTAATAATGCACCAAATTGCTCAGGTATTCTGTTTCCAAACTGCAAGATAAGATGGCAGTCTCAGAAATGTTGCAAAGGGTCCCGGGCAGATCAAAAGCTGCCCGGGACCAGACTGGCTGTCTCCAGTCTTGCGCACATGAGCAAGGCAGGAAACAGCCTCTGCAATCATTGGTTGATGTTGTCCGGGGCTAGGACACTATAAAAGGCCTGAGCGCTGTTTTTGCTGTTGTTGGTTGTGGAAGAGAACAATAAAGAAAGCTTGTTGTTACATGATGCGTCTCCTCTTAATGCCTCCAACCCGCGAACATAACAGTGGTGACGAAGGTGGGGTCGCTGTAAGCCACATTTAACAATGAAGAAGAGAGGACTTACCAAGAAGTCCTGGGAAGTTCGGCGTCCAGCACAGCGACTCTGCCTGCCAGTACAGCATCGCTAGAGGTGAGCTCGGCCAAGGGACCCCTTCCCCAGATAACAGGCTTGCAGCGAAGGCGTTAACGAGGGTTACAGAAGATGTCTAAGATTGGCCGCTTGTCAGAGTTTGAGATTGCACACCCGGAGCGCTGGAATTCGTACGTGGCGCGGGTGGAAAACTATTTCAGGGTCAATCAGGTAAAAGAAGACGGCCTTAAAGTGGCTACCCTGCTTTGTGTCTGTGGACAGGAAACGTTTGGCATAGCAGAGAATCTGGTGGGCCTGGAAATTTTGGAGTCAGTGACTTATGCAGACTTGAAGAAAATGCTGAAAGAACATTTCCAACCCAAACTTTCTGTGGTTGCTTGGCAACAAGCGTTTGAGCAGAAAGACCTGAGGCCTGGTAAGTCTGCTTCAGAGTTTATTGCTGCCTTAAGGCAAGCAGCGAGGCCTTGTGAATTCAAGGACCTGGAAGAGAGGTTGCAGGATTGTTTCGTTTGTGGCCTAAGGAGTCATGAGCTGCAGCAGAAGATCTTCGCCAAGGAAGATGTTTCATTCCAAGATGCCTTGAGAGAGGTTGCAGCTGAAGGAGCAGCGGGCGGCGCTGTGAAAGCTTTGTAGCTCGCCAGAAACCCTCCAGCCACCATGACTGTCCATCCAGAGATCACTTGAGAAGATCCAGAGCAGGATCCTAAAGAGGAGGTGGACAGCCAGCAGAGAGAAGACCGAGGGAACGTCCAGACAAGGCCCCAGCATCTCCTCAGTGTTTTTAGGTGCGGAGGACGTCACAAGCGAGCTGACTGCAGGTTCCGCTCTGCCATTTGCCAGGCATGTGGCAGGCAAGGCCACATTGCCTCCATCTGTTTGGGTCACCAGAAGGTTCAACCTCAGGATGAATTGCTTCAGAAAGGTACTAGGGTCCCCAGCCAATACAGGGTGGGTTTCTGCGTGTCACGCAGGAGCATTTTGAGAACAGGGACACACAAGCCCTTAAGAAAAAGCTTCGCATTGATGTGAAGCTGCAAGGGGTTCTCTTGTCAATGGAGTTGGACACAGGGTCCGCTCTATCGATCATTTCACATAACACCTTCAAAAGGATTTGCAGCAGTAGTGGTCTTCGGGTCAAACTCAGGCCATCGAACTTAATTCTCACTGACTTCCAGAATTCCAGAGTCAGCGTGAAGGGGGAGGCTATGCTCAAAGTGCAGCGTAAGGCTTTTGAAGGTCTACTAGATGTGGTGGTAGTTGGGGGCGATTGCATGAGTCTCATTGGAGTTGATTGGTTCGAGGTCCTTGGGATCCAAGTAACTGGGCTTCACAGCCTGCAAATGTTAGGCCTTGCAGAAGTCTGCAAGGAGTTTGCTGATGTGTTTAGCACAGAGCTTGGTTCATACAAGGGGCCTCCCATTGCCCTACGCTTAGACCCAGCTATCACACTTATTAGGATTAAGCCTAGAAGGGTGCCTTTTGCTCTCAAAAGCAAAACTGATGCAGAGCTGGACAAGCTGCTCCAGCAAGGCATCTTAGAACCTGTGGGCTCTAGTCCATGGGAAACCCTCATTGTAATGCCTCTAATGGCTAATGGAGGTCCGAATTTGCGCGGACTATAAATGTACATTGAACAAAGTGCTGCAACAGCATGCATATCCAGTGCCTGTGGTAAGCCACATTCTGGCCTCCCTCAAGGGGTGTGTGTGTGTGAATTTTTGCAAAGCTTGATTTGGCACAGGCCTACCAACAGTTACCTTTGATGAGGCAACAGCTGAGGCTCAAACAATCATAATGCACAGCGGAGCCTTTAAAGTCAAAAGACTGCAGTTTGGGGTTAATGTAGCCCCTGGCATCTTCCAAAGTGTAATGGAGCACATGCTCCGTGGTATTCCTGGGGTTTGTCCCTACTTCAATGACGTCCTCATTGCTGGGGAGTCATTTCTAAACTTAGCTGAAAGATTAAGGGCTGTCTTGCTTCGTTTCCGCCAAGTGGGTCTGAAACTGAAGCAAGATAAATTGGAGTCACTTCCACTGAATTCTTAGGTTTCAGAATTGATGCTCAAGGCATCCATCCTGCTGATTCCAAGCTTCAAGCAATTCAGCAGACCCCAAGTCCCAAATCCAAAAGCGAGCTTCAGGCATTCCTGGGACTCTTAAATTTCTATCACGCATTCCTTCCCCACAAGGCTGCAGTGGCTGAGCCGTTACACCGGCTCTTGTACAAACAGGCTCCATGGCATGAACTAAGGTCCATGAAAGGAGTTTCAATGAGGTTAAGGCCTTGCTCTTGTCAAATGCGGTCTTAGCTCATTTCAATGAGCAATTGCCAGAGTGCATCGCATGTGATGCATCCCCTTATGGGGTGGGAACAGTACTCAGTCACCTGAAGGTTGATGGGACACAAGTCCCTGTGGCCTACTACTCAAGGACTCTGTTGTCTGCAGAGCGGAATTATGCTCAGATTGACAGAGAAGCCTTGGCCATAGTGGCTGGCATAAAAAAATTTCATGATTTCTTATATGGCCACCACTTCACGGTCTATACAGACCATAAGCCTCTGCTGGGGTTGTTTACAACAAACAAGCAAACCCCTCACATAATATCTCCCAGAATGCTGAGATGGTCAATTTTCCTGTCAGCATATGACTACACACTGATTCACAAATCTGGAAAAGAAATGGGCCACGCAGATGGCCTCAGCAGATTACCTCTAACACAGATAGAGGCAGATCCTGCTCCTGCTGTTAACATTCTCTTCAGTCAGGAGTTGCCTGAATCTCCCCTCAATGCTAGGGACGTGGCTGCAGAAACTGCCACTGATCACACGCTTACACGCGTGCTGACATAGGTGTTGTCAGGATGGCCTGACACATGTCCAGATACCGAGTTTCAAAGCTTCTGGCAAAGGAAGCACGAGCTTCCCACATTCAAAGGGTACCTGTTATGGGGTAGTAGGGTAGTCGTCCTAGCCTCATTGAGGTCTAGAATCTTGATCTCTCTGCATGAGGGACATCCGGGTATAGTCCAGATGAAAGCACTTGCGTGCAGCCATCTCTGGTGGCCTGGGCTCGATAAAGCCATCAAGACCCAGGTTCACGGGTGTCAAGTATGCCAACAGTCAAGGCCTGAAATGCCTCAGGCCCCTGTAAATAGATGGGAGGAAACACAAGCCCCTTGGTCAAGGGTATATATAGATTACGTTGGGCCCTTTCAGGGGCAATTCTTCCTTCTCCTCATTGACAGCCATTCCAAGTGGCTAGAGGTTGTGCCTGTTTCCTCCACTACTACTGCTAGGCCCATCCAGGTGTTGAGAGGAATCTTCACTTCTCATGGCCTTCCAGATGTCCTGGTCTCAGATAACGGCCCCCAATTTACCTCTTTTGAATTCCAGGCGTTTCTACAGGCCACCTTGATCCAGCACGTGACTTCAGCTCCATTCCACCCATCTTCCAATGGCCAGGCTGAAAGAATGGTGCGCACTACCAAAGATGCTCTCAAAAGACTCACTGGCATCACAGGTTAGCTGATTTCCTTCTTGCACAATGCACCACACCTTGCACAGCCAGAGGAAAGAGCTCAGCAGAACTCCGCTGGGTTTGCCGCCTCATCACGAAACTGGACAGGTTGCACCCAGACCGGGTGGCTTCACGGGTGTCACAGCCGCAGGCACCTAGGAGACTACAGGTGAACGATCCAGTCTGGGCAAGGAACTATGGTCCTGGACATCTCTGGGTCACATCAGTAGTATGCAAGTTCTCTGGGCCACTGTCATATGAAGTGGCCTTGGATGATGGGCACGTCATCTGACGCCACATAGACCAACTGTGCTGGTGGCTGCCCAGCAACACTTCCACTCCTGGCTCTGCTCTCGGAGGGGAGCAGGACCACAATTACGATTGTGGACCACAGTCTCTTCAACCAACCGGACTTCCACCAGTTTCAGCTATTGCTCCAGAGAGTGAATCATCCCACACTTCAGTTATTGCTCCAAAAAGGGAGTCATTCCAGGCTTCAGTAAGTGCTCCAAACAGGGAGTCTCCAGGAAGGAGGTTTGCCATGGTGGCAGCTCCTGACTCTGGCAACTCTGGCACATACACGGGGGCCATGGATTACTGGGGCACATCAGCCACTCAGGCCACTCCAGCTGCTGGTCTTGGGCTCGAGGGACAGTGCTCCCAAGAGGAGTCCATTGTGGATTTGGGAAATTCCACCCCACCACTGGACTTGGGGAATTCCATCCCCCACCAAGGAACCATGGCTTGGATTCAGAGGATCAGCAGCTGGGTGGGTCACCTGAATCTTTGGGGCATCAAAGTCCTGGTCTGCCTAGCCTGGCAGGCAAGCTGGCAGGCCAGGCACACTCACCAGCCATCAGAAGTTCACAGCGGGACAAGGGCCCACCCAAACATCTTGGGGACTATATGAAGTTTCTGTCAAGTCAAGGGAACCTTACTAGTCCTTAAACAAATGCAGAACAAACACTCAGTAAAGGGTGTTCTTCCCAGCATATTATTTTGTTGTATTTTTTTTTCTGTGAAAAATTATAAATGTAAGAGTGCTCTGCCTGTCTGCAGGCATATTGTGCTTCACAATAACATCCAGTCCATTGAATGCATGTACCTATGCTGCTACATAGTAAGGTATTATTGTTTCATCCAGGGGGGAGGGGTGTTATGTCCTGAGCCTGCTGAAGCATTCAGCAGGCTCAGAAATGTTGCAAAGGGTCCCGGGCAGACCAAAAGCTGCCTGGGATCAGACTGGCTGTCTCCAACCTTGTGCGCATGCGCAAGGTGGGAAACAGCCTCTGCAATCATTGGTTGACGTTGTCCGGGGCTAGGACACTATAAAAGGCCTGCGCGCCATTTTTGCTGTTGTTGGTTGTGAAAGAGAACAATAAAGAAAGCTTGTTGTTACACGATGCATGTCCTCTTAATGCCTCCTACCTGCAAATATAACAGTAAGATTATCAAAATATGGGCTGCTGTAACTAGCCTGTACCTGTCCAGAAAAAGACATAGGTGTTAGACAATTGTGGGATTCAAATATGTGAACAACCCATTCTCTGTATGGATGCTGCTTCTGGAAGTCTGTTCTGAGCCTGGGCAACAGAAAATTAGCTACTGGTTCTGCCGAAGTGGTGCGAACCGACTGAATCCCACCACTGGTGTTAGAGGAACTGAAAATGGCAACTGCCATTTCTGAACACAGAGGACCCAGAGGTATCCGACGACAATGATATTAGGATTGCCTTAAAATTACATAGGCATTTCTTTTAGAGTGCAAGTCTATTTTCCAGTTCCCATATTTGGAACCCTGTCTTGTCAACATTAAAATTGCAATCATTGGCCCTCATCCACTACATTTCTGATTCTGGGTACTAATTTAGAACATGTTTTCTCTCTCCTGGTTCCAATGTTATAAGTAAACCATCCCCAGTGACTTCATAAATATGTTAGTACTGACTTAGCAATACCTTATGCAGAGATACAGTTACTTAATACTATTCTATAAAACCATTCCTGGAATTTAGAATAGAGCCACTCTAAACGCAATGTCCATAGGATCAAACCACTGAGAAATCATTCAGGCTCCATAGTTATATCCCCTCTGTCTCTATCTTATAGGACAACTGTCAGGGTGGCACAAGTCAATTTGTTCTAACCTGAACCTCAACCCAGATCCAGACTCTGGGTTGAGATAATCATTCTTCTCCATTAATGTCTGCAGTTTCTGACACCATCTTTTCAATCATTTGCTAAAGAAGACAAAGAAAAGATATTCATTCCTGGGTATTAGTGAGTTTCTGTAGGAGAAGGAGTGACAGAACCTGGGGACAGAGTCAAAATAGGAATCAGCCTAGAATCTCTACATAGCCACAAATGGACTAAATCCAACCCCTCTTGAATTTCTTTGGTTCTTATCTAGCACCAAGTTAGTGTACTAACCATTACTTGAGTAGTAGTTCAGTGGCTATGCATAGATATGATTAGTAATAAATCAGCTTAATAGGAAGTTCACATGTGGTCTTGATCTTTTGCAAGTGACAGTTGCTCTAGAGCAGGCATGTCAAACTGCTGGCCCATGGGCCAGATGCGTCACCAGAAAACCGTGCTCACCCCATTGCCAGTAATGGGGAAAAAGTCATCATACGTCACATGACATCACGTGACATCGCGAGTTTGACATGCCTGCTCTAGAGAGTTTCATGGTGAGCAGGTGAAGCCATGTCTTCTTTAAAGCCAGCAGCTTCCATAACTAAGGATGCCTTTCATAAATTGTTGGATCCATCTAATCCAGGGGTGTTAAACTTGCCATGTCACGTGATGTGTTGTGACATATAGCAACTTTTTTTGCATTGCCGGAGCTGGGGTGGGCATGGCCTCCACATGATGCAACCGGCCCACGGGCCAGCAGTTTGACACCCCTGATCTAATCAATCCATTAAGGCTAATTTGTTGTGCTTGTTGAGCATGAAGTAAACTGGTAAATTATAAGGGTCTTTTCCATGGTCTCAAAAGATGAAAAGGATGCTTTACTTGTAGATGAGGTAGTCCACTATTTCAATGGATTACCTCATCTAAAATTCCAAAGGCAAAATTCCAAAGTGATAAGAAGGTGAGTGAATTTATCTTCAAAGCAATTCCAAAGTGCAAAGCAAAACACATGGGCTACCATCACTCCATATGATAAACTAAAAACTAAATGAAGGACATGCTTTATCTTATGCATACGCCCATATACACAGGGAGATTTGTTATAAAAGTATAAATTGCCAACTTTTCCACTAGGAGAGCCTCAACATTAATTTTGAGTTCTCCAGCAACACATCTGGGAGTAACATCGGTCAGGTTGGATGCTATGTCCAAAGTGTCCCTAAAGGCTCCTGCTAACCTGGTGGCAGAAATGTAGCCTGTAATGAAGTCATATTTCTGTGGACCTCATGCTACATTGAAGAAATAGGTGGACAGAGATGAGGCACAACAACATCAGTCAATTCACCTATTTGGATCTCCGCAACACAGATTGGATTTGTTTCCTTGCCTGAAATCCAGGCATAGGATTTTTGAGGGAAAAGAGTTGTGGGAAAGCATGTTTCTACTTTGTTTTCTAGAACTTGTTTTTTGAAATTTATTTTTGAGGCTATTTTGTGAGATAATTTATCAAATCCAGAGCTCCAAAGTCCCTATGTGAACTCATACTTGCCCAAAACGTATTCCACAAAATTCTTCAATTCATTCTGCAGATATATTCCCTTGGTTTTTTTCCCCCAGAAACTAACAAGCACAGTGAAAGATTTGCAATATGTGTGTTTATCTGTTTTTCACAGCTTTATGATACAAGAATGCTAGCAGCAAATATACAGGTCTTTCACGCTGGCATCGGAGGAGTGAAATACACATTCATCCACCCTACATGAACAATGGTGTAGATGAAACAAAAGAATCGTATATATTTACATGCAAACTCTATTTACATGCAATGGAGTTTAAGAGGAGCTGTTTTGGTTGGAGGAGCAAATGGTGGGGGTTATTTTTCTATTCCCATTCTCCCAATTTTGACTGTTGTATCAATGTTTGGAGAAGAAAATTGCTCAGCAGGGAAAGCATTTTCTCATCACTTGCTTTTCTTCAGAAATAGCACTCCTTTGTGTGAAGTGTATCCCAAGCTGAGCACGCATGCCCGATAACACAATTCCAGACAAAATGTTGAATTCAGTGCAACTTGAAGACCAGTCAGTTGTGAAATGGCAAACTTAGTTATGTGAAGTCAAAAATATGACTTTATGATCTCTACATCTTTCTGTATAATTTCATACCTACATTTTTAAACTAAACCATCAGTTTTTTTATGATCTCTTGGCAGGCTGTTTTCTCCTTGCACTTTTTTCTGTCTTAACTCAGATGATTCCTTCTGATAGGAAAGGTAGCAATAGGTGACCATCCCTTGTCATAACCAGCCAACTGTTTCCTGGAACATTCCAGCTTAGAGTAAAAACAGATGGTTACTCCATAGAGCAGAGGTCCCCAACCTTTTGGGCACCAGGTATCGGTTCTGCAGAGAGAGGTTTTTCCACAGACCAGAGGATGCATGGTTTTGTGTGCTGCCTGAATCCCGTGGATGAGGCTTTGTTTGTTTGTGCGGACCAATTGCTGGCATGCTGTGGCCCGGTACCGGTCCACAGACTGGGGGTTGGGGACCTCTGCCATAGACAGACTCTCCTTAAAAAGGGCTGCATGTTTTGTTTTTTTTCCTAAACATGTCACAGTTCCACCTTTCTGCCCCAAGCAGCTGCTGCATTTAGAGCAGGGCCACTTTAGACTGATGAAGAATGGCTCCTCTTGCAATTACAGCTGCTGTGCGAGACATTTTTAACTAGCAGAGTTACAGCAAGCAGTTTCTACTTCTATTACATTTATTTATGTTATTTTAGAAGACCTATGAGCCACTTCAAAGGGAGCGAGCTCTGAGAAGCATATTATTTTCATTCTTCATAATTTAGATTAAAACCATTAATTTTTGTTTGTGCATGTGTCTTCAAGTCTTGGACAAGTCCTGCAGTTTTCTTGGCAAGATTTCCAGAGTGGTTTGCCACTGCCTCCTTCCTAGGGCTGAGAGAGAGGGACTGGCTCAAGATCACCCAGCTGACTTAAGGCAGAAGTAGAACTCACCACCTCCCTGATTGTAGCCTGCTGCCTTGATCACTACACCGCATTGGCTCTCAATTACAAAACAAACACTAACGCTCCAGCAAATCCATAAGAAAGAAAAAAGGGGAAATTACTCACTCTAGTCCAAAATCCGAACACCATTCCTCGCCCTCATAACATTCCCAAGCCTAATGGACTTTCTAAAGGACAGGAGGGAAGAGGCTATTTCAATGTCTGACACAAGCTATAGCACCCACAAAAAGGGGTGCTATAACTGGGGGGGGAAATCACAGATTTTTGGAGTGTCTGACAGCAGGTACTCGGAACGAACACACCCATTTTAATCTTACTGAACAGACAGATGTCATTTAGGAAAGGAGGCTCTGGAGTTACCTAGATCTTGAGAACTAACACTTTGAATTGTAACTGGAAAGTAGCTTATTGGTAGCCAGCGCAACTCTTAAAGTAGAGAAGATACATGGGTGTAGTGAGTAAGACATGCCTTAACTTCTCAAACCCCTGCATTCTGGAATAGCGTAAGTTTTCTATAACTGAAACTGTATGGTCTCACCACTTGGCAGTGCCATGCTAGAGGATATAACATATCATGACTTAATAGCTTCTTTTCTATCCTTATTAAGGTATCGTTCGATCATATATGTATTTGTATGTGCACATACATTTGTCTTGTCCCTTACAGTACTGGGTCACCAAATATACCATGTATGTATGTATGTATATATGTATGTATTTATATATATATTTATGTATTTATTTGATTTCTATTGTTGCCCAACTCGACCAAGTGAACCACTATGCAGTGGAAATATAGTGGATAAGGGCCAATAAATGCAGTTGAATGTTGACAGACAGGGATCTTGTGAATAGCTGGTCCCAAATATGGGAATTGAAAAAAAAAATATTGAGTTATTCAATTTCCATAGTCAACCAAGTGACTCTGGGTAGCTTACAATTCTAAAATTATAAAACAAATAAAAACATTTAAACAATAAAAACATCCACAAAAACAATAACAGCAGCTGCAATGATTAAATAACTAATAGTAAAGCCACGTAACAGGGTTCTTCACACTTAAAACTTTACAAAAGGTCAACAGAGTATGGGCAGATATACAAAGGAGTTGGGGGATGATGCCTCTGATTATCTGAGTAACTTGAAAAGGACAAATGCAGCAGCAGCTCTAATGCCACTGAGCAGAGTATAGTCAGAAGGAGCCTCAAATCCACTTCTGGACTGATAGGAAATAAATACCAAGATACATACTTAGGAAACTTTAAGTGTGGATGGATAAATCAATAGGGCTGCAATGAGAGCAAATCATCGGTCCAGCTTTTTATCTGCCAGGGATTAAATTCTATCTCAGTGGAGCAGTCTACAGCTTAAAAATAGAACTCAGGACTGTCCCCTCACCCAAAATTGCCATAAAATATTTAATCTTCAGAAGGGGAAAAGAAATACATTACATTTATATTACTTAAATTGGTGGTATTAAATTCTTAAGTTAAAGCCATAACAGCCAAATATTGTTTGGAAGTGGCTGAAAATTTTAAGAACTGCAGTTTTTCTGAAGTGAAAAAGCTTACAAGGTTCCAGGGATCCATTTTGCCCCTTACAAATCATCTAACCATCTAAGTAACCCTCCCAAACAAACATCCTGAAGAGACATTTCCTCCAGGGCTGCTCTGCAGACACAAAAGCATTGGTGGGATTCAGCCAGTCTGCACCACTTCAGCAGAACCGGTAGCTAATTTGTTGTTGCCCAGGCCCAGAATGGACTTCTGGAAGCAGCATCCACACAGAGAACCTGTTGTTCACATATTTGAATCCCACCACTGCACAAAAGCAGAACTGAAGTGTTGCCTTTTGCCTGAGGGCTCCCCCTTCCCTACTCCTGCTGAGCCCTTGAGGGCAGTCCAATGGCAATAACAGGAAAGAGGGCAGTGAGATTTTATTGAAACATGACCACATAGAGGCAAAGCACGACTAGAGGCAAACATAAGACAGCAATACCTGGGGCTAATTATTAGTGTGGCAGAACCTGAGCCAGTATGGGGTAGTGGTTAAGACATTAGGCTAGAATCCCAGAGATGTTGAGTTCTAGTCCTGCCTCCGGCACAAAGCCAGCTGGATGACTTGGGCCAGCCCCTCTCTCTCAGCCCCAGATAGGCAATGGCAAACACTTCTGAACGATCTTGCCAAGACAACCACAGGGAATAGTCCAGGCAGCTAACAGCAGTCAAACACTGATTTGAAAACACAAAAATAATAAATAAATAAAATCTGATAGCTCACTCTTTTACCCCCTCCTGTTAAAACTCTGAAAAATAACAGCAGCCCACTGAAGTTGAAGGAAGCAAAGCAAGATGAAGAGGCAAATGGGAATAGTCGAGAAGACTATGATTAGTCCCCACCGCGGTTGCGAGAAGCAAATAGCATTGTGGACCAGGGTAGACAAGATCCAGAGGGAGGCTTTTAATGTTCTCGCCTAATTCCCAGTCTCTAATTTGTTATCAAACCTAGGCTTTTAAATCACATGTGGTTCACAATGCCAGCATATGAATTGAGGTTGTTGTTGTTGTTTCCCCAAAAACACAAAAATGCAGTCCTCATTGTTGCGCTAATCCTCAACATTATAAAAGAGGCTCCTGAGACTGCCTGTGTGGGTTTTGAAAAGAGATTAATTCACAGTTGTATAACAGTAGAATCTCTTCCTGGTCTCTGAGCCCCTGATGGCATAAAGCAGTTAATGGTCCTGAAGAAACACTGGATTAGAAGGTACTGAAGGCTACTGATTGTTAGTGCTTCTTTAATCTTTTAAATCAATGTGGTAATAATAATATCACTGTAAGCTTCCGCTTAAATCTGGATAATGCATTAGGCATTCACATTTTAAGCATTTTGCTGAGATTCTTTTCATGAGCTTGTTTTAGAAGGTTGGCATCACTTATTAAGGCCTATACATAGCTAGATTAGAATGGAAGGGGACGAACCAATATCAAAATATACTTTATAAGTAAAGCAAAACAAATTTGGAACCATTCAGAGCATTGGGCACTGGATATTTTGCATTTTTCTTTTCAAATACTTTTAGTATTTAGTATGTTTCTGTAGTTTCTTGGAACAGAAAATATTTTTTAAAAACAAAACAAAACACCCAAAGGTGCTTTTTTTCATGAGGCAACTGGACTTTCTTGTTTTTCTTTGAAGATGTTTCGCTTCTCATCCAAGAAGCTTCTTCAGCTCTGACTGGATGGTGGGGAATGGAATCCAGTCAGAGCTGAAGAAGCTTCTTGGATGAGAAGCAAAATGTCTCCAAGGAAAAACAAGAAAGTCCAGTTGCCTCGTAAAAAAAGCACCTTTGGGACAATCGTGACCTGGATGACTGAGGATCTCCATAGACATCTGAAAAAACACAAACTTTAAAACAAAACACTATAATTTGTAAGAATAGGGAGAAATAAAATTTATAATTAAGTAGTACCTAATCAGGTAGGCCGTGGTGAATAGTGGTAATTTGGTCCAGAATTTGCAACGTTAAGCAACACAATTGTAAAGTGTGATATTATGTGACTGAGCCACTTAGCAATGGCACTTCCAACAGTCTCTGTTTACCATTGTTTAAGTGAGGACCTTGCGGCTCCTTAAGTAATGGCCTCATGTGATGATCACTTCTGACTTTCTGCTGGCTTCCCCACTGACTTTGCTTATGGGAAGCTAGCGGGGAAGGTTACAAATTGTGATCACATGGCCAGGGGACAGTTGTGATGGTTGGAAATCCAGCCCAATGGCCACGCATCCAAATTGCAGTTACTGTATGTAACCACAGGGCAATGCACCAGTCAGAATTTTAAAGACCAGTTATAACTGCCACTCATCATAAGTTGAAATGGTCACTGTATGAATGGTCATTAAATGAGGACCACCTATACCCACTTTCCCTGGGAGTAAAGCCAGTTGAACTCAGAAGTGCTATGGAATATCATAACACCTAAATGAAAGCCAATTTGGTGTGGTGGTTAAGGTATCAGGTTAGAAAATGGGAGACCGTGCATTCCAGTCCTTCCTTAGACACAAAGCCAGCTGGACAAGCTTGGGCCAGTTAATCTCTTCAACCCTAGGAAGGAGGCAATGACAATCCATTTCTGAGAACCTGCCAAGAAAACTGCAGGGACTTGCCCAGGCATTCACCAGCCATCAACACTGACTTCAAGGATGAAGCAAAAACAAAAACACCAAAAGTAGCCCGTTGCTGTTTTTAAGGGCTTATTTTCACTTCTTTACTTTGTTTTTTTTCTCCACCAGGCTCTGGAGGAATCAGGGGCATGCAGAATACCTGGAGGCCTGGCAAGTGTGAAGAACCAGTTTGAAAAAGGAGAAGCTCAGTACCAATATCAGCAAAAATCTGTACAGGTAAAAATGGAGGAATCATAATAGTTGTTGAATTGTTGAATCATAATGGGGAAACCACGATCCTGGTCTTGTGGAAGGCATCTTGTAATGCAAGGCTCTTGCTAGGTCCCATTTTCACTTAGAAGTGGTGATTATTTCACTCTTTATGAATACACTTTTCCTTTGTCATCTGACGCACATACCATGTGAGAACCACATAAATTTTTACAAAGATCGCAAAGGCTTTGTTGTAAGAGCAGACACTTGGCTGTGAAAAAATATGATGTTTTTCTTTGGTAAACCATTTCCTGAAATGTGCACAAATACTGGAATATTCTGTTTTGAAAGGCTATTGTACCCTAAGGTCCAACAACTGCTCAAATACCAGCCAAAATCCCTACTGCGTGACAGTGAGGCAAACACAATCTGAAATATAGTCCAAAATATATGAAAAAGTACATCCCGTCTTTGGGATCTAATGTATCAGACATAATTTATCAATAATGTTCATGACAGTGAATTTGCAAGTGACATAAATACATCTGAAACGCTTTTCTGTTAAGCCATTTTCTTGCATGCGTATGGATATTAGATTATGCCTATTGCAAGGTAATTACAGCCTTAAATAATCACCATCTAAACACCTGTCAAATGTCTCACTTTAGAACAATGATCAAGACATAGAACTGATTTACATACCCCCAAATGCGAACATCTAAACCACAACTTCAGGGTTATAATTCATTGTAAAAACTCTCTGTGGTTTGCATTTATTTCTCTTGAAGCTGTGCAAAGCTTTTCTGTTTGCTCTTTTCTTTGAGATGAACAAGAAAAATGCAAACGCTACCTAGCTGGCAAATGTTAAGTTTAGAAAAATGATTTATGTACTTTATTATTTAATTATCGGATAATGTTTAAAAAAAGAAGAAAGAGATGGAGGGCATGGTATAGTCAAAATCACTGCTTCACTCAACTGAATTATTTTAGTTTGAAAGTACAGCACCAGTAAAGCAACTTCTGTGCTTTCAAGGTCATCCCGTACAAGGTCACTTCCAGTTTTGCCATTCAGCTGTTAAAGTCCACAGCTAGATGGTTCGCTGCCTTTGGATGTCGACGTGAGCAGGTTTTATTTACATAAAAATAGAACTATGAATCCAAAGGCGAATCCTCTCCACCTCCAGGGGTGCAGAATAGATAAATTATTAAAAACAATACCAGGGAGCATTTTAAGTTTAATGCTGGAGATATGTGCCGATGGAATCATGGATTTCTCCACTGAGAAATGGAATTAAATTTCATGCACTCTACAATGGCAATACTTCAGCAATGCCATATCACATTGCAAAAAGATGGATGGAAGAGAAAGGGAGGCAGGATGGAGGGCAAAGCTGTGACATGGATAGAATCAAGAACAGCTTTTTAGAATATGTGAAACACCTTGAAATATCTCACATTTTATAGGAGCAGGACTGAATTCTGACAAGGATCCCAGAGTGAATATATCATGATGTTCTGTACTTTTGTGGATGTATTCTGTAAATACTGTTAAAAAAAAGTTTTAATTCTAAAGCTGGTAGAAACTGTATCTACTATGTGCAAATCTTCACACACAGGATATTCACTGGAGGAATTAAAGGATTTTAACTGATCCTTTATTGTTTCTGCAATCTCCTGTGGCCCCTGAGGAAAGGTTCCAGATTATATTCAGTTGTTTTCATGTGCATATATGAAACCTGAAATTATATATCCAAAACAAATGGACTTTTTTTTCCCCTGAGGAAATGATCACCAGACAGTCACCACTTGAATTCATTCTTGGGCCTCTGAATGGCCTTGTTATTTTTTTGTTCTCTCTCATCTTGTTCCAACACATCCATTTATGCCATCTAACAAAATTAATTTGTCCTTAGATCTCATTCATTCAGAATATTCTCTAAATCCTTTTTGGTTCTTCCCTTATCATCATTCATTGGTGCGTAACATACAACTTTCATATCTTTGAATTGTTACATCATAACTGTCTAGGTTACATTATTTTACCATATTCTTTCAGGCATAACATTTTAATCTTTCCTTTATCGTTAAACCTACCTTTTCGCTTCCCTGTGTGGTTTCATCACTCCAGTCTACAAGAAATGATCGCCTTCATTCTGATCTATTTGGCCCTCTCTTTTAGTTTATAGACAGATAGCTTATCTGTTTTTTCCATTTCATTCATCAAATTGTGCTTTTTACTATGTTATTATGTGAGTATTGAAATGAACCATTTAAAATATTTTATGTTGCTTTTTAAATGATCTTCTTATGCCCAGCATGGGACTAAACATTATGCATACTACAGGGACCCTACTGAAAATCATATCAACAAATCAAGTGTTACCCTCTGTTTTATTACAAATAACTTAATTTATTTTTTGTTTCTATTGAAGCAATCTGTGACAGAGAGTGTACATGCAGGCTACAGTGATGGATGATACTAAAAATGTAAACCTGTGCTTTAAAGAAGAGAACTTCTAGCGGGATAACCTTATCAATGGGAATATTCCTAGAAAGAATAGGAGTTTCTGCTAATCCCAAAGACACAAAGACCAACAATTTTAAAACATTTCCAGAGTAGATTACTATCTCTAGCATCTTGGGATGGATGCATGGCTTCTGATGCTGAGCTAAAAAGTGAGTTTTCTGTAGCCTTGTTCAGAGGGCAAACACTATTAAGTAGTATTCTGTGCAAGGCATAATAATGAGATTGTAGGAGAGCTGTATTAGTCTATGACAGCCAAAACCAGGAGTCTGGTATATCTTTTCTCACTAATAAATTTTATTAAAAGATATAAGCTTTTATGAGCTCGTGGTGTCTTCATAGAGATGTCCATATAGGGCAGTGATGGCGAACCTTTTAGAGACCGAGTGCCCAAAAATTGGCCCTGCCCCACTGCACCCCCGCTCTGCCCTCCTCATCCCCTGCCCTGTCTGCCCACAAGACCACTCACCGCCTCCAGGGCCCACCACAGATCGCCCAGGCAGCCCAGCAGTGCTATGGCGGCCACACCCTCTGCCCGCGCCCTGCAGCATCAACTACATGATGGGGTGTGAGGGCAGAGTCTTGTCTACGCTGCCTGGCTGCCATGTCCTTGGCTGCACTGCTCCATGTGGGCCATGCTCGAGGGCGACTCTCCTTCAGGGGGGCTGATGGAGAGGAGGGGGTCGCGGGGGAGGCAAGACTGGGGCAACGGTACCTGTGCCCACAGAGAGGGCTCCGAGTGCCACCTCTGGCACCCGTGCCATAGGTTCACCACCACTGATATAGGGTTTGTTTGATTTTGGGTAACAATATGTTACCCAGTTTGCCACTGCTTTCTTGTAGGATATTGCTCTACTACCTTAAAAAGGATATTTTTGAATAGCAAGGAAAGTTATTTTATGTCTATAAGTCTACTAAATATGAACATTCTGAGTGGAAGTTTTCTCAAGAACATTCCCATTGATGGGGTAAGAAAACTGGATCCAAACCTTGAAATATAAAAAATAGAACTAAAAAAAAAATCTAACATGGAATTTAAAGTAGTGACAGAGTCAACCAAAACAAAATAACCCAGATAGGGCAGCCATAGTTCAAGAATAATTTTAAAAAAGCAGTCATTTTCTTTTGAATGAAAGAGAAGTTCTCACCTTGGCTGAAGAATTCACAGCATACATGCTGGGTGAATCTTGCTAATTAAGACACTAGATTGGAAAGGCCCTCCTTTAAATAGCCACCTGTCACATCTTCCTGGCAGGCCCTGTGGATGAATTAAAGCAGAGATAGAGGTATTGTTTTCAAGTGAAACACATGACCGAAATAGGTAGCTACATACTTTAAAGGCAGAAGTAGACTCTGTCCTAAAAAGGAAATTCAGATGAAACCCAAATGGAGAAATGTGATGTTTCATGTCAGAATGCTTCTAAATTCTGGGCATGGTGCATATAAGCCCTCTGGTTTTGTGGTAGCTATCTTCACTTTAGACCACCTCTTTCATATTTAGAGAGAATAATTCTTTTTAGCTGTAATAATTCAGTGAAACATTTCGGTGGCCCTGTAGATTTAATGCCCAGTTTCACTGATAAGAATTGGACATGCTTCAGCAGAGAAACCAGGATTGAGTTAAAGAGATCATCCCAAATAAGTCTCAATTAAGTCTTTACACTAGGGTTTAATTAAATATATTTTGCTGATGCTGGGCTACAAATAATTTCCTGATCTCTCTAAACATAGCAGAAACAGTATTGCAACTTTCAATATGTTGAAGAGTACTTCTCAGGAGGTTTTTTTGACTCAGCAGCCAGAGGATGGATGCAGCCTGAAGATTTATTGGTACTGGGGTGGGGTTCCTGCTGCTGATCACTGTCAAAACAAGTCTTGTGCAGAGGAGCAGTGTGTCAGGGCCATAGCACCATAAGAGTGCAATGTGTTGATATGGGAAATAAACTAATTTAGCGCCCACCCTGTTTTGGGCAAGGGTTTTTTTTTTCAGTCATAGTTTGTGATTCAAACAAACGACAATACATTCCTAAAGTGCAGAGCTTGACTTGTTCTCTCATTTTTCGCTTACGAGAAAAATAAAATCTTATTGATATTAAAAAAAAATGTCCCTTAAACATGATAGATATTTTAATAATAGCATTAGAGAATGTTTTGAAGTCGTATGACTCTTCCTTATTTGACCTTTCTTGATGCATGTATTAAAAGTTGTTTCTTACATTGATAGTCTAATGTAAGCTAGCTGATTTTGCTGTTGTGGGATAGTCAGATATTTCTGCCTTCCTTTTTAAATGTAGTTCTCCCCTATCCAGAATCAAAGCACCAACAAGTGCCGACAACAATTAGTTGTGCTAGCAATGCTGACAAAATTCTGTAACTAATTTGTGCTTTGAGTCTCATTGCCTATGAGCAAGCTTCTTTCCAATAACCTATATGGACAAACTCATGCAGTTTTTAGCACTTTATATATTACTGGTTTAAATTATTCATTTATTTATAAATGTACATACTACCAATCCCAATGGCTCAAGGCAGCTTACAAAAATACATGTATGACATATACAAAATTCTAAAGTTAAATATTAAAAGCTTTAAAGGCTCAACCACATTAAAACTCTAAAAGGCTTGGATAAAAGAACAGATTTTAACTTACACTATAATATGAAAAAGGTCTACCTCAACTCCAATAGCAATTGATTCCTGCTATGAAAAAACCAAATATGCTGTTGCTGTTGCACTTATTTATAATGGGACACCAGAAGTTTGTGAGGTAGATTATACAAGAATAGGTTTGTATGATTAGCATGGGAGCCATGCAAGGGTTTTTACACACAGTTAGTGCTTTCTGAATGGGGCTCAGAAAGCAACTGGTTTTTCATGGAGATGATGGAGCACTTTGTAGAGGGCCATGAGTAACCACAATTTCTGAACCATCTTCAGTGGCCACCCTACTAAAAGCCACTACAGTAATCCATGATATGAGCACATGTGCCACAATGAGGGTGTGACTAAAGTTCCACTATTGCTATATGGTTGTCAATCACTAATGCCAGTTTATGGAGATCCCCCATTCTGCAAACTTCTTGATAAGGGGGACTGAATCCTCATCCAAATTAGGCATGTTCATTGAATCCTGGAATCCAATCCAGATCTAATCCAATCATAGTCTAGAACAACTCTGCCTTGTTGATAAGGATCTTTAACCTGTTCTCTTCATCCACTCCACTGTTGGGGAAAATGTGGAGAATCCAAACCTGAATCCATAGAAAGTGAGAAGTACATCTGAGCATCATCTGCTATGCAGATCCAATTAGCTCAAAATATATGGATGATATTTGATATTTGAGGCTTGATGTAGACCTTAAATAACATAAGAGATGAGACAGAGTTCCCTCTTAAGGAGCTGAGCAATATTATTACATTCTGACCATACCCAACATTATAAGAATGAAACTACTATAAAGTGTACTTTCCCACTTTACTGTGGTTAACAACATCAAAAGTTGCTGATAATTCTAGAATTAAAAACAGGGTCATATTCCCCTAGTTTTTCTTCTGGTAGGGATCATCCATCAGAGTGACTTAAGGCAATCTCTGTGCCAAGTCCAGTTATGACTTCAAATTGAAAAGCATCTAGATAGTCAGCTAACTCCAAGACCTCCTGGAGCTGCAGCACTACTGCCTTCTCCACCAGCTTAGCTAAATGTGAAATATTGGATATTGGCCAAAAGTTGTTCCAGTTGGCTGGTTCCAAAGAAACTCTGCCTGTTCCAGCAAAGTGTTAATTAGCTACACAGTCTTCTGAGGTCCTTGTAAGTCAAGCCATGGCAGGGTCTAACAAGCAAATAGGGGCATGAAACAAACTAAGGACCTTATTTCTACTTTCTTGAGAGGCAAGCAATCTGTTGTGACTATTGTAAGATTTTTTAAGGGCCTCCATTGCTATTATTGTTTCTTTTTAATGTCATTTTTATATTATAGATTGAAATTGTTTTGGTGGATAAGTCGAGTCGACAACTAGAAATATAAATTCATTAAATAAACAAACTGGCTCAGAGATTATGAGGTAGTACATTGAATACCTTAATACTATTCAAAGTGGTATTAAATTCAGTGCAAATCCACACCATTTTGTTGGCAAAGAAGCACAGAACTTGCTTATAGTGGAGCTCAGGTGGACAAAAGCACTGGTCAAGGTCTCTCAGTGGTCGTCTAATAGTTCTAATGAATTCCACTGGCCAATTATACTCTGACACAGATGGAAGGCTTAAGGTTTATTTTCTTTTCTGACTGCAGTAATATAAACTTTATGATCCCTAACCCCTATATTAACTGACTCATCTTTAGTCTTGTACCACAATAATTTAAACCATCTGTTCTCACACCTTGTCTTCTGCAATTATTCCACATTTTGTGGTGTGCTACAGACTTGACACAAGGCAGGGGACATCCAGAAAATACCCTGTTCTTTTCTGAACCAAAAACTTTTTGGACCCAGAAAAATTATTCCACGTTTTAACCAGATCATTGTTAGGGTGGTTGGTCAGTTTCAACAAACATCTTCCAAAGCAACTGGAATCCAGTCCAATCAGATCCATTAGGCTTGTGGGGCAGTGGATCAAACTAATCTGATCCTGACCTTTGCAGAGGGAAATTTGCTGTAATACCTTAACCTTCATCAAAAAATTCTCCATCCTGATTGTCAGCCTTTGAGGTAAAGCCAGATCAGGTAAGAGACAAAAATGATTGAAAGTACACTTTATTGTTGTAGTGTATATTAACAGAAACTTGAAAGCTTTCCAGTGTTTTCCTCTGGCAATTTTTATATCATATAGATTCAAGGTTGGTTATTTTGAGTCACTTTCCCGTGTTTCCATATTTCTCAGAGCTGAGATGGCATTTATTTCCTCTTTTATTTGCTAACAGTTTTTGTCTTCATTGCCAATTTTATCTCTGCCTTTCTCCATCTCAGCAAAGGCATCAGTTTTGAGATCAGTTTTGAGAGAAAAACCTAGTTCTGTTGTCACTTTTCCAAATGCATTTTTGATTTTTCCAATGCAGTCTGCAATTCTGGTGGTTTCCCCTCTAAGAACTGATAACTGATAACTATTATCAGTTAACCTTCTGTAATTCCTGATTTTGACCCCCATATTTGATTCACCAAATTACATAAATGTAATTTTAAATTTATCGTGTGTTGGGTTTTATTTTCCAATCCTCAAAAGTCCACATGGGTAATACAATTATGAAAAGTAATCTCCTGGTCTTAATGGAATTGGGAATGGGTAAGATCAAACTCAAGGAGTCTATTGATAAAAAGGGCATTATTTCTACTTATTTCTCAGGTGCCTTGTCCTCTTATGGCTCCATTCTAGTTAGTTTATAAGCAAATCACATGTCATAACCTGTCAGAGAAGAAGATATGTCAGCTCATGACTGGGGTTGCATAGGGGTACAAAAAGAATGACATGTTAATCTGCCATTTTCTCTAACTTGTTTTGATAAAGTATTTGTTGCCAACCATTGGTCATATTTTAATTACCAGAATGCAACATGCTTTCTTTCAACTTTTATAAAGTTAGGGTTAGAGTTAGGGTTGTAACTTTGAATAGTCACTCAGAGGCTGACACAAGTTGAGGACTACCTGTAAGTCTAACATATAAAATACATATACACATACAGTTTCAAGGTGCATGTTTTATTTATGGTTCCTTCTATATTGTTTTGTTCTATTAAGACTGCAAAGATAAGTCTTGTTTTCTATGTGAATGCTTTCTTTTATGTCTGAAGTTTTGTTTCAGCCCTAATGACTAAGATACACTTGTGGCTTTTAATCAATAGAACTCATTATTATTATTAAAAGGGTTTATTTATATGAGACCAATCAGATTTCTGTTAAGATTAATTTCTTTTTGGGTTTTGACAACTTGTTGTAGGGAAGCTGATTGGTACTTCATGATATGTTTGAAAATCCAATTAAATGGCATAATTCATGGGATGTTGCCCATTGGATAAAGGGCTTTTTAACTTACCTTTTAAAGATAAGCCTTTAAAAATTGGACACTAGAAGGAAATAGAAGGAAACAGACTACAATTAAAGGAGAAGAACAGTCAGATCAACTTACAGAATGAAGCAAAATATTTTAACATTGAACATATGGAAGGATATTTTTTAACATTGGAAGCAGAAGTTAATTCTAAGTGTGTCTGCATCTATAGAGAGATTGTATTCAAAAGATGTTATGGAAGATCAACAAATTTTACCTAAGATGATTGAGACAGATCTGAAAGTGGATTTAAAAATGACAGGTTACAAGAATTACATTAAAAACAGGTGTTAGATTGTACATATAAAAGAAACTGATTGATGTCTTAATAATTAAAAGGGATATATAAATAATAAACCAAGAGAGTGACTTGGATAATTTTTCTATATTGTATTTACAAAAGAGACTTGTTAAAGCTTTGAAGAATTTTGTGAAAAGTGACAAAAAATGAAAAGAAATCAAGTTGTTAAACATTATTTTAAGTGTCTAAAGATCAAGACCTTTAGAAGTAAAAGAAGAAATATAAAGTTGGTTTATTTGATCAAGGTTAAAATAGTTATGTTGCTATCTCTGGTAACCTTGATGGATTTTGCTGACTTCAGGATTGAAATGATGAAGCTTCAGGGATTAGTTTATAGCTAAGATGGGAAAAAGAAATAATTTGTTGCATTTTAAGAGGAGAGGATAAGTTACTAAAATTGTTTCTACTTCTGATGAAGGAGGAAGTCACTTCTTTATATATTTCTTTTCTTTTTTATTATATTTTTATTTTTTTATTTTCTATTTTTTATTTATTTTCTGCACCTTGTATTATTTCTTTTTATTCTTTTCTAGTTTGTATTAGTTTTTAATTCTGTAAATTACAATTTTTAATAATCATACATGTGTTTGTATGTGTGAATAATATATATACACAACACATACAAGAATATAATCTTGAGAATCAATTGTGGTCCATATGTTTGCATGTTGAAGGTATATTCACATTGTTTCATTCACTGGTTTTGCTTTAGTTTTTGTACTGGCACAGTGGTCTGTTCTGATGGAAAAGTGACAGCTGTTTTGGGCAAATTATTGGATGCTTAGCTCTCATATGCCTTATTATCAGGGGACCAGAAACTTCTCTGGTGGATTGAAATTCTGAATGCTGAGTGAATGGACTCTGGCATAACTTTAATAAGTTTCATGCTGACAGCAACCTTAGGAAAGCCACTACCATTTAATTTCTTCATTTTCAGTAAGTCAGAGAAAAAACAAGAATTTCCTATCCAGGAAGATTAAAACTGATGGCATACATGTAGTTACTCCAGATGGTTTTCTGTATAAACATTCAAAATATTATTTGCAGTATACCTGAAATAATTAAGTAAGTAACTGATAAATGGGATTAGGGAGAGATTCAAATCCCTGCTCATTCATAAATGATTAGCATGAAGTGGGTGAACTAGCTGTTCCTCTCTCTACCTGATTTATCTCCAGCTTGTTATAAATATAAAATGGATAGAGAATAATAATCCATGCCTACTAAAAAAAATAAAAATCCATGCCTACTGTAGCAATTTGTAGATAAATTAATAATATCCAAAATGCTTTTTTAAAAAATTGCAGAATGCCATTGGGATAATTGAGCTTCTTAAAAACTCAGGGCAAATTCATCTGAATATTTGCTCGTGATGGTAATATTAGAAACCAAATTTAAATAGCTGAAATTGCAAAATTCAGAAGAAATTAAGGTACTATATTTAATGGAATTATTTTTTCCCAACATAAGACATTTATGAAGCTGTTTATGCGTGTGTTTTCCATTAAAACACATACACAGATTATCCATTTCCAATAGGCATATTACTTGTATCCATGGAGTTTCTACAAGAACTTGAATTAAGATTGAGAGTAACACTGTGCTTCCAAGTTGTGTGAATGTGAAGATTAAATAGCATTGCTTGCTGCTAATCCATCAAGAGTCTACAGAGTTCGCATTGCTGATCATTAGCAAACCTGATCTTCAGATTTGAATCCGATGTTCTCTAATTGCTTTTGAGAGACTTGAAATTGAGGGATTCTGCCTTTGTAGAGCCTCGAACAATCATGTTGAAACCACCTATCACATGCATCTTCAAATTTTAAAAAAAGGCAAGGTAGACATATACGTACAAATAAACAAATACACCTAGAATAGCAAGCTGGTAATTGTTATGGAGATCAGCTGTACTACTTCTCTTTTCCTTGATTTTGTATTATTTTCAACTGTTGATACTTCCATTCTGTTAAATGTAGTATCATGTGTAGTGGGGTTGGCTGAAAGGCTTTGCAGGAGCCTGCCCGGGGAGAGGGAAGCTTGGACAGCTGCTGCCGGTTTGGGGCACAGCCGTCCTGGATTGTGCAGAAGGAAAGAAAAAGGAGAAAAGAAATGGGGTGGGGTGGCTGCTGTTGCTGTTGTCGGAGAGAGACCAGGTGAAGTCGAAGAGGGATTTGAGGTTTTAGCTGATCCCTCTCTGTGAAGGAGAGAGTGAGAGAGAAGGTGGAATTTTACTGCTTTCTTTCACGGAGGGAGGGGTATATCCAAAGTGGAGGCAAGAGAGAGTGAGGAGAGAGAAAGTTGCTGGGGTTGCTAAATTCAGATTTTAACAATAAAGGAAAGGGG